>NW_020837965.1:7571560-7921918 GCF_003676395.1 Aethalodelphis obliquidens | reverse complement strand
ACACACACACACACACACACACACACACACACACACACACACACACAGAGGCCATGGAAGGACTCAGAGGCAAAAAATATACAAATCAATTTTCACTGCAAAGTAAAGGAGCTGTTACAGTGGAGGATTACTAGACTGAATGTCAATGTTATGACATAGTATGAGTGTGTTTCGTGTTTGGTCATTGCAATCATTGTTGCTTTTGTTGTGGCCATCCATTTACAATGCTTGGTATCAGTTTATTTATCTCTTGTAAAAATAAAATACAGTGTGTGTGTGTGTGTGTGTGTGTGTAAAAATAACAAATAATAAAAAAAAGAAAATTACTGCATTAATCCATACAGGGCTGGGGTCAGTGTGGAAGCAGGAGATGTGATGAGAGTGGTGAAATTTGAAGACAGAGTTCATAGGATTTGCTAAAACACCGATGTCCCACCATTTTATCTTTATTCACACTGATGATCTGACTTAAATGCTGCTTCTAAAATCTCTGCCTACATGAATCTGATATACTCATTAGTATCCAGCTCAAGTTCCCTTTGCATGATTCCTCAGACTACTCCCTTCTACAATAATCACATCTTCTCCAGAACTCAGTTTTTCCTTTCCAGCATGTCCCAAACTGCTGATAAATCCCAACAGCCAAAGACCAACAAGAACCAACTGAGAGTCAAAAAAGTTATTATTAACTTGCTGCAAAAAGGGAGGATACTCCCAAAGAAACCATAAAGTACCCTATCAAATAAAAAGAGGACATAAGGATATAACAGGGTATTGAAAAAGGGAGAGTTTAGGTAAAATTTAAATGATGCAGTGTTTTGTTTGGAACAAAAAAAGCAGCCCTTATGTTTAAAGGTTTAGACTAAGACTGAGAAGCAGGACTCGGGGTCCATTTCCTTGGAAACTACAAGTTAGGGAAATGTGGAATTTTATGTCCAAAAGAGACACTAAAGCTAGCTGAAAATCAAAGCTGCTTCTCCATATCAAAGTGACCCAAATAGCTAGGATCTTCCAAGCAAGAATGGGATGTTCCATTCTCACTGATATGATTTGAAACAGCAAAGTTTATGGTAGTTTATGATTTTTAGGTATTTTTAAGACTATGTCTTATTAATACCTAAAAGCACTTTCTAGAGATTTACACTGTGTACTATAGAACCCTGATATTCAATGAGAGGTTATTACTCATCTTTTTTTCTGGGAGTGAGGGGGCTGCTAATTATATTTCTCATAAAATTTTTAGTAAACACATTTTAAAAAAAATATGTGAACCTAGGAATAAACCTACCTAAGGAGGTAAAAGACCTGTACTCCAAAAACTATAAGACACTAATGACAGAAATTGAAGATGACACAAACAAATGGAAATATATACTGTGTTCTTGGATTGGAAGAATTAATTTGTCAAAATGACCATACTACCCAAGGCATTCTACAGATTCAGTGCAATCCTTGTCAAATTACCAATAGTATATTTCACAGAACAGGAACAAAAAAATTTTAAACTTGTATGGAAACACAAAAGATCCTGAACAGCCAAAGCAATCCTGAGAAGGAAAAACTGAGCCAGAGGAATCAGGCTCTCTGACTTCACACTATCCTACAAAGCTACAGTCACCAAAAGAATATGCTACTGGCACAAAAACAGACATATAGGTCAATGGGACAGGATAGAAAGCCCAGAAATAAACCCACACACCTATGGTCAATTAATCTTCAACAAAGGAGGCAAGAATATTACAGTGGAGAAAAGACAGTCTTCAATAAGTGCTGCTGGGAAAACTGGACAGCTACATGTAAAAGAATGTAATTAGAGCATTCTCTAACACCATATACAAAACAAACTGAAAATGGATTAAATACCTAAATGTAAGCCTGGATATCATAAAATTCCTAAAGGAAAACATAGGCAAAACACTCTGACATAAATTGCAGCGATATCTTTTTGGATCTGTCTCCTAGAGTAATGGAAATAACAAAAATAAAAAATGGGACTTCATTGGCAGAGGAATGGATAAAGATATGGTACATACATACAACGAAATATTACCCAGACACAAAAAAGAATGAAATAATGCCATCTGCAGCAACATGGATGGACCTAGAGATTGTCATACTGAGTGAAGTCAGACAAAGACAAATATCATGATATCTCTTATGTGTGGAATCTGAAAAAAATGCTACAAATGAACTTATTTATAAAATAGAGTCACAGATGTAAAAAAACAGACTTATGGTAACCAGGGGGAAAGGGTAGGGGGAGGAATAAATTGGGATATTGGGATAGACACATACACACTACTATATATGAAATAGATAACATATAGGGGCTTCTGTATAGCACAGGGAACTCTACTCAGTACTCTGTAATGACCTATATGGAAAAAGAATCTAAAAAAGAGTGGATATATGTATATGTATAACTGATTCACTTTGCTGTACATCAGAAACTAACAACATTGTAAATCAACTATACTCCAATAAAAAATTAATTTAAAAAATCAAATGGGACCTAATTAAACTTAAAAGCTTTTGCACAGCAAGGAAACCATTAACAAAAAGACAACCTATAAAATGGGAGAAAATATTTGCAAACAATGTTACCAACAAAGGATTGATTTCTAAAATATACAAACATCTCATACAGCTCAATATCAAAAAAAAATAAAAAATGAGCAAAATATCTAAATAGACATTTCTCCAAAGAAGACATATGGATGGCCAAAAGGTACATAAGAAAATGTTCAACATTGCTAATTATTAGAGAAATGCAAATCCAAACTACCATGAGGTATCACCTCACACCAGTCAGAATGGCCATCATCAAAAAGTCTACAAACAGTAAATGCTGGAGAGGGTGTGGAGAAAAGGGAACCCTCTTGCACTGTTGGTGGCCACTATGGAGAAGAGTATGGAAGTTCCTTAAAAAACTAAAAATAGAGATACCATATGATCCAGGGATCCTACTGCTGGGCATATATCTGGAGAAGACTATATTTTGAAAAGATACACACACCCCAATTTTCACTGCAGCACTATTTAAAATAGCCAAGACAAGGAAGCAACCTAAATGTCCATCAACAGATGAATGGATAAAGAAAATGTGGTGTGTGTGTGTGTATATATATGTATATGAATATTACTCAGACATAAAAAAGAATGAAACAATGCCATTTGCTGCAACATGGATAGACTTAGAGAATATCATACTAAGTGAAGTAAGCCAAATAGAGAAAGACAAATATCATACATTGCTTATATGTGGAATCATAAAATGATACAAATGAACTTATTTACAAAAGAAAAACAGACCCACGGACATAGAAAACAAACATGGTTACCAAAGGGAAGGGAGAGGGGGGATAAATTAGGAGTTTGAGATGAACATATACATGCTACTATTCATAAAATAGATAACCAATAAGGACCTACTGTATAGCACAGGGAACTATTCTCAATATTTTGGAATAACCTATAAGGGAAAACAATCTGCAAAAGAAGAGATATGTATATGTATAACTGAATCACTTTGCTGTACATCCGAAAAACAACATTGTAAACCAACTACACTTCCATGAAAAAAATTATGTGTAACCAAGCACCTAAAGCAATTAGAGAAAGAAGAACAAAAAAATCCCAAAGTTAGCAGAAGAAATCATAAAAATCAGATCAGAAATAAATGAAAAAGAAATGAAGGAAAGGATAGCAAAGATCAATAAAACTAAAAGCTGGTTCTTTGAGAAGATAAACAAAATTGATAAACCATTAGCCACACTCATCAAGAAAAAAGGGAGATGACTCAAATCAATAGAATTAGAAATGAAAAAGGAGAAGTAACAACTGACATTGCAGAAATACAAATGATCATGAGAGATTACTACAAGCAACTCTATGCCAATAAAATGGACAACCTGGAAGAAACAGACAAATTCTTAGAAATGCACAACCTGCCAAGACTGAATCAGGAAGAAATAGAAAATATGAACGGACCAATCACAAGCACTGAAATCGAGACTGTGATTAAAATGCTTCCAACAAACAAAAGCCCAGGACCAGATGCCTTCACAGGGGAGTTCTATCAAACATTTAGAGAAGAGCTAACACCTATCCTTCTCAAACTCTTCCAAAATATAGCAGAGGGAGGAACACTCCCATACTCATTCTACGAGGCCACTATCATCTTGATACCAAAACCAGACAAGGATGCCACAAAGAAAGAAAACTACAGGCCAATATCACTGATGAACGTAGATGCAAAAATCCTCAACAAAATACTAGCAAACAGAATCCAACAGCACATTAAAAGGATCATACACCATGATCAAGTGGGGTTTATTCCAGGAAAGCAAGGATTCTTCAATATATGCAAATCAATCAATGCGATAAACCATATTAACAAATTGAAGGAGAAAAACCATATGATCATCTCAATAGATTCAGAGAAAGCTTTTGACAAAATTCAACACCCATTTATATTAAACACCCTCCAGAAAGTAGGCATAGAGGGAACTTTCCTCAACATAATAAAGGCCATATATGACAAACCCACAGCCAACATCATCCTCGATGGTGAAACACTGAAAGCATTTCCACTAAGATCAGGAAAAAGACAAGGTTGCCCACTCTCACCACTCTTATTCAACATAGGTTTGGAAGTTTTAGCCACAGCAATCAGAGAAGAAAAGGAAATAAAAGGAATCCAAATCAGAAAAGAAAAAGTAAAGCTGTCACTGTTTGCAGATGACATGATAGTATACATAGAGAATCCTCAAGATGCTACCAGAAAACTACTAGAGTTAATCAATGAATTTGGTAAAGTAGCAGGATACAAAATTAATGCACAGAAATCTCTGGCATTCCTATACACTAAGGATGAAAAATCTAAAAGTGAAAGCAAGAAAACACTCCCATTTACCATTGCAACAAAAAGAATAAAATATCTAGGAATAAACCTACCTAAGGAGACAAAAGACCTGTATGCAGAAAATTATAAGACACTGATGAAAGAAATTAAAGATGATACAATAAATGGAGAGATATACCATGTTCTTGGATTGGAAGAATCAACATCGTGAAAATGACACTACTACTACCCAAAGCAATCTACAGATTCAATGCAATCCCTATCAAACTACCACTGGCATTTTTCACAGAACTAGAACAAAAAATTTCACAATTTGTATGGAAACACAAAAGACCCCGAATAGCCAAAGCAATCTTGAGAACGATAAACGGAGCTGGAGGAACCAGGCTCCCTGACTTCAGCCTATACCTCAAAGCTACAGTAATCAAGACAGTATGGTACTGGCACAAAAACAGAAAGATAGATCAATGGAACAGGATAGAAAACCCAGAGATAAACCCACGCACATATGGGCACCTTATCTTTGATAAAGGAGGCAGGAATGTACAGTGGAGAAAGGACAGCCTCTTCAATAAGTGGTGCTAGGAAAACTGGACAGGTACATGTAAACGTATGAGATTAGATCACTCCCTAAGACCATACACAAAAATAAGCTCAAAATGGACTAAAGACCTAAATGTAAGACCAGAAACTATCAAACTCTTAGAGGAAAACATAGGCAGAACACTCTATGACATAAATCACAGCAAGATCCTTTTTGACCCACCTCCTAGAGAAATGGAAATAAAACCAAAAATAAACAAATGGGACCTAATGAAACTTCAAAGCTTTTGCACAGCAAAGGAAACCACAAACAAGACCAAAAGACAACCCTCAGAATGGGAGAAAATATTTGCAAATGAGGCAACTGACAAAGGATTAATTTCCAAAATTTAGAAGCAGCTCATGCAACTCAATAACAAAAATCAAACAACCCAATCCAAAAATGGGCAGAAAACCTAAACAGACATTTCTCCAAAGAAGATATACATACTGCCAACAAACACATGAAAGAATGCTCAACATCATTAATCATTAGAGAAATGCAAATCAAAACTGTAGTGAAATATCATCTCATACCAGTCAGAATGGCCATCATCAAAAAATCTAGAAGGAATAAATGCAGGAGAGGGTGTGGAGAAAAGGGAACCCTCTTGCACTGCTGGTGTAATGTGAATTGGTACAGCCACTATGGAGAACAGTATGGAGATTCCTTAAAAAACTACAAATAGAACTACCATATGACCCAGCAATCCCACTACTGGGCATATACCCTGAGAAAACCATAATTCAAAAAGAGTCATGTACCAAAATGTTCATTGCAGCTCTATTTACAATAGCCAGGAGATGGAAACAACCTAAGTGTCCATCATCAGACGAATTGATAAAGAAGATGTGGCACATATATACAATGGAATATTACTCAGCCATAAAAAGAAATGAAATTGAGCTATTTGTAATGAGGTGGTTGGACCTGGAGTCTGTCATACAGAGTGAAGTAAGTCAGAAAGACAAAGACAAATACTGTATGCTAACATATATATGGAATTTAAGAAAAAAAAAGATGTCATGAAGAACCCAGGGGTAAGACAGGAATAAAGACACAGACCTACTACAGAATAGACTTGAGGATATGGGGATGGGAAAGGGTAAGCTGTGACAAAGCGAGAGAGTGGCATGGACATATATACACTACCAAACATAAGGTAGATAGCTAGTGGGAAGCAGCTGCAAAGCACAGGGAGATTGGCTCAGGGCTTTGTGACCACCTAGAGGGGTGGGATAAGGAGGGTGGGAGGGAGGGAGATGCAAGAGGGAAGACATGTGGAACATATGTATATGTATAACTGATTCACTTTGTTATAAAGCAGAAACTAACACACCATTATAAAGTAATTATACTCCAATAAAGATGTAAAAAAAATTTTGTGATAATATGAAATTAAGAAATAGAGATATACTAAGAAATTGTGTTCTAGGTCACTGGAGACATGAACTTGCAATATTTACCCACAAGCTACTAGTCAGTAGGTACCACTGAGCACCTATCTATTCCAGATATTCCCTCCCCAAAAAGATCTTCAGATTTACAGTATTCACATCCCTTAGAACAACTGTTAAAAAGATATACAAACATGGGTCCCACTGTGGATTTACTTGAACTAGATTCTACAGACATGTGACCTTGAGTATACATAAAGTTTAGTTTCACAGAATTGCTGGTTTATTCAGTGCTTATTGATCTATTATGTATATTAACTTCATAGGGCTGCTGTCACAAATTACCACAAATGTCATGGCTTAAAACATTGGAAATTTATTGTCTTTCAGGTCAGGAGACCAGAAGTCCAAAATCAGGTTGTCAGCAGGACTCTGCTCCCTCCGGAGGCTCTAAGAGGGATTTTGTTTTTTGACTCTTCCAGTTTCTGGTGGTGGTGGTGGTATTCCTTGGCTTGTGGCTGCCTCTGTCTCTGCCCTATCTTCACTTTTGTTTCTATATAATCTTCCTTGTGTATCTGTTTCAAAACTCTATCTAATAGAGGGAAACATATTATTGTATTTGTATTTAGTGACCAAATACATAATCCAGGATAAACTCTTTCTTTCAAGATCCTTAATTTAATCCCATCTTGTGCCTTAAGATTTACTCTTTGCTGTATCAGGTAATATTTCTCAGGTCCCAGGGATTAGGATGTGACATATTTTGTGATACCATGTAACCCACTACATAGAATTTTCTTAAAAATTAAAAATGCAACTATGAACTACTAAAGTTTATTGTAGTTTTATTTAAATCATAATTTGATCACATTATCTTATCAATTTTCCAATAATATGCTTTGTGCTCACTATTTCAATTAAAGCATATGTTAGATCTTATAAACCATCACTATTGTTCTGTTAATACATGTTCCAAATACTTATTTGGGAAATGCTTATGTTACTACAACTCACAATTGGCAATTACAGTTATTTAATATGCAGCAATGTGCTTTTGTTCTGGTGCTCAGCTCTGAACACTGAAAGCTGATTGTTTATACATGATGAAGCACCTGTATTATACATAGTTTATAACTACAATGATTTCACTTTTTCTTACATTTATATCCAACACAGGGTCAAAGGCTCCTTCCACATCTTCTTTATTCTGAGACCAGAGCTCAAGAAACAACCACTATTAGGAACATACCCATCTTGTGGCAGAGGAAAGAGAAACAGACTCAGAGAATGGCTCCGAGAGTTGCTACTTGAAAGTGACACACATTGCTTTTGCTCACATTCAATTAACCGCAACATGAAACATGGCCAACTTGGATGGCAACAGGTCCAGTCTGTATGAGAGAAGAGGGGAGACTAGTATGATCTTCTCATATGGATATACTGCACATATTTTTTAAATTAAAAACAACCATATCTAGCTCCTGGCCATTTGTCCTATCCGTGGTATGAGGAAAATACTGATATTGCCTCAAAAAAAAGCTCACTTGTATGTTTTTTGTTCTTTAATACATCCTTTCTGATAAAGTGTTGGCCCAACTGACTGGGTCATGGCAGACTGACTATGCTACAATACAAGAGTAAAGGGAATGCTGAGTATCATTTCTTGACTAGTATATTAATGACAGAAAAAGTATAGAACTGTTAGTAAAATTTTACTCTATCAGAATATAGCACATTTACCCTTTGTTGTTTGCTAGATTCCGTATCCAATTTATCCACCATTCAAAACTCCTAGACTGGTGGGTATGTTTTTCCATTGTTCTATCCACAATACTTTTACCTTTACCTCATATAATTTTATGTGAAGCAATAAAACACATGGAGTAAAAAAATTATTGAAAGGATCTCATAAAAATTAGATCATTAACTAAGAAGCACCATTGTGGCAGGTTACAGTTCTAATGATGGAAGACTTGATTAAAAAAATAATTCAATTCTATAATACATTGCTAGAAATCTATTTCTCTCTGTGACCACCTTACCACAGATCAATAAATATTCATAAGACACCTGTGGATATGTGTTGCAGGAATGCATTAAACTTCTAAAAACTAGAAACATCGCAGCAGGATTGCTTAATGCAGTAGCTTTCTCTAAGTCTCTACAGTGTACCACAGCAGGAGATGTTAGACCAGGTAAGAATGAAGCAGAAAGAATTGCAAGATGCACTATTAATCCCCACTGACCATGAATTCCGGGTTAACAAGAGATGGACAAATTAGACTAAATGTTCTTTAACTCAAGGGTATTATTTCTAGCTTAAATAGCTCCTTTGATCAGACATGACATTAATCCTCTCTAAAGTAAGGCACCACAGGCCTTTCAGTGACAATAAATAGGGCGTTTTCCAGGTGCTAGTTTTTGTAGGGTGCCTTCTGGGGGAGACTGGTAATAGAATTAGTCATATAATAATTTTACACTCAAAAGTGAATATATCTATAATGTTTTAATAAATTTCAGAATATTTCCCAAATATTAAATTAGAAAAAACTACCATCTACAATGTTCCGATTACTCATGGACAAGATGAGAGAGATATGACTAAACGGGGTTGTAAGAGAAGGATAGATAAGAGTTGTTGGATTTAATTTCAATATGCAGCAACAGTGTGATATGCTAGTCAAACTTAATGAAATCTTAGGTCACAATAATGGGAGTACAAATTCTGTAACAAGGAAATACTTTGTTCTACTCTAAAGTGTTCAAAAAAGTCTGGGGCATAATATTTTATTCTGGGCATGGTATTTGAAGAGAAACATAAAAATAAAATATTGTATGGAATCCAGAAGAAAGGAAAGGATGACAGAGAATCTAAATCATTCCATATTTATTCACTCAAAAAACAAGCACTAAGAACATGTGTTAGAAGAAAGTTAGGAGGAATCACATATTTATAGCTAAGTAAAAGCAGATTTAGAGGCAGAATCAAGAGATGATTCTTAAAATTATTAAATCCTTCATAGGAAGGACATTGTAATTTTTCTGGGTAGCTTCCGAGAACAGAATGAGGACTGAGGTAGTAGCAATAAAGAAATAGATTTGGACTTTGTTAAATCAGAGAGACATCTAACAGTTAGATTAAATCGAAGTATAAGGGAGTGAAATAGTCTGAACTTCAGGCATGCATGGCAGAAAACAACAACTCCCTTTTCTTGCATCCTTCAGAAGCTGGGAATCTTTTCTTTGGCTGAAATATTGAGCTATATGGCTGAGAGTCTTTTCCAATGGTTAGATTCACTGAATTCATGATAAGTTCTGCAATAGCTTTTACATTTTACAAAATAGCAACAGCAACAATAGATCAGGATACGGAGGGCACGCATGTGGCAGCAGCAGGATGAAATCACAGACAGTGAAGGCGTAGGTTTGAGTTGCGTTTTGCTCAAGCTCATCCGTAATTTACACTTCACATGTGCTACTGTAAGGGATGAAATGCTCCTCATGGATATGCAGCCCAGAGTTGGGAAAGGATTACAAGACCCTATGAGAATTTTGAGTTCATGTGTATAATGATACATCACAGTTCTAATCTTTGTGTAGTTAACACCCTAATTATTACAAGCTATCACTCACACAAATAGGAGAAGTAGGCCAGAGTATAGACAGTATTTCTCCACTTGCAAGCTTGCTTTCAAAATACAATCTAATGAAATATTGAACAATACAATGTTAAAAAAGACAATTTGTTATGGAAAGAGAAACACACAAAGTATTCATTTTGTATATGTCCTTAACACTGTTGATTGTATTTCTAGCCCAGAGTCATTGAGTCTCTAATACATGTCCTGCTTCCAGTACATTTCAGTCAATTCTGAGTTTGCTTTTTCTACCTCTAGCTCTTCCAGGCACAATGTCTGGCTCTCTTTTCTGTAATGTGCGCTCAATTTTGTGTGGTCCTCCTCTGAATCATCTCTGTACATTTACAGTATTATTCCTAAAAAGAGAAGACTGATCAGTGAATCTTCCTGGTTTCTGTCTTCTAACACCATTTCTGAGAAATTTTCCCTGGATTTCAAAATCAGGAAGGATATTTTCACCTATGGCCCTCCAGCACCTACTTCTGAAAACTTCCTCATCACATTCCTGTTGCATGTACATTATCTCATTTAAGTCTCACAGTGTCCCAACTTTATAAATGGGAAAACAGACTGAGAAAAGTTCAGTATCTTGCCCAAGACACCACAAAGCTTTCTCTGGGAATCAAGCCCTTGTCTGATACCATAAACCATGAAAGTCAATATGTACACATATGCAAAGAAAAATCCCAAGCCGTCAACATAGGTTTTATTATGAACTTTAAAATTTTTCCTCAGAAAAGTTTTAATGCAGTTTTTTCCCATCTAGGTAGGTTATTTTTTCTTTTAAAGATATAGGAATGAGTTATTAACAGCCCTTGATAACTTGTCAGTGATAGAGATATTGAAAGTTCATTCCACAGCATTATCAACTTGCTTTAAAAAATTTGTTTTTGGCAACTCAATGTTTATGAAGCTGCCATATAAGAAACCACAAGGAAACAAAGCATGGGGAGGGGAGGGTAGATTCACTGAGATGTTTATTTTAAATACGAATCCTTGGAACACCATGTAGCCTAGGACCACAGGAGTTAGCACTGCATAAATGAACACGGGTGCTCCATTATGGCTAAAACTGTTACTGAGGATTATGGGATATTAGAGAGCAATAAAGGAGATCTTGGACAGAACCACACACTAGTATTGTTTCTGGATGAAGAATGGCTTTTGTTTGAAAATTAAGAATTGCTAATGGAAAAAAAAGTACTACTCCTGAAACTCAATGTGACTGTTGCTTCTATGTCCCAAATGTTGCCAAAGTGTCAGAGTTTAATCTGTGGTGTTAGGCTGCCCCAGGGTGCTAAACATGAACGATGCAGGATATCCCCATGGATATGATCAATCTAATTAGAGTAGGACTAGGGTGTAGGCTTCATTAGTTTAAATTTAGTGAGTCCAGTTCTCACTGCCAAGCACAGCTTCCTTGGTGAGTATTGAACTACAGCAATCATGGCTGAAAAAAAGCTTCCTTACTCCATGATACTGACCTAGGTTCATATGTGTCTAGCATTCTTTATACCCATTACCAATGTCAAAAGCAGAAACAGGAGACCATCATCCCTCCAGTCCTATTTAATTGGTTCTCTCCAACTTTTACAGTAATGAATTTATAAAAAATATTTATGGGGGCTTCCCTGGTGGCATGGTGGTTAAGAATCCGCTTGCCGATGCAGGGGACACAGGTTCGAGCACTGGTCTGGGAAGATCCCACATGCCGCGGAGCAACTAAGCCCGTGCGCCACAACTGCTGAGACTGCGCTCTAGAGCCCGCGAGCCACAACTACTGAGCCTGCGTGCCACAACTACTGAAGCCTGCGCACCTAGAGCCAGTGCTCCTCAACTAGAGAAGCCACCACGAGACGCCCCCGCACCACAGCAAAGAGTAGCCCCTGCTTGCTGCAACTAGAGAAAGCCCCCAGGCAGCAACGAAGATCCAACACAGACAAAAATAAAATAAATAAATTTTTAAAAATTCTAAAAAAAAAAATTTATGATTGTGTTAAAATGTTAAATGTTAAACATTTTCAATAATTTTTAAGTAGTGCTCCCTTCATTCAAAATAACAGCATTACACAAATTTCTAGTTCATGCTATAAACTTACCCAAGATACCTGTCACATGGCCATAAATTTAAGCTCAAATTAGAAATTTCGCAGGATTATCACATAATATATTATCGTGAACCTTTCAACAAGAGGTTTCCTGTGGTTTAGCAAGGTTTTCCTTAACTTCGAGGTTGCCAGTTATAATCTGAGGTTTCTAATTAGATTTGAGGCATTTTCAGGAAATTTTGCCTTTATCATTGGAATCATTTTCCAAGGTTAGTTCACATAAACACATATAATAATGTAATATTCACTTGGATTCCTTCCTTCTCAAAATATTATACTTCATTCATCTACACTCTCCTTTAAAAACTGCCACTGTAAAATAATAAACAAATCAATGTATAACTTTAGATTTTACATTTGATGTCTAAATAAGGGTCTATCAACTTCACTTTAAGGAAGAGGTTTTTTTGTTTGTTTTTCTTTTAAAGTTTTATCCTTAACTGAAATAAATGTAGAACTACTCATCAGCATCCTCCTTAGTTATACTCATGGTCCCAGCCACATGAGGGCAGTTAATACATGTTATTGACACTCTTACATTCAGGCTTATGTTTAGACTTTACATATTGGGAGTCACGTAAACTTCTTTTTACATGGCCTCAAACTGAAAAGCAGTCCGTGTTTGAAACAAGTTAAGGTTCTGACCTAGAGATTTTGGTCAAAGAAACATTACAAAACTCAGAATTCACAAAAATCTCCAAATGCTTTAAAAAACAAAAAACCCTTTTCTGTGAAAATATTGATGACTTTCTAGAAGACTATTTCTCATACTAAACTTCCACCCCAAACCGAGCATGCCCCCTTTCACCAGAAGAACTATGTCATTTTCCCCTTTGTAAATAATTACTTACCAGAGCGTGTGACATGTACAAAAAAAGTGAATGTGAAGGGCTCATCTGCAGCTTTCTTCTAGCAAATAAACTGATCTGTACATTAATGTTATGCCTCTATTCCTAGCCCCTAAAATTATGAAGTTGTACTTGGAACAAAGGACCTATAAACTCATTCAAGTCTTGTCATTTCAATAACCAAATTATGAAGCCTAGACATGGCTACCAAACCATGCATGAAAGCTATAGGATTCAAGTTTGCTGTCTTCAGATTACCTCTAGTGTGGAGATCTATGTTTGATTATTTTCATTCACCAAGACCATCAGTCTACTTTTATTTTCTCTGGTTTATAAATACTCGCTCACAGTATGACACTAAGTGTAACCTCCTTTCAATGTTTCTCCATCCAATCATCTTCTCATAGGTTCACACTCACTTTTGAAACTTGACCTGTTGGTATTATCTAGTCAAAGGGTTGTCAAACTGTAAACGGCCAGATAATATTTTTAGGCTGTGAGAGCCAAATGGTCTCTTTCACAACTACTCAGCCGCTGCAGTTATATCACAAAAGCAGCTGTAAATCATATATAAACAAATGAATGTTACTGTATTCCAACAAAACTAAATTTACAAAAATAGGCAGCAGGCCAAATTTAACCCATACACTGCAGTTTGCATACTCCTGCTCTAGTCAAACACACTGAACCACAACAGAGATTCACCAAATTGTCTATGAGTGCGTCAAGCGTTTGGACACTAATTTCCCCAGATAATCCATTTAAAGAAAGACTTCTTGGAGTTTGTCTCTTTCTCTTCACTCTTTCCAGCTCTTCTTGGAACATCTGAAATCAGGGCAATACTCTTATCACAAAACTAATAGCTTTAAGCAACAGAAAAACTACATAAATATATAATACTCATATCATTAGTGAACTGAGTTCATAAAAATACATTGGACAATTTTAATTAACAGAGCCAAATCACCTCATCTGTACCATGGACCATTGCTTTCTTTTTCTAGGCAGCTGGAAAAGATTTGAGGTATATTCCTTCTGTGCTTTGCTTCCCCATTTCCTTGCATTTTCTGAATTGCAGAAATAGTCAGGTGTTAATTTCTATTAGCCTAACACGCATATCCCCTTTTTCTGCAGACAGTGATCCCTACTCTCAGGTTACTCTGGCTGCCCTGTTGCTACTTATTATCTTCTGTGAAGCCATAGACTGAATCTTAGCTAATGCTTACCTGGTCTATTCTGCACTAGAAGCATATGCATGGCCAAATTCATCCAGCTGCTTAAAAAGGAAGTAACTTTTACAGTAGTTCAATTGGCCTTTGCCATCCTTTGTCTTTTTCAGTCGTATTTTCCCTCTTAAACAGAAATACGTTTCCCTTTCATAATGGATTTTCCAGTGGGCCCTGGAGACCTGGTGTTCCATACAGAGTGCATTTCTCAGCTACTGACATATTAAGTTACATACCCACTCATACATATGTAGCATTACTTGCTTAATTGGAGGTAAGCCTAGTTAAGTAATGAGCATAACATACCATTGCTCTGTTTGTTTTCAAATGAGGGCTTATAAACAATTTTATCCATTTAAAAAAAGGAAACTGTCCTACAAAACTTGGTGTTTTGAAAAAAATAGAGCACATAGAGTACATAGCAATTATACACAAGCAAAAGACGTGTAGGAGAACAAAAACAAATAAAATACAAACAGAACAGACGTAGTTTCCAAGGACTGGGGGTTGGGGGAGAACGGGTGAAGATTGTTAAAGGATACAAACTTAACAGTTATTAGATGAGTAAGTTTTGAGGCTGTAATGTACAACATGGCAACTATAGTTAATAATACTGCAATGTATATTTGAAAGTTGCTGAGAGAATAGATTAAGTCCTTACCATACACACAAAAAGTTGTAATTATGTGAGGTAATTTATTGTGGTAATCATTTTGCAATATATACATATATAAAAATCACTACATTGTATATATTAAACTTATGCAATATTATGTCAATTACACCTCAATAAGTCTGGGAATTAAAAAAATTTTTAAATTACTTTGGAACACTTTCTAAGAGGGAAGTTGAATGAGAGTAACAAATAGGAAGAATAATTAAAACACTTAAAATGCAGAAGTTCTTTGAGAAATCAATACTAGAACTCTAGAAACTGAAGAGTGTGTTAACTCAGTACTTGGCACCTGAGATTCAGAATCCATAAATAAGAACTGAAAATTTAGGAGACAAACTTGACCAAATAAAATTATATTTCATTTACTGGAATGTTCTGTTAATCAAGTGATGTGCTTTCGTTTTCTTGGAAGAAGCTAGAAAGATATTATTGTTAATAATTAAATTGAGACTAGGTTTTGTGTGTGTGCATGATGGCACGTCACTACTAGTTATTAGTTGAAAGAAAACTACCACTGGGGTTGCCTATGAGAAATGCAATTAAGAACCATCAAAGCCATCAAGAGACCAAATGTGTATAGAATACAAATGGACTACAAAGATGTACAAGGAAATGGTTCCATAGAGGGAGTCTAGAGACACATAACCACCAGAGCTCCGGCTTTAAATGGCTTCTAATTTTTATTAGAACTCTAGGATAGAATTAATTCTGTGTAAATTACTGCAAAACATCCATTTTGTGTTATAACTTGGAGATCTGACACCACATGTGAGCTTTTTTGTATTAAGACATTTAAAATAACTGAAGCATTAATTATTGAAGGAATCATGCTAGAAATTATTAGAACCATCCCAGGGAACCAGCTGCAGGGCTCTGGATGGTACAACTATTAGGCCTTAAGTCCCGACATGGCTTCAATAGGAGAGCTTTACCAGAATGATAGCCACAAAACATGATCCCATATTCGATGTTTCCCTAACTGAATTTGTTTTAACTGTAATCAACAGCACGGCATGTTAGAGTGTCTTTTAAATAACAAGTCATTATCTCTCCAATATCAAATGGTTTGTCATGATAATCCCCAGTTGTAAGACTGTAGGCTTAAATTTAAAAAAAAAAAAGAAAAAAGGAGAGGGGAGAGTATTAGTCTGCTAGGGCTGCTATAACAAAATATCACAGACTGGGTGATTTACCAACAGAGATTTGCTTTCTCATGGTTCTGGGGGCTGGAAGTCCAAGATCAAGGTGTTGACAGAGCTGGTTCCTCCTGAGGCTTCTCTCCTTGGCTTGCCAATGGCCATCTTCTCACTGTGTGCTCACCTGCCCTTCCCTCTGTGCACTTATATCCCTGTTGTTTCTTTGTATGTCCTGATCTCCTCTTCTTATAAGGACACCAGTCAGATAATCATTAGGGTGGGCCCTAATGATTAAGTTAAAATGATGCTAATTATCTCTTAAGTCCCTATCTCTAAATACAATTGTATTCTAAGGCAGTACGAGTTAGGGCTTCAGCAAAAATTTGGGTAGGGGGAGGAAGGTGGCACAATTCAGTCTCTAATAGGGAAGAACAAACAAAAGGAAGAAACCTAAAGCCATCAGGGAAAAATGCAGTGATTTGATTTATGGGAATTGGCCAAGTATGACTGGGAAATAGTAACAGAAACTACAGGACATAATAATCCATGATGAATTCAGCTACCTACTGCATGGATAAACCTTGTTATGAGAATAAAGACCACATTTATAGCATGATCTACATATCCCTGCATGATCTCTGATTAACTCTCAGGAATTATTTCTTACTATTTCTGCTTCTCTCTTAAATTCAAGCTACACGGGGCTTCTTTCCATTCTCTGAACAGGCCATGCTTCCTTCTTCATAGGACCTTTGCTAGTGCCATTCCTTCCACTTGGACATACTGCCATCTGTCCATCCATCATTCTTATTTTACATGTCATATCTTTGAACTCTTACTTGTGTCCCTGACATCGTTCAAGTTTTTGTGTTATACCTTCTATATAGCACAATGACTTTTTTATAGTAATTATTACAGTTTATACATTTGTATGCATATATTTCAATGAGAGCTAAGTTGTTCTAACTCAAGAAAATGGTTGATTATTAATACAAGTTATCACTTATATGGCACTTTAATGCTAAAAAAGACAGGTTTAGTTTTATACATGTTAATTCACTTAATTCTTGTAACAACTAAGGTGTATTTAAAATTAATAGTATCATCACTCACATTTTATTAATGAGAAAACAAAGGAACAGAAAATATATAGGTTGCTCAAGGTAATATAGCTGAAAGAAAGCTTGAACTTGAATTCAGGTAGCTATGCCTTTGTAGTCTGCCCTTAACCAATATCCTATTCTGTATAGTATACTCATTACTAATTAGGTGCCATACCATTCCTGTTACATTGCACATCTCAAAATGCATTTGGATATGAGGATATCAAAGCCAAAAACATTTTAAAGCTGCATATGGTTGGACTTACCATAGTGGAGTAGAGAAAGCCATGACACATTTATCTCAGTGGAACTGACACAAGATCCAGTTCTAACTCCATAAAATAATGTTGGCAAGCGGTAAACACACAAAGTTTGAGACTTTGACAAGAATCTTATATTTGAAAAAAAAAAAAAAAGGCCAAATCCTACTCTAAATAACTGCAGCTGGCACATAAAGGAATCAAAAAGAACATATTAATTGAACATCCAAATTATTCCAGTCTCATGTAAAATACATACAATACACATAGTAGTCAAATGGTAAATATCTGCTAATCTGTCTGTTCTTTAGAGAGCGTAAGAAATGTTCTTTGGACAAGACAACAGAACTTTGACTCCCTGGGACCTCCACTACTACTTACTCTGAAGAAGTAGAGTGTAACAGTTAAGATACTAGATTCTGGAGCCAAATTAGATGGATTCGAAAGAATAACTGTTGTGTAACCTCAAGAAAGTTAACCTCCTTCAAAATATAGTGTACTTATCTTTTGGTGTGGTAGTGAAGTTTAAATAAATTACTATACACAAAATACTTAGAACAATACCTAGCACATGGTAAGTATTCCAGGTATTAGGTATTTTATTCTCTGATCAAGAAATTTTAATGTATTGAGTTCATCTATTTTATGATTCTTCTCAGCATCACTCTAGATTCAAATGTGAATTATCTTTTGAACCTAAGTATATTTAAGGTGGTGCCCAACTGTGAAAAACAGGGCAAAAATCTCAAAGTTTCATGATTTACAGAGATGAATATGTAAACATCCCAAATGAATCTCAAGGTGGAAATAATATTTTGTTCATCCATTATTTTTTAATTTGCTTTTCTATATCCCTACTTTTCATGAACCACTAATCCACATATGCTGAGATGCTGACTTGGAAAAGCAGACATTTCCATAGGGTATAACTATTAGAATAGATCTTATAGCTATTGCAGATGGCTACTGACCTATAGACAATTTATATGTATATATATATAAATATATATACTATATATAAATATATGTGTATATATATGGTGATCCAAAACCTTTAACCAATAATTCATCACCTTGCCCAACCAATTTGAGATGATTACTTTTATTTCAATTTCTTAAACATATTTTTCATGTTTTCTATGTAAAGTATGTACTTTTTTTTTTTTTTAGCAGAAATGGTTTTGATATAAAGTAATAGAGGAAGAATAGATGGGGAAAGGAAGGAAGTAAAAGAGCCAAAGCAAAAAGAAAAACAAAATCCTCAGGAGATAAAAGCATTGCAAGATGAGCAGAAACCCAACATCAGCAGGGAGAGAGTCTCAAAACTGTAGATAATTATTTCAGGTAATTGTCAGCAGCAACATGATTTTGAGATAACTAAAAATACACAGACTTCAGCAAGTAAAGCAAGAAAAACAACAAAAGTCTAGTTAGTCCTGAAAGGAAGGAAGCTATAAGAAATAAGATTACATGTTCAAATATAATTAACATCCATAAATATTTGTTAATCATAGCATGGGCAAAATTCAGCACTAAGGGGCACAGTGGAAGACAGGGTCAAGTACTAGGAAGGTGATTACAATCATTTGTCCATCCCTTAGCAACTTCCACCTAGTGGGTAAGATACATACACATAGAATTGCTGATGTATGACCTAAGTTTATTTTCTCATATTTTTTTGCCCTTGAAGAAATATAACACACACACACACACACACACACACACAAAGTTCAAAAGCCTAATAATCAGTAAATATAAATGGACAAGACTGGCCAATAAAAGATAGTAAATGTCATACTGGATGGAAAAAAATCAGTTTTATGATATTTACAAAAGAATACCTAAAGTTCAACATTTCAAATATACTTACATGTGGAATCTAAAAAAATAAAACTAGTGAATATAACAAAAAGAAGCAGACTCACAGGTATAGAAAACAAACTAGTGGTTACCAGTGGGGAGTGGAAAGTGGGGAGGAGCAAGATGGGGTTAGGGATTAAGAGGTACAAACTACTATGTATAAAATAAGTGAGCTACAAGGATATACTGTACAACACAGGAAATATAGCCAATATTTTATAGTAACTATAAATGGAATATAATCTTTAAAAATTGTGAATCACTATGTTGTACAACTGAAACTTATACAATATTGTGTAGCAACTATACCTTAATAAAGGAAAAACTGAAAGCCAAACAAATTTTTAAAAGGATTAGAAGGAAAAAGAAAAAACACTTTTGTAGATGATAAAGAATTCCCCAAAGAACTACAGGCAAATTGAGAAATTAATGAGATTACAAGAAAACCACATAACATTAATACCAAAAGTCAGTTGCATTTTTGTATATTAGCAACAAAGAAATAACCTCACCACCATCACAAAGGTAAAACAAAAGAAACAAAGTTATATAAGGTGTTTAGGAAAAAATCCAATAAAATATATATGATATTGATGGAGAAAAATTTTTGAAGAAACATAATGACTAAATAAAAACAGTAATATACTCCATACATTGAAAGAACATAACAGAACCCCTAAACAAATAGGTAGTGTACCATGTTAATTAGTATGAAACAATACTGGAAAGATGTCAAACCTCTCCAAGTTACCTACAGAGTCAATGTTATTATAAACAAAATCTTAACAGGATTTTTCTTTCCTGAGGGACTACATAACAAATTATACTAAAATTTATTTGGACATAAAAAAAAATCTAAGAAAAAAGTATTGAATTAGAATAGAGTCTTGCTGTTCCAGATATCAAGTCTATATTCTTATTAAACTGCCGTAATTTCCACACTGTGAACAATAAAAACACTGACCAATGAAGTGGAATACAGAATATACAAATAGATTCATATTCTATATAAACACTTGAATTACAAAATTGATATTTTAGATTACTGTAGAAGTTCTGGACCATTCAACAAATAGTTACAGTTGAGATGGTTAACCATATGGAAAAAAGTGAAATTCCTATCTCACATTTTAAACAAAAACCAACTATAGATGTATTATAAAGCATAGTAACGGCATGATATTTGGTGCAAGAACAGAAGTAGACTGAAGGGATGAAAACTCAATACAGACTAATTCATATATAGATATTTGATTTAAGAATAGCATGGTACTCCATGATACAGTTGATGAGAGAACAATCTAATAATAGTGGTTCTGGAATAAATGAATATCCACATGGGGAAAGATGAAAATTGATCTATTTCACATAACACACACAAAAAATAGTTGGCTGAAAGTAGATGCAAACCTATACGTGAAAGTCAAAAAACTATACCCCCTGAAAGGTGTAAGTATACATGTAATATTTAATATACAATATGCTTCATGATATATGATATGCAACATAATAACCACTGTCATGTACTCTCAATCGGAACAAAAGCATTAAGCATTAAAGAACAGATAGATAAGTTTGACTATGTTGAAATTAAGTTTTATTCATCAAAAGGTACCATTAAGAACCTTAAAGTGCAAACCAGAGTGTGGTAGAAAACTTACTTTCAACATATAGACTGATATAGGACTTGTATCCAAAATTTTTAAAGACAAACAAGTCAGAGGTAATAGCTAATATAAAAATAGCTGAGGAATTTGGATAGTTAAGAGAATACAGAGCACTAAGACCTCTTATGCAGTGCTGGATGGAAATCGGTACTAAACTTTGGGAAAGTTTTATTCCTACATATTATTCATGAAGAAAACATAACTATGTTCCTCAAAACACATGCAATAATATACATACCAGCATTTTCTCTAATAGTCCTGTGATGGTTAATTTTCTATGTCAGTTTGGTTAGGCCAAGTACATAATCTTTGGTGAAACACCAGTCTAGATGTTGCTGTGGAGGTATTTCAAATGAGACTAACATTTAAATCAACAGACTGAGTAAAGCATATTACCCTCCATAATACGGGTAATCCTCATCTAGCCAATTGAAGGCCTTTAGAGAAAATTTAGAGATCCTCTAAAAGGAAGTAATTCTACCTCCAGACCACATTCAGACTCAAGACTGTAAGGTCAAGTCTTGCCAGGTCTGCCCTGCAGACTTTGGACTTATGAGCTCCCAAAGTCACATGGACTAATTCCTTAAAATCTCATATATACATACACACACATATATACAAGTGTACACACATGTATACATATGTATGTATACACAAATATATGATTGTGTGTATAAACACACACACACACACACACCTTATTGTTTCTGTTTCTATGGTGAACTCAAATACAAGTTCCAAACTGGAGATGATTAACTATTTAGATGTCTATTAACAAAAGATACCTAATTGTGAGAGTCATATGGTGGAATACTGAATCAATGAAAATGAGATGTGTTTAGTGAAACATGGATTAATTTCACAAACAAAATGAATGAAAGAGTCAATTACAACACCACACATATGATATGGTTCCATTTAAACAAAGTTCAAGAACAAGTAAAACGAAGTTTTAGTATCTAGGGATGTGTTTTTAGGTGGTTAAATGAGAAGCAAAAGAAGAAAGTAGTCACAATTAATGACATGTAATGGCTATTTTTAGAAGGGAGAGACAGAAGAGACTGCAAAAGGGACACAAAATAGCCTTCTAGGGTATTAAATTGTAATTTCTTGACTTGGGTGACTATTCTGGGATCAATGAGCCACCCATTTTTGTTTGGGTTGCTGATGTGTGTGCAATTTCACAATAACAGTGCACTAGCAAAGAAGAATAGAAACAGCTTCAGAGGTAAGGGAATGAGATCACACATACAGACTTGGTAATAGTCTAGTTTTTAGGTTCTTTTAGACATTAGTGTGGTTGCTTAATTTACTAGTTAGCAAGGTCTCATGTTTTGACTTCTGATTCATTCCACAAAACTGAAAAGCAAGAAGACTGAGATTAGGATGGCCTACTTTTCCTGAACTGGTGGCTGAGGACCCTACAAAGGCAGATGTTTTTAAGAAATCAGTTCTTGCTGTGATAGTACTATCAGCCTGCATGAAAGACTAAGCATTTGTAATGACTGGTCTGTGTTACTTGCAGGCCATGTGGAAGCTGAGCTGAGCTGAGTCAATGATCCAAGGACACAACGTTTAGAACTGATCACATCCTGAATACCTTTTTCAGCTTTCTACAGCCAGTTGATTACCCAACACTGCTGAATCCATACAGTTTTGCTAATACACTTGGTCTTAGCTGACCATGGTGCTGTTCTATAAGACATTGCTAATATTCAAGACATTGTATAAGAAACTTTACCAGATCTAAGGTGGCAGGTTAGAAACATATAGCTTGTAAAAAAAAAAAACAAAAAACATATAGCTGTGACTTCTGAAATAGACCAAGGATATGGCAAAGAATATACTCTGTCAATTTCCATGTACCATGGTAGCCAAATGTTTATTCCAATCAGCTCAACCCTATTTTCCCTTACTTAGAAACATTCTATTTATAACACTCTCAACTGCCAGTTCAATGGATAAATTTTACTGGGACCAAATAGCATCTTCTTTTTTAATTTAACCATGCCCATTCCACCCTGCAGTCTTGCTTTTACAATCACAGTTTTTATGCTACTCTTTGGAAATCAGGCAGTTGAATCCCCATGAACAAAAATCACCTTATCTTTTAAAATAAATAAATAAATGAAATAAAAGAGGACTCTGTAAGGAATACAGCAGGAACAGAATGGTCTAAACACTGAGAAGCACATCTATTAACACCGTTTTCTTCTGTTTGGTTTGTGAAATCATAGCGACCTAAACTTCTAGCTAATGTGCAAAATCCATACCACCTGTATGGGTATAACCTGCTGTCTCTAAGTGCTTTTATCGGATAAAATGTGATTGCTGTTGTAAGTAAGTTTCTTTATACCTGCTGTCTGATGCATTTAAAATATCATACTCACATGATTTTTACTAAGATTTAATCTTTCCTTTGCTTGAGGATACTAGAGTCCAGACTTATTTCCCCTCTTTATAATAAAAGTCTAAATGGCACCAGGCCTCTTTCACTAAAAACTAATCTCTGATAAAGGGACCAAGGGGTCCTCTGATATCTGCATTAATGACAATAAAATGAATCATGATATAATTCAAATACAATTTTTAATCTATCTCAGTGTTTTACTTGGAACTCAACAAGATTGGGGCATAGTGAATTTAAAAAATTAAAAGCTGTTCAATCCAGTTATAGCATGATAATTTGAGATGTTAATTTGAGTCTATTCCATCTATATTTCTTTTCTCTCCCAACACATGACACAAAACACACACACACACGACACACCTCTTCACACACTAGAACACCCATGTTCTAAGAAGGTAGCCAGGCCCATTGCAATACCCTGACTCAGATCATACAAGGCAGGGAGCAGATGCCGCTAGAGTCTCCTGCTCTGATAGAAGTCTAAACCCTGTAAAGAGGTTACTTTAGGTGTCCTGGGCAAGAAAAGGATTTTGAGATATAGCAAAGAGATGGGAAACTTCCCTGGAATCTGAAAAAGGGATGTACAGCAGGGGATACCTTACTAGCTATTAAGGAAGGAAAGGGCTGCATGGTACACCTAGGTAGAAGATAAAATCCCAGCATGTTTATACCTCATATTGAAAAAATGAACATTCAATCTTTTAAGTAAATCTTTCACTCAGGAAAAAAAAATGTTCTTACTGTAAAATTCTAATGATCATCAACAGGGTTTCCAACTCCTGAAAATATTCCCATAATGTCAAGCATGACACAGAAGCCTAGTAAAATTAAGAATCCAGATATAGTTCTTCAATCTCTTGCACCTGTCAGTTTATGTCAGGGACCATAACCTGGCTTCCTCTCCCTCCTGAGGAATACAGAAAGACAATGACCAAGGTCCCAGCATACGTGGTATCAAATGCACATGCATCTCCCATAGCTGCTAAAGAAAACATCTATTCCTGCTCTTCCAGACATTTAACCTTTTACATTTTCCCCAATCCCTGTAAACTTTTTATCACAGTCTGCCCTCTGTATCTGTGAATGTGGAACCCGCAGAGACGGAGGGCCCAGTGTACTATGCCATTTTATATAACAGACTCTAGCATCCATGGATTTGTGGTCTGCATGTGCCTTGGAAACAATCCCCCCCCATATACCGAGGGGCAACTCTATCCCCAATCATTATAATGTTGACCTTTGGGAATCCCACAGTCATGAAACCACTTATGGCATTTTCCTGGTTTGATACTAAGGGCTGCTCTTTGTGAGTTCGAATAGTACCAGAAGGACTTAAGGCTCTATACATTCCATCACTTCTCAACAGGAGCAATTTTCCAAGGGAGTTATTATCGCCAGTTTTTCTCAGATGAGAAAACTGAGGCTCAGCATGGTTAAGTGACTCAACCTAGATATGAAACTGAAAAGGTGGCACTAGGATTTGAGGGTTGTCCTGCCTGGTTCTTTCTACCTGTCATATATCCCATCCTCAGTGAGTTAACAAAAGTACTGATACCTGGATCAGAAGGTCCAACTTTTTGTTTAGAATCTTATCTAGAAACTGCATGTAAACAGTTACTCAAAGGGATATCTAAGCATTATTTTGATAGTTGAGATTTAAATAAAATCAATCTGAGAGGACACAATTGCTTTTCAGTCAGTATTAAATGATTATACAAGAGATACTGCCCAGAGTGCCTTTTGATTGGGGCAATTATCCTAATAATACAGAAGTAGTGCAAAGGGACAACTGTTATTTAAGGGTTGGAGGGAAGAAATTTTGAGTTTCTGAGGTTTAATTCTTAAGGCAAAATATTGATATATGAGTTCATTTTCTAATTCACAGGGGTTCTGAAAATCTAAGGGAAAAGTCCACAAATGCTAACTAGACTGAGAAAAGCTATTCATTCTACTTAAACACACACACACACACACACACACACACACACACACACACACACACACACCCTAAGCGTTTAAGCCTTGGGAAATTGAGGGGAAAAAGACTTTTATATGAGTATAAAATTCTCATCCAGACCCACATGCTCTGATTTATACTTAAAGCCCCTGCCCCAGCTTTTCTTTTCAGATTACTGGAAACTTTGTCATGTGAGTAGCACCAAAAGAGTGTAGAACAAGGTGAGAAAACCTGCCTTGTGCAAGGAGACATCCCAAGAATATCAACATCAGGCCCAAGTTAACAGGTGACACTTCTCAGCAATATAAACATAGTAATTTCAGATGCTTTACTGCCAATCAGTGATCACAATCACACCGTTTATAGCACTTTTCCCTTGACATAAAAAGATGCCACCGGAGAGCTCTTGTGATGCCGAATATATTTGTTATAAATTATACAAGAAAAAGTCAAAACTGTTTGCAGATTATGCCTATATCAGCAAAAGTATGGATAAAAACCAAAAGTAGAGTCAAATAACAATTTAAGAAAATTCAACTTTCCTCACCTTTCTGAGAGAATTTTTCTAACCATTTGTAATGACATTTCCTTTCTTGTGTTTAAGTTTCTATAGCTCTTACATTATATGAGCTACATTACATTGTATCTTAGCCAATTATGTCTTACTCTAAGGCTTTTCTCCTCTTCAAACATGATTCAAGCTTTTGAAAATGATAGACTGAGTTTCATTTATTTACTATCTCCCATTGCTCCAAGTATAGCATTTGACAATTAGTTAATATTGTTCTGTTGATTAACTTCTGGAAAGACAGACATGGAAAATGAGAACTATGGTTAGGGACTAAGAATGCAAAATAAAACTTAATCCTTTCCCTGTAGGAATTCACAACCCTGTGAAATAGGAATTAGAATCCAGGTGGGCATATTTGAAACAAATCCACCTCACAAAGACCCTAGGGAATATGGAAAGCATTTTTTTTTTAACCTACTCTGCAAAACAGACAGTTTCCCCATAACACAGTAGGTGATCACTACCCCCAAATAGAAGATAAATTCTTTGGAGGTAAAAAATTATACACATACACACCTCAGAAAGGTCACATGAAAATAATTCTACTCAGAAAGTGAGTTGGTAAAATTGCTGCAAAATTACCCAAATAATTCAATTTTGCTATGTGTCACTGGTAAGTATTTTCTAACAGTCATTTCATGTACCTGTACATTCTTATTGTTTGGAGGAGAAAGAACTATTGTTCAGAACCTTCTGAAATAATATTTTTTGAAAATGAACCTAAAATTGAGAATCAAAGTATATACATTCTTTTTCCAAAGGCATTATGTAGCATTCAAGCTTCATCTTTAACCCCAAGCATGTAGGCAGTAATGAAAATGTCACACAGGTTGCTAGAGTGTATTATTAAAAAAACTAAAATATAAATCAAAGGCGATAGGAATATTACTCTAGAATTTACTGGCTGTAAGCTATGTCTCATATTACTCATCAAGATTGAAAAAGTCATATTTACTCTCATAGGAAATTAAGGAGACTTGAAATGACTTAATGCAAGTTATTTTAACTTACAGGGCAGTTGTGCAAAAGTGAACAGATTAAATTCCTACTTTCAGAGGAAGCCACAACAGAAATGCAGGTAGACAGTAATGGAATAATGAGACAGCTTGAGTGCTTGAAAAGTAATTCTTTTACATGACTTTATTCACTAGGTCTTTCAGATTCACAGATGTTAGGGTCAGTACCAGTAGGTCAGCAGCAATCAGAGGGCTGGCCTGGCAGGTCACCCTTCTTGAGGTCAAGAGAATGGAAACCAACAGGCAAGAGCGGGCAATATTCACCAGCTTATCACTGACGCACAGTTTATGATTATTCAAGAGAAGCTCCTGGACCTGGTCCACCACTAAAGATAGAATAAAGTAAATGGCTTGAGCTAAGGGGTCTCAAACCATCACACCAAATTAAGTATTAAAAACCTACCATTATCACCCACTCAAAATCCTGAAATACAATTCATACATAATATAATTACTTAATAAGATATTTTTATTGTAAGTTATTCTTATATGACTTTTAGGTCACTGAATGGAATTAAACATATCTTTCCAATACATTAATCATCCTGGCACAACTTCCCTAGACTAAATACTGAAGTAGATAGATCTATACACAAAACAAAACAAATTGAGTACTAAAGCTATAAAAGTAGATCAATACAGATATGTCTTTATGTAACCTACGGGGCAGAATAGTCATTAATGCCACTTTTCAAAGTAGTGGAGAAATCTTTGGACAGTTTTATCCTAATAAGTGAAAACTTTGCACAAATGCTTAAGAGTTACATGCCTGGAAAATTCAGTGTGTTTTAAAGCCACGCAAAAATTATGTTTGTATGTAGACTAGAAATGGGTAATAGTCTCAGATAGCTATAAATAGGTCTAGCAAAATATTCATTTGCAGGTGTTCAAATATATCTGTCCCCCAACTACTAAAGCCAATAGTGTCCTCCAAACCTTATAACAAACCAAAACCCCCTCCAACAGATATCCAAATTTGCCTTAGGATGTAGTACCTTTCCAGTTGAGAATTACCATCCTAAGTCTTGGAGAACAAGATTAGCAGTAGACATCCTGACAGTAGGGAACACAAAAGAAAACAAGAAAAGATAATTGAGCACCTACACTATGTAGTTAGTGTACTACGAACTTCATATAAAATATTTTACTTCATTTTTCCAATAATTCTGCCGAACAATGAGATTATACCCGTTAAAAGATGTAGAAACCAAGTCCCAGAGAGGGCAAATAACATTCCTCCAATGCATAGCTTGTAAGGAATAAGCTTGTAATACCATAAGGTATTTGGAGCAAGTCTCTTAGAGGTCTATGCATTCCATTCACCATGTTCTTAATGGTTGGCAAGAAATGCAACTTTAACAAGAGAACATCATTTAAATGAGACTAAGAGTGACATTATCTTCAAAGGATGTACTGATATCTATATGAGAAAACTAAATTCTATAAGTATATCAAGATTTATGTTGCAATATGAGAAAACAATAAGACTGAGTTACACAAATTCCAAACTCTGGAATGAATTAGATATACATAAGCATAAAACTGATCACAATTAGAAACAGAGACAGCTAGGTCTAATGAATAAAAAGTCATGGAAGAATTTCTGAAGTCACATTTATGCTATATGGTTTTTTTCTTATTTTTCTTCTTCTTCCCGCCCTAATTCAAAGTGATCTAATAAAATCTCCCATCTACTCAAATTTCCTACACACAAACTCATATGCAAAATTTTGGTGCATGAGTTTATGTGAAAGAGAGAGCAGCCATGCTCTGATACTTCTATGCACTTTGCAAAACACATTGCAATTATGATTAAAAGCTATTTTTAAAATATGAGGCATTAAGTCTGAAATTTGAATAGTTTCAGAAAACAAGAGATTGAGAATTATCTCTAAATTATTATACTATCCCTGAGAAGAAATACACTTCTGAAATAATGTCAAAAGAAAAAAAAATCAGATAAAAATTTTATTTCTGTCCCTAGAGCAAGGTACTGTTACCAATACCATTGTCATAAGGAATTTAAATCATTTTTCTAATTATAGTTTTGTAACATACAATTTAATTATCTAGTGGAAAAGTTTATTCCACAATACCAGCCATTCTTACTTTTAGGTTTGCAAAAATCCTAATTTTAAAGAATTCCTTTAGATAAACAAAGGGTAGGTCAACCCAGCTAAATTTGCAAAGTTTTTCTTCCACAATAGGCAGGAAAAACCAAGTACCTCATCACAGTGATTCTACCTACTCACCCTCTCATCTTTCCCTTGTCCATACTCTTGGAAGTTATTTTAGTTTAAGCCCTCATCATTTACCTTCTCAATCACTGCAGAAACTTCAACTAGTCTTCCAATTCCAGTTTTACCCCATTTTATAATATGTCCTTCTTACTGTTATCAGAGTGCTATTTCCAGAATTAAATATGATCACTCTCCTGCTCACCATCATCCAATTTTCTCCATCATTATCAAGATGTAGTCCAAATTCTCTCAGCATGGCCCCTTCTGGTTTAGAGTCTCTTTGGTTCTCAACTTTCACCATTCCTTCAAAATATACTCCATCAAGGAATCATAGTAAACAATCTGTAGTTTCCTAAATGAATCAGGTCTGCCCCAACCCTTGCCAGTTTCTCCTATATGTTGTTCTCCATTTCTAATATATCCCTCCAGCATTTGCTTCAAGAGCTTATACTCATCCTCTAGGAGTTAGCTGATGCTTCATGACCTCCAGGAAGATTGTGGCTAAATTTCTCTCCTCTCCTCCATACATATCCTATTATTTAATAATGTATAATTGTCAACTGGCTTATCAGCCCCTACCATCATTAGATTGACCCTCACAAGAACAAGGATTTTATATGTGATCTGTGTCCCCAACACATAGGACAATGTGAACACTAAAGCATTTTTATTGAATAAGTATGAAAAATAACATTACCCTTTTTATTCCAGAATAAAGTCGTACATACCACTCTAATTTGACTAATTTTGAAGTTTACAAATGTCATTTATATTTTTAATACAGTCAGGAAATACTGCAAGTAATAATTCCAAGAAGTTGTATAGGATGATACTACAAGTGTGTAATAAGATATATACATTTTTGGTGATTTATGATGAGTTATGTCTCAACTCTAATAAATCCACAAAATAAAAATGGACATTTGAGAATAAGTCAATACTGTTCTACTATTATGACAAAATACAGATTTCCTATTATAAGGCAAGTTCATTTCAAAAACATGAATGAAATAGTGCTTTAAAAATAATTCCAACTGGTTAAATTTAGTCAAAATAAAAGAATATTCTATCACCACTTGATTCTGATTTAAATTTTATTAACCCTAAGCCCTTGCCTTTTATTATCTCTTTTTGAGATAATACTTAAACACAACCATATAAAAAAATTATACTAAATGTAAATGGCCTGAATACTCCAGTTTATGGGCAAAGATGGCAGGCTGAATCAATAACCAGCAGGCTGAATCAAAAACCAAGATTCAGCTACATGATGTCTACAAGAGATACACTTTAAACACAGATAACATAAATAAGTTGGAAGTAAAAATCATAAAAAGAAAGATATGTTAATGGTAAGCTTAAAAAAGCTGTTGCTACATTAATATCTAAACAAGTAGAACAAGAAACAAAGTATTAAGCAGGTAATTTCATAATAAGTTAGATAATCAGGAAAAGATAACAGTGATTTTAAAATTCATTAAATAAAATCTAACATAACTAAAGGGGGAAATATATAAATTTACAAAGTCAGATATACTATTGATTAAAGAAAATTAGAACAGCCTTATCAACCTAATTGACCTGAGTTCATTTAACACTGTATCTTAAATGAAGATTATACACATTTCATTTGCACTTGGAATGTTCACCAAGACAGACCACAAGTCATAAAATAAGTCAATAAATTTCAAAAGAAGAAAATTGTAAAGGTATGTTTGTTATCTGACAAATGGAATTGAATTAGTAATTAACAACTATAACACATACAAAACCCCCTGAATATTTGTAAATTAGGTACCTCACCTCTAGATACCCTATAATTCCAAAAAGAAATAAAGGGAAGTTATTATTTCATACTAATGATAATAAAAACTCAGTATACCAAAATGTGAGGAACACAATGTTTAGAGAGAAATTCATAGTTTTAAATGGTTATATTTAAAAAGATAAAAGATATGCAAATAATGACCTAAGTTTCAGTCTTAAACTAGAAAAACTCAACCTAAAGTTGGAAAAAATAATCAGGGCAGAAATAGATAATAAACATTAAGAAAGTCAATAAGATCAAATACTGTTTCTTTAAAATGATTAATAAAATTAACACCTTGCGAGCATATTAATTTCCTAGGGATGCCGTAAAAAACTACCACCAAATGGGTGTCTTAAAACAAAGGCCAGAAGTTCCAAATCTAGGTGTCAACAGGGTTGGTTTCTTCTGAATGTTCTGAGGGAGAATCCATTCCATGCCTCCCAATTTCTAGTGACTGCTGACAATTTTTGGTATCCCTTGCCTGGTGACTGCCCTCTAATCTCTGCCTCCATCTTCATGAGGCTTTTTCCTGTGTCTTCTTTTCTTTCTCTTACTAAGTCACTAACATTGGATTTAGGGTCCACCCTAATTCAAAATGATTTCATTTTGAGACCTTTACCTTAAATTACATCTGGAAAGATCTTTATGACAAATAAAGTCACATTCTGAGGTTCAAGGTAGATATAATTTGGGGGACACTGTTCAACTTACTATAAGGCCAATCAAGTAAAAAATATAAAAAACAAATTAAAATATTAGGAATAAAAGTTTCTTTAAAATGATTAATAAAATTAACACCTTGCAAGCATATTAATCTCCTAGAGATACTGTAAAAAACTACCACCAACTGGGTGTCTTAAAACAAAGGTCAGAAGTTCCAAACCTAGGTGTCAACAGGGTTGGTTTCTTCTGAATGTGCTTCTGAATATGCTTGCAAGGTGTTAATTTTATTAATCATTTTAAAGTTTATTTTAAAGTTATGAGTTTATTATTCTTGAAACTAGATATTAAGAGAATATAGGGATTTATGATACCAATGGATGACAATAAATAACTCCTAAAAAATGCAGAAGTGAACGAAGAAAAATAGAAAATATGAATAACCATGTTTATTGCTATAATATAATTAATATCTAGTAACATATTACATTGAATTAATAACGAAAATCTTCCCTTGAAGTATAGAACTACATGGCTTCTGTGGTGAATCCCATCAAACCTTTAAAGGAAGAAATAAAACCAATCCTTCACACACTTCTTTAAAATGCAGAGGTGTAAGGATGACTTTGTTTTCTGAAGCTCTGTTACTGAAAACTGGCAAAGACATTAGAAGAAGGGCAGACCAATAAATGCATGACTCCTCAAAATATAAGCAAATTCAGTTCAGAAAAACAAAAAAGGATCCTATTTTAAGATCATATAGGCTTTATACAAAGAAAGCAGATATAAAGGGAATAAAAATGAAAACTGATAAAAGTCAACACCCATTCATAACAAAAACTCAGAAAATTAGAATAGAATAAAACTTATTCAACCTGATAAAGGTGTCTATGAAAACTTAGAGCTAATCTCATGTGCAATGGTGAAAAACTAAGTACTTCCCCCATATGATTGGGAACAAGGCAAGAACGTATATGCCCACTGCATCTTTTCAATAATGTTACTAGAGGTCCTAGCAAGTGCATTAAGGCAAGAAAAATAAATAAAAGACATATGCAAAAGCACATATATTGAAAAAAAACTGTTTGCATATATATAGAGAGATATACATTAAAAGTTCTAAGGATTCTACCATAAAAACTTACTAGGATTATTAGGTGATTTTATCAAGGCCATAAGGCACATGGCTAATGTAAAACAAAAGAATTGTATTTCTTTATGTAGTAGTAACAAGCAACTGGAGAAGGAAATAAAAATACTATTTCAAACTTTTTTTTTTTTTTGCGGTACGCGGGCCTCTCACTGTTGTGGTCTCTCCCGTTGCGGAGCACAGGCTCCAGACGTGCAGGCTCAGCGGCCATGGCTCACGGGCCCAGCCACTCTGCAGCATGTGGGATCTTCCTGGACCGGGGCACGAACCCACGTCCCCCTGCATTGGCAGGCGGACTCTCAACCACTGCGCCACCAGGGAAACCCTCAAACATTTTTTTTAAAAATTAAAATAAATTTAACAAAATATATGCAAGACCTCTAGCTAAAAACTACAAACATATCTGAGAAAAATGAAATAAGACCTAAATAAGTGGAGAGTTTTGTCATGCTTATTGACTGAAACACTCACTGTTACTAAGATGTTCATTTTCCCCAAATTGATCTATAAAGCCAATTCCATTCAAATCATAATTCTAGCAGGATCTTATAAGAATTGAAAAGGTGACTCAAAACTTCATATGAAAATGCAACTAGCCAATTTATTTTCAATAATTAGAAAGCAAACAAAACAGCAAAGACTTGGATGACATTTCACAAAGGATATATAATTGGCTTATAGCCACATGAAAACCTGCTCAACATCATTAGCCATCAGGGGAATGCTAATTAAAACCATAGTGAGATACCACCTCATACCCACTAGAACCATTAGAATGGCTAAAATTTGAAACACCTATAATATCAAGAGCAGATGAGGATGTGGAACATTGTAATACTGGAGGTGTAAAATGTCACAACTACTTAAGAAAACATTTTGGCATAGACTTATGATATTAAACATGTACCTTCCATCTTACCCAGCAATCTCACTCCTAAGTATTTACTCAAGGAAAGGAAAAGAGATATCTACTTAAATTATTGTACCTGAATGATCACAGCAGCTTTATCTGTAACAGCCAAGAACTGGAAGCAAACAAAACTGTTGCTTGTTGCCCAACAACAAGTGAATATATAAACAAAATGTGGCATATCCATACAATGGAATACTACACAGTAACAACTACAATAAAAGCAGAGCCATGTAAGTAACATGAAACATTAAAAGAAAAATTGCCTTGAGCAAAAGAAGCTGAACACAAAAGTACACAGACTGTATATTTTTATATAAAATTGTGGTATTTACAGAAGTAATCTATAACAATAAAAATAAGATCATTAATCTGTCTGCCTGAGACAGAAGTATGTGGAATAACTACAAAGGTGCACAAGAAAACTTTCTAGGACAATGTAAATGCATATCTTTATTGATGTTTCAATTATACAGTGTACATATTTACCAAAACAAATTGTGCACTTAAAATTGTTTTTTGTAAATTACTTCTATAGAGTATCAAAATAAGTTAGAATGATTAAACGACTGTAAGAACAGGTTTGCGCTACGGTTTAAATCACCCTCTTACTCATCCCTAGTATCCCAGAGGAAAGATGGAACTAAATTGACAGCACAGAGAAGTTACAAAGAAATAGAGAAAGTAACTATGGGTGGATTGAAGAAAATGTAAAAACAAAGAAAGTGGATGAAGAAATGAACTGAAGAATAGGAAAAGCTTTGGGGGGTATAGAGCACAAATTTCTAAAGCACATAATGTATAGCCCTGGTGTAAATTACAGGAGGGGTCTAGGGTGACTGGTGAATATGATTTTCAAAATTTTTAAGTGTCAAAATCCTTTCACCTACTCATAGGATGACCTCTGATTTAGCTACTTTCCTTCCTTTTTTCAATCAAATGTTAATTTAAAATCTACTTATCCTATGCATCCTGAAATATAATTTAAAAATGAGTGACATTTCATTGCCTTGAAGTAGCTCATGTTCCAGTGGGATAATTGAAACATAACAAGAGCAGAGACAGATACGTATGTATGTGATGTTTATTATTGGAGCACAATGGAAAGGCATTTTACTTAACTTGGACAGGACAAAGGTTTCTGAAGCCTTCCCAGATAAGTCAGAGAAAGGATGGTGGAAAAAAAGAGAAAGAATGTTCCAGCTTGGAAATTAGCATAAAGAAAAGCACACGATCACTGGAATACAGAATACCAGATTTGGGATATACACAGATTATAATGAAGAGATTAGAAGGGACTGATTGTGGAGGGCTTCCTATGTTACGTTAAGTACCTTGGACAGCTTTTTTGTTCATTTGTTTTACCTGTTTGTTTTTTTGACAGATCCTATAGAAGCAGGGTGAACACTCGGCCAGGTTTACCTAGCACAATCATAATTTATACCTACTATCTAGTGTCAAATATTGATAGTAGTCCCTTTCACTCTCAAAATTGTCACAGTTTAGATAGAGGGGTGAATATCTTTTAAATAATTTTAAATAAAGTATTAACAGGACAATTTCTGTTTCAGGTACAACATTCCAGGTTGCAGTGTGAAGAATGCATTTGAGAAAATAGGACACTAGAAGTTCACTAATGAACACGATGTAATAGTCCAGTTAAGAAATGACATGGGACTAAAATCCTAAGGTGGTAATGCAGTTCGTGAGAAAGGAACCACTTTAGGAGCTATTTTGGAGGTAAGGTCAGAATGTGTAAAGTCATAGAAAGAAGAATCAGTAAATACTCTTAAATATTTGCAGCTAAGGCCAAAGAGAAACACAAAGGAAGTTAAAGAGGGAAGAGAGAAAAAAGAAAATTTAGAGCAAAACAAGCAGAGTGGTGATGTTTAGGGAGAGTGATCAAGAGCATTAAATTCAGCTGTGGCCCCGTAAGGCAAAGTAGATATAACATCAGAGGAAAGATGCAGAATGTTTAGAAAACTGAGCAGAGTGCGGCTGAGTTTTGATGTAAGAACAGACAGGGTGAACTAAGGAATGGTAGATAGGGACCCATATCCTGAAAGTTTCCATAGGCCACTTGTTGGAGTTCAGCTGTATCCTGGGGGAAATAGGGGATCAGCAGAAATGTATAAGGTAGGTAGTAAAATTATCAGCTTGGTATTTCACATACAGTGCCTTGGCATAATGAGAAGGTCAGTATTTAATAGGGGACTGTACTCAAAACGACATTTAGAAGGGAAGCCTATCTCCTAGCACCACTATATCAAGGATATTTCTGATCTAAAGAAAAGATCTGGTCCTTTTATAATGTGACGTGTCATTTTATTTTATCATATATACATGGTCTAACTGCCAAATCAGCACCCAAGAAATTCAGCTCCTAAGACCTTAAAGTCAAAAGCTGGGGAAAATCAAGAGTTTCATGTCTTAAAAATGAAAGAGTAGTGAAGAGTTTGGAGAAATAGGCTCAAACATATGTTTGCATTGGGTCCTGACCAATTTGGGAACATGGGGAGATATGGGAAGATCCTGCTACACAAAGAATTTGTCCTAGTTGAGAACTGTTAGTTGTCTTTTACCCAGAAAGTGTCAATATGGCCAAGAATAGAGGGTGGTAAGGAAGACATGCTATTGAAGCTTGGCAACACTTGGTAAGATTGCAGAAAGACTCAGCCACTTTATGGCTAACCCCCTTCCTCCTACAAAAGAGCTAGATAACCGCAATGAATTAATAATTCCTAACCTGAAAATGTGGTTTTATTTTACTGGTTATATCAACAACCTATATTGTCAAAGTACATCTCAACTCTTTATAGAGGTCAGTGGCCAAATCAGATAGGAAACTCCTATAAACAACAAAGGGGATATATTCGTTGTTAGAAGATAAGAGCTTTCTCCCTTCGATTTTCTCATTACACACCTACCCAGTTCAGCAGCTACCATAAACATTGCACACATAATGATCACACAGGCAGGCACACGTTTGGTTGAACTTGTAACTTCAGAGAACAGAATGATAAGGAAGGCACCAACAAGTTTGTTCTCCTCTGCATTTAGAGGTTTGACTATTCCACCACTGAAAGCAAACTTTTCATTGCACCATTTGTGGTTATAGGGAGTCTGGAAGGCATTGTGCATTCTACTACATAGAGTCAGAGGGGAAAAAAATGGAATTTAGGAATTTTCATTCTTCTTAAAAAGAGAGAACACAGTTAATCTAAAAGCAAGAATCAACTTAATATTTCAAACTATAAGAGAATGTGAAGTGATCTTTAAAAGATATAAGAATGTAAAGCTATTGAATTTACTGCACAAGGTCACACACCAGTCACTGACACAGCAGACATCCAGATACGTACTATTTTTGCCTTTCTACATTCAATCCAGTTTTAAGACGGATTGCAACTGAGTCAATCACATTCAGCATTTCAAGGAATAAGGCTTTCACCATGTCGCAGGAAAGGTAATTTCAACCTAACAGATTTCATTAGACTGTGAATTTTAGGTTGAAGCCATTTCTAAAAGTATTGCTATGGAGTAAAATACAACATTGTTAAAAATGTTCCTCAGTAACCTGTCCTTCTTTAGTATAGTCTCACTGTTTCTGGTTATGCTCCTTTGGACAACCCTAAATCATCGTGCTCTTACTTAATGTTTACATCCTTTCAATGACTTGAATTTTTTTTAGTAAAATCTACAGGAGGATAAGACCTTTCTTACTATGTTAGCATATTTAACCTCTGGGGAATGTCTGCTTTCACATAGTTATGCACAGGTTTCATATTTATACAAATATTCTGTGCCTGGGGGGGTATAAAATGGCTCTCCCTCATGAATATTCAACACTGCCATTTCTTCTAGTAAGACACAAACATCTTTCTTTGTGGATACTAAACACCAGGCTGTCTATATATTTCCCAACTTCATGCTTTGTTTGCATAAGCCTGATGAGATTCAGGGGCTGCTAAGCAGACCTTTATTTTCCCAGGCACCACAATATTCTAATATCTCCATCCAGATAATGCAATAGCGTTTTTCAGATTCAAAATTTCAGTATCATATGGGCTTCTCCATATATAATTCTAGATGCACAAAATAAGATAATAAATTTTAAAAATTTGGCTTTGAATTGTGGTAGAAAGGAGCTAGCAGGGACAGGGTACCTGTATGGCAGTCCCTTTGTGGAATGAGTTCTTGCAAGACAACCTTCCGCATGCTCAGATTTCAAAACCTAATAGCAAGGAAAAAGGCAAGCGAATGACCTCTAGAAAGAAATTTGGAAATTCTTTAAAGTGAGCAATTTCCCTTATATAATAACACTGTTCACAATAAAGAGTTGTCATCCATTCCTTTACACATTCAATAGATGTTTTGAGCATCCAGTATGCCAGGAACCATTCTAGGCTCTGAGAATACAGTAGAGAACAAAAGAGATAAAGTCCCTATTAGGACTGAGCTTACATTCTAGAGGAGGGGAGACAGAACATAAATAATAAATGAATACACAAACTAATGGAAAAATGGATGAATGAATGAGTATATTAAGTAGTGGTGAGTATATAAAGGTGATATGATTTTAGGAAACTATTAATCTGACATGTTAATATACTTGTCACAGACGTGTGTATTGTATCTTACAGATTACCTGTGCATTGTTTTATTCTTACAACAATAGCATAAAATTTAGTATGGGTTCTGTCACTTTAAAGATAAGGGACAAGAAAAGATTAACTGAAAAAAGTCACTTGCCCAGAATATGTAGCAGAATTGTGGATTCAATGTATAGTGATTGATTCTAGCTTCAAGTGTTTTCCATCACAGGGACCATGATCTTAGGTGGTTCTATTGTTCACTCATTTCACCATGATTCTCAGAAATGACCTGGAGAAGGTCAAGATATAATTAAAGTATAAAAGTATGGTTGGAAGTTTCTGGACTAAACATTAACATGCAAAAGGGATTTAACCACAGCAAAAATTAAAAAAAAAATTGTAGCCAGCTAAATGAAGACTGTTCAGGGTAAAAAAAGAAATCTTCGAGGAAGGGAAATAATAGTCTTCCCTAGGATAGAAAGAGGGGAAGGTATCCCGTCCCTTCTCTACCAACTTCAAAGGAGTATATCATACATGTGGGAAAGTGGGTGCTTCAGTGAGAGGTTGAAGGAACATGTAACATTAAGAAATTAGTGGAAGCCTGAATTTCAGGCCTCCTTCTAGATTAGTCCAACCCAGATGATGCAAACAGAATTGGAGGTCATGCCCATGAATAAAGATTATAAATTTTCGTTGTATTTTGTTTATGTGTTTGTATATGTGCATGTTTCCTTCTGGGGAAAGGGAGTGTGAGAGATAGGATCCCAAAGTGGGAATGAAGGCTCATCAAGGTGCTTCAAACTATCAAAAGGGTTGGTACAAAAAAAGGTCCTAGAAATGCTCTCCAGAAACTTGACTATGTAGGGCCTGTGTTTTTGCAACACTTGCTGCCATGGGAATGCTTTCACAGATTTCTTTGGGCCCTCTGCTCTCTAGAGTGAGTCAATTAGAATGGGTTTCACAGGCTTTGTGTAGAGATGAATGACTTTCTTTTGCCAAGGCTCTGTCCTCCCCAAGTAGCAGAGAGGGGGTGATAAAGCATAAATGTTGATGTGTGCTCCTTCTTCCTGAGTACCCTATAAACCAATAGAATATCACATCACATTGGCAAACAACAACTTGGAGATAAACTAGAGGAAGCTTTGCGATCAAATGATCAATTCTAACCCATTGGTTGTGGTCCCAGCTGTGACTCTGGCCTCCAGACTTTCCCTACCCACTTGGAAGCTCTTGTTGGGGAGGGAGTCATAACTACAAAGACTGTATCATATTAATTCTTCCCTCATAATAACAGTGAGCTTTAGCCTCCTGACTCAGAGCTCTTTTTTTCTCCCCTCAAACAGCAATGCCATTATTTAAACAGCCACCTTGAAAACCACAGTGCTTTCTCTAGAAATTCTGAGAGAGGAGAGTTCTTAGATTTCTTAATTTTAGCATATTCTTTATCCATTCTCATGAAAAACTCCTTAAGGTTATAGATAGCTTTAAAATAATTCCACCACAAGGTCTTTGTAGATATTCAAATCCTTTCAAATCTGAAACCACCCTGAAAAAGCATGCAGAGAAAAGTAGACTAGATGGCTCACTGAAATTGACCTTTTCCACCTCTACAAGGAAAGAGTTTCATGAGAACAATGAAAAAGCTGTAGAGCTGTGATTTTAAATAAATAAATAAAATGGGTTGTTGAATCTGTCTGTCTAGCTTCAGTTAGCTTTTAAGAAACCCAGAGAAGGATAAAACAATAAGAACACAAAGCGTTAGATTGAAGGGCTTCCAAATACATATCAGTGTTCTTTGGTGGATGGTCATGAGATATTTTTTAAGATTTAAATTTCATCAGCACTCTGACACTGCAGTCTCAAATACTGTATACTTCTGAGTGAAATCTTGAAATTCAAAGAGGAGTGAGCTAGAAATTAGCATTCTGGGAAGTTAGATGAATGATCTAGATTGACAAACTTGATTTAGATGAACTTATTAAGTTAAATTTTAAATAGACATTGTAAAGAATTTAAGTGGTACAATAAAAGCTAACCATCTCAGCCATACTGACTTAACATCATTGGGGAGGTGTCTTAGTCTGTTCAAGCTGCTATAACAAAATACCACAAACTGAGTAGCTCATCAACATACATTTCTCATGTATGTTGAGATCTAGGGGCTGGGAAATCCAGGAAGACGGTTCCAACATAGTCATGTGAAGGTTTTCTTCTATGTTGCAGACTTCTTGTGATGTCCTCACATGACAGAACGAGGCTAGGGATCTCTCCAGAGCTTCTTTTATAAAGGCACTAATCCCATTCATGAGGGTTCCACCCTTATGACTTCAGTACCTCTCAAAGGCCCCACCTACTCAGACCATCAGCTTTGGGGGGTTAGAATTTCAACATATGAATTTGGGGGCAACAAAGATTCAGAGCACCGCAGGAGGAATGGCTGACAAAGCTGGAGGTAGGAAAGGTTTCAGGTCAGTCATTCTTTGGAGTACCTCAATGATAGAGCTGGTGAGAATGTGCTAAATGGGATCTTACATGCTCATCTTTTAGTGAGGGCTGCACTTGAATGCAACAGTGTTAAGTAGCTGGATGGATTACACTGTAGCTCAGGAGGACTTGGGTTATATCCTTAATTTTCCAGTGACCATGTAGCCTTAAGCAAATTAATTGCATATTTCTAAATCTTAGTTTCCTTACCTGTACAATGGTGGTAAATATCACCTCAGAGGAATATCAAAGCATCTGTGATACAGACCACCGTTTTCCTTAGTCACAGAAGACTTAAACTTACTTGCTTTGTGGTCCAGCATGCGATCTATCCTAGAGAATGTTCCATGTGCACTTGAATGTGTATTCTGCTGCTTTCAGATGGAATGCTCTATAAATAATCTGTCCCATGTTTTGCTTCCTCAGGATCTTCCATGGGATGTCTTGGCCATAAAGCAGGCAACCAGACATCAAATCCATGAAGCCAAAATTTCTGTTCTTTATAAGCCACCCAGTCTATGGCATTCTGTTATAGTAGCCCAAATGCACTAAGATACTAGCCCTAAGTTATATATATATATATATATATATACACACATATACATATATATGTTTGCATTTATGTGCAAGAGAATTAACTGTCTTGTTTGTGTCACTGTAATTTGTGTTTTACATCAATTACAAGCCATACTAATTTTTTTTTAATGTAAAATGACAGAGTAAATGATAGGAAAAAATCATAGTGATGATATGGACTTACTGCTTCTTGCCACTTTGAGCAAATCCCTGCATGAGACATGAACTTTGGCTTGAGCTAGCTAGAATTGTATGCAGTTTCTGCATTTGGCCTAAAATCTGAGTTAACTGAGAGTCTGTTACATTTGAATTCTCATGGAATTAAAAAGGTCAACTTCTTTGTCACCTAAAGCTGAAACAGTTTAAGCAGAATGCCTTGAAGAAATACTTTGAACAGAAGATAAAACTGTGGCCCCAAGATTTTCCAGCATTTTCTGTTAAGAATTCTTTGCCAGACAGCAGAAGCCATCTAAATTATAAAGATCAGATTAAAGAAATTGCCTTACTAATAATGCAACCCATTATTGCAGATGATATTAATAGTCATAGCATTGTTCACCTTAGATGCACATAGTAGGCATGCACTTCTCCATTCTTTGTGAAGTTAGGTGTGGCCTTGAGAGTTACTTTGGCCAGTGAAATGTGAGTGTAATTAACATATGTCATTTCTGACATAATCATTAAAACAGTCAGTGGTTCAGTATATTTCCTTCCTTCTCCAATGATCCTGGAAGCATGTGTTAAAAAGCAACTCTGGGGCTTCCCTGGTGGTGCAGTGGTTGGGAGTCCGCCTGCCGATGCAGGGGACACGGGTTCGTGCCCTGGTCCGGGAGGATCCCACGTGCTGCGGAGCGGCTGGGCCCATGAGCCATGGCCGCTGGGCCTGCGCGTCCAGGGCCTGTGCTCAACAACGGGAGAGGCCACAACAGTGAGAGGCCCGCATACCGCAAAAAAAAAAAAAAAAGCAACTCTGCTGGCCCAGGTACCTAAGTTACTATTATGATAAGAGTTTCCTGCCAAACCTTTACTTTTCTAGGTACTGATTTTAGGCTTATCTGCATCAATCAGTATAAGACAGGAATGGACATCTTCAGGAGCCATTACATGAAGGTGCAGGGGAATGGGTAAAGCTCAGATACTAATAAATCAAAGACCAGAGTAATTTACTTTAAAAACTATGTACAGGGATAATCTGGCTATAGTTTACATGAAACAAATTGAAAGCCTACTAATTGTTTTTTCAAGGAAACTGCAAGCTTGACTTATGAAAACCTGTCAGTATTCTATTCCCAATGGCATCCCTGGGCCCTCTAACCTGCACTAGCAGGAATTGGGATTTGCAAGCTGTGTAGATCTAAGAGACCAAATGTCTAATACCCACCCCAGATATAGGATCCCAAAAAGACAGGGCCAGGGACTACAAAGATCCCTTCCAGAAAGCAGAATGAGAGTCTTCCAGAGCAGCTTATAAATCAATTCTCAGAAAAAGGAATGGCTACTACTTTGGCCTAATGACCTGGTGATTGCTATGTACAACCTGTTATCCTCTTTTCTGAATAGAAATTTTTATGTTTGTGATTCTGTCCCTGTTCCACCATGGCATGTTGTGAGTGTGGGGGGCAAGTACATCTTTTACTAGTTTCCAGAGCAGTAAGAGCCATATCTAAATAATCTCAAAAGGATTATATATCAGAGACCCCAGACTTTGAGATAGATGAGTGGTAAGATTAAGGTTTCTTTGGGGAAGGTGATGAGCAGCTCCATGAGCAGGAAGAAGGGTTTGTTAGGCTATTTAGGAGCCAATGGGATGAACTATGTCAAAGACACCAACTTGTCCCACAATATCTGTTGTAATAAAAACTTTTAGCTAAGTGTGTACTTACCTAGAATGCAGACTTAAAGACTAGAGAATATATTTTAGCTTCCCTTACAGCTATGGTAAGATTTGTGTCAATGGAATATAAGTGGATTTAATGCAGCAGGATCTAGGAACTTTCATTAAAAGACGCTGGGTACTACCCTTTCCCACCTTCTCTTTTGTCCCTTTCTATATCAGTGTGCTTGGGTATGGATACCATGATCTCGAACCATGAAGACAGAGACCAAATCCTAGGGATGATACAATGATAACCTAGGGGGTCTGGTCTGAATACTATGGAACAGAGCCATCATACTGGCCATGGATTGCTTACTTCCACGCTTCATAAATGTCAGCGAAAAATCAACTTCTCTTATTTAAGCTAATATTCTTTTAGGGTTTTCTGTCAGTTAAACCTAATCTTTTTGTAACATTTAATGACATTATGATTATAGAAGTCATTGCTATAGTAGAAGTTGTTCAATGCATGTGTTGAGTATATAAGGAAGGAAAAAAAGTGTTGCTGCTTGTATACCTGACTTAACTTCTCTATAAGTAAAAAATGTCTCATTAACAAGACTACTCAAATTTCTACCAAATTCTGAATCCTCACCTGCTTGGTTTAACACTCTTCTACTCCCCCTTATACACAGATGCCTCAGAGTCTCCCCCACAAGAATTCAAGAAGTCCCTAGTGTTGGGAATATCTCCCATGAGCTCAGGGCCAAGTCTGTCATTGTTCTTTCCATTTAATCCCATCCATTAAGAGTCCCAGTAACTGTGTCTAGTCTGACCGCCCTTTCAGGACACTGTTCTACTGAATATAGTTACTCTCCAGCTTCTTTCCCTCTCATTATTAACCTCTATCTCATGGTAGCTCAGAAACAGTCTGTTGTTTTGTGGTATGTTGCAACACTTGACTCTGGTGTCAAAGAAAAATTTCACCAGTTAAGACAGGCAAAGAGACTTTACTCAAGACTTGCAATAAGAGTCAAAACACCTGAAACTAACAACATTGTAAATCAACTATACTCCAATAAAATTGAATATGTTTTAGAAGACTATTGCAGTAAGAGTCAAAACCATTGCAATAGGGTGTTGAGATTGAGTTCAACTTTGCTGAAACAAAAGATAGGAGAGTTTTTAAGTGCTGAGGTGAGCTAGTGGAAAAGTACTAAAGGACACTGATGAGAAGGTTGATCAATGTGATTATGCCATCTGTGTTAGCTACTTGGCACTTATCTAAGTTAGGCTCCTACCCTCCAGCAGAGACTGGGAGATAGGGATAACATCTTTCTTGATAAAGACATTTCAAAGGGTTGGCTCCCAAGTCCTTAAGAAAGATACCCCATGGTTGTAAAACTGGCAAGAGACTGAGGGAAGATTTCTCTCTCAAGGGGGCAGAGAAAATTTTACAATTACATGTTTTCTAAAGTAAATTTCTAAGAAAAGTTAGGTCAGGGACCTAGAGTCAGGAAAAATCCTGACTGGCTGAGGGGAATGTTAAGTCCCTTCAGTCACTGGGTTAGTTAGAAGAGTCCATATAACTACTTCCACTAAAAACTAGCCACGTATTTAGCCAAGGATGCGTAAGTTTAGAGAATGTAAGTGGTCACATATAGTAGGAACAAGAGTTGCACATGGCAGAGGAGTTACTGTTGACTCTTCAGATCCCTTTGGGGGGTGCGGGAAGGGGGGAGAAGACAGGCGGCACAGTTAATGGTGACCCTGTTACTACACGTTAAGATTTTATCAAATCTAAGAGGAGGAACTTTGTGCTCTAGGCTATAGCCCTTTTTAAAAGTAGCAGCTACATTATTATTCAGGAAGAATTTATACATGTAACTTACGCCTCAGTACGAGGTATTTATACACATTTGGAACCACTAGGCTCCTAAACCAAATACGGTGTCCATAATACCGCGTATCCTACACCCCATGAAGGAACGAACAGTCAGGGCCTAGCCATCTCAGATGGCATTGTGGACCCCGGATTTCAAATCATACTAAAAATTCCTTTCCAAACATGCCTTCACATCTCACAAAAAAAGTAATTCTTAACTCTAGGAGTACAATGCAAATCTCTCAACACTGGATCGCCCATGTAAACGAATACTTGGAGATGGGAGGGGAACTCCCTACTTTGCTCCAGGCCCCTAAATACAATCCAGCTGAATTGGTCAGCTAAAATATGCTCAAAAATCACAGAATATCTGTGGCTTACATACAAGCATTCATTGATTCTGCCTTTGTGGATTGGCTGGAGTTCTGCTGATTTAGTTTGAGCTTGATTCTAGGACATGAGTTCAGTCCAGGCCAGCTCCCCAAAACCTGTCTCACACCCCTTGGATGAAAGGCTAGCCAAGGCATTTCTTGTCACAGAGAGAAGCAGGAACGCAAAGGGACAAGCCCAAACTTACTGGCATATTCCAAGCCTCACTTCAACTCCCATTTTCTAAGTTCCCATCAAATAAGTCACACAGCCAAGGCCAACAGCAAGGGGGAAGGAATTATACTCTTTCCACAGAGGTCAGGGAAAGGGAATGAGTATTTCTCAACAATAATCCAATTTACAATAGAAGCCAAGGACCCCAGTTGTATCTGAATTTTCTTCAAGGAGATAAACTAAGGTCCAGTAAAAGCTTTGCTGAGGCCCCTCAAGTTGTAAACAGTGAGTTCCAATATTATCCTCTCTCATCCTACCCTACCTGGATAAGTCACTAGATTCAAAGGAAAATGAGATCTCTAAGAGTTTAGGGATTTGCCTGGTATGAATATGAAAGACTCTGCCATAAATTCCTTCTTTCCAGAGACCAAAAGACAGGCCAAGAGGCATTATTTATGCCTTCCATGTCTGAGGGCTGGCTAATGTAGAGAAATAACACTGAAGATCACACAGGAAGAATTAACCACCCACCACTCCTAAACACAGGCCAACAGTCTGGATTAGATTAACATTCTTTATTGCTACTGCTTAGACTTTTCTCACAAATGCTAATGAAGTAATTTCAGAAGGCTGGAAGGTGGTTGTTGGCACAGTGTAGGTAAACCTTATTTAGAGATGTGGTAAACAGAAACTAGATTTTCAGATTTACAGACTCAATACCTGATGAATTGAAAGCAAAGTTCCTGGCTACTGGTTCTCTTCGGCCCACCTTTTAAGCAACCCTCTTCTGTCACCTCATTTATTTACTGTGAGAATTCCAGCAAATGTGATCTCTCTTCTGTTCATTTACTCATGCTGTTTGAATTGATGTCTCAGATGTGCTTCTGTGCCTGCTCTTCCCTTTAGCTCCAATCAAACTTTATTTCTTTAAAGCCAGAAGCTTCCACAGAGAGCTAAGCAACCATTTCTAAGCATCTAGAGAATTGTGTGTTTTTGTGCTGTAAAATTTGGGGAAAGGAGTTTAATAGGAACTGAAGGACTTTCAACTCAAAAAATCCTATTCAGTTAGAACCTCACTCTTATGTTTCCTTTTGGAACATAAGCAGTAACGCTGAGCCAAACTCATTCTAATTGCAGTGACGTCTTTAGTTATAAGAATTCAAACTACCCACGACTTGGTTAATTGGAATTTAGGCTAAACTTAATATCAAGCAATATTTGCAAGTGGCAAGATCAGAAGTCTGTATTAAATTTTTTCAAAAATCCACTGGGAGCCTTAAGGTTAAGGCAGATTAAAACTTTATCCTTGTCAGCCTCTGGATCTGTTCCTAAAAAGAAGAGCTTACATGATTCAGCTCTATACAAATGTTAGCAGTTTATATATAAATGCATTTACAATAATATGCACTGGCAATATTTTTTCAAATATCCTGAAGTTGGATATATCTCCAACAATAATTTCTCCTAGTTGCTGTGTATACTACAAGTAACTTTCTCCAAAGATTCACTGATGAGGAGTATGCCCTTCATGATGTTAAAAGATATTTACTTTCTAACTGGTTGACGGTCTTTACCATTTATTTCTACCACCAGTTCATTCAAGGTTCTGGCAGCTCCCCAACCAACATAAGAATTTCAACATCAAGCATGGTAGTCTTCCTTGAAAATTTTTATGCCACCTCTGCACAATATAATCTACACCCTTTCTCAGACACTGTGAGTCACATCTGTACATGAGATAATCAAGTAACAGGCCAGTCAAATGAATGCTAAAGTGGAGCGAACTAGTGTAGTACATCAGCAGTGAAATCAAATGCAGAGATGTACAGCACTTAATGTCTCCTATTCTCCTGGCATACAGGCTTGGAAAAACATACATTATTATAGTTAGACCCTTTAATACTAAAATGGGAAATTACATATACATATATATGCACACATGTATATATCTCCCATATACTATTTCCAAATTAAACTTTATACCCCATAACTGATCCAGGGCAGTGGTAATCAAAGTGTGTTCTCACGAACTCCATCTGGTCTCCTAAACCATGAAGAGCAAAAGGTTAAGTGCCTCCTATTCCCTTGTGTCCCACCCATTGTTCCAGCCACTGCCCAGGGACCACTTTTATAAAGCCTTAAATCAGCTTCATACAGGCATTCTAGAAGTCTAGATTCTACACCCACATGATATAACTCTCACTTTGCCTTCAAGAAATGGGAAACTGCCAGGAACCTGCTACACATACCTGAGCAGCCCAGGAGTACAGGTGACTCAATTCCTTTGGAGCCACTGGAAACATTGGATAAATGTTTGTTTCCCAGATAGACAGTTTTGAAATGCATTTCATAAGAGTCCTCAGGAGGTCCTGCAGAACCTGACACCAGTCACCCCTAGCAATGATCAGCTCAAAAACATCCTTGTACTGTCTTCCCTGCCTTCCCTGTTTTACCTTCCCACTCCTGTTCCCCAAGATGGCTTCCTAAATAAACTCCTGCACGGAAGCCTGGGTCTAGGGATCCACTTTAAGAACACAGGCTAAGAGGTAAGTCTTTGGAATGAAGCCAAATGTTGAAGACAGACATAATGATATTCACCACACTGCATTTGTCTAGGCAACAACAAACCTTTTAGGATGGTTTTCAAATATTAAGAGATAAAACAAAAGTAGCATTTTTTGAGCCTTTCAATTCAATTAGATTTTCACTATTTAAGGTTTCGCTTTGTTACAGATATTCTGTAGCAATTTGAAAATATTTTATTCGGAATCAAATCTTTCTCTAGAAGGATAGACTTGTAACATTATGCAGAATGCTATAAGAATGTTAACTCTGGCATCCATTTACCCCTTTTCTAACTGAACCCCATCCAGTAATTTGGAGATGATGTGCTCATATCCAGGACTACATTTCTGTCTTCTATGTAGCTAAGTGAGGCTGTGTGGCCAATTCTGGCAGGTTCTGGCCAATCAGATGAAAGTGGAAGAGTGTAGGACTTCCAGGAGTTCTCTTGAAAGGGAAGGGAAGACGAGCTTCTCAGACTTCCTTGCCTTTCCTCTTGATGCTTGTCTGTAAAATGACTGGACATCTGGTCAACACAAGCAATTCAAACTAAGAGGTGACTTTAAGAAAGGAAGACAAGGGCATTCTCTGGCGGTCCAGTGGTTAGGACTCCCCGCTTTCACTGCAGAGGGCGCGGGTCCAGTCCCCAACTGGGAAACTAAGATCCCACAAGCCACATGGGGCAGCCAAGAAAAACAAAAAAGGTGAGGTAAGAAATGCAGGAAGAGAAGTTTGAAGAACTCTGGGTCCCTGGTGACCATGGCATTGCCATACTAGCTCCAAATTGCCCACCTTCAGATTTCTGTTTATATAAGGAAAAATAGTCTGTCTTTTAAAGTAATCATTATTTGGGTTTAATCTGCCACATGTAGCCAAAAATAATCCTAAATTATAAAACCCTGCATATAGAAATTACAGGCAAGTGTTCATCAAGGTTGTGGTTCTCACTAAGGGTGATACTGTCCCAAGGATCATTTGGAAATGTCTGGACATTTTGGTTGCTACAACTTGAGTACCACTACTGGCATCTAGTAGGTAGAGGTTACTGGTGATGCTAACCATTCTATAGTGCACATAACAGTCCTCACAACAGAATCATCTGGCCCAAAATGTCAACAGTGCCAAAGTTGAGAAATCATGCATGAACTAAGCCAATTCACTCCTTCCTCTTAATACAGAATGATTAGTCCGTACAAGAAGTTGCCCAAGTAGTCTTGGATAAAGCCCCTTTATTCCTCTGGTTAGCCTTACTTGGAGTGAAAAGTTACACCATGTAGCGGGGTTTAAGGTTTCCAAGATCATAAAGAACATATTCCCCTGCCTTTTTAACTTTAGAAAGATCTCAATGACAGAGCAAAGTGAGAATTTGATTTTAGGACAGCTGGATGAAATACCAGATATAACCCAATTCCACCCACTTCATTGTTTTCTTCCTATAGCTGAAGACATTTGCCACTGTGGGAGGTGAGGTAACGCATATTCAATTATTCTCCTTGCACTTCATTTAAACTTAAAGATTTTCTGTTCACTTTCTTGTTAAAAAGAAATGAGATATTCTTCATAAGGGCATTTAGAAATTATTATTATTGAGCAAAGGGAAGAAAATTACAGCCATTCATAATCCCAACAGACCCAGAAAAACTACTAACTCTGCAATGTATAGGCTTCCAGATCTTTTCTATACACATATATTCATACATTAATGAGACCATATCAACCTGTTCTTTATAACCAGCCCTTTTCCCCCTACTTAGAAGTATCACACTTTTATATCAATAATTATCCATCTATCTTTCAAAAGCCCAGAGCCCACCCGCCATCTTTTAGAAGGAAAAAAATGACCTGTCACCTTTTTAAATGTGAGAGTTACACACAGATTTACTCCATTTCAAGGATGCCTCCCTAAAACTATGGGGCGTTCTCCTTACACACTAGCAATCAAGGCCATTCTTCCAATATTGTTTGTAGCATCTCTTATTGCCTTAGAAATTATACAATCTATCCATTTATCTCCCTCAAACACGCAGTCACAAGCACATGTGCATAATATCTTCCTAGATAAATATAAAACATGAAATTTTCTCTAATACCTTTCTCAGTGAAGCCTAGGAGAAGACATGCCTAAAATAGATAAGTAAAGCTCCAACTAGCAAGATAACCTCCCAGTTTGCTACTAAGTTAGAGAGTATATTGAAAGCTGTTAACAGAGACAGCTTAGGAGAGGAGTTGCCTAACCTGGAGAAACAGGAGGCTACGAATATAACTGGCACTTAGCACACTGAAATGCTTCTTAAAGAAGAGAAAATCAGAAGGTTCAAAATCTGTAACTTTGTGAACATCAACCTCCAAAATATTTTGCATGAACTCACCAGGGGATGATCATTGCAGTAAGAGAACTTCAGCTGGTCTGAACACTGCCCAACGAGCCACTCAGATTTGCCTTCACTGGACTATAGTAACGAGCTACACCTATGTGTTCAGACATAAGTAGAGAGGATTTGGGTGGGTTCCAAGTTTACCTGAATGTGTTTAGTGAAGAAAGAATTGGGCTGGGCTTCCCTGGTGGGGCAGTGGTTGACAGTCCGCCTGCCGATGCAGGGGACACGGGTTCATGCCCCGGTCCAGGAAGATCCCACATGCCGTGGAGCGGCTGGGCCCACGAGCCACGGCCGCTGAGCCTGCGCGTCCGGAGCCTGTGCTCCGCAACAGGAGAGGCCACAGCAGTGGGAGGCCCGCGTACAGCCAAAAAAAAAAAAAAAAGAATTGGGCTTACTCAAGCTTAAGTGTAGCCTACTAGCAAAGACTTAAAGCCAATATTGAATCATTTTGGTTTTTTCTATTTTGAAAGATATTAGCACCTATTTCCCTAAATGCCTGTAACCGATCACAGTTTATTCATGTAGAACAAGCACTTGTGACTTGTGAATTATAGTCTCACTGTCTGATTTGAACAAGGCCACAGACTTCTCTGGAATACGGTCTCTTCAACACCAGAGTAATGCTCTAGTCTACTAATCCTGAATGCAGAGGCATGTGTTATTTTTGTGATTAACAGTACAAGATATACTAAAAGTGGTTGAACAAAAACAATTTGCATTTAGATATAGGGAAAAAGTTGTGCTTCATTAGAAAGCTATGCATTGTCTCTAACATACTTTTCAATGTCATCTGATTCTATGGGAGCTATTTTACATTTAAGTTGTAGATAACTGATATCAATGGAAAATTGTGTGTAAGCATGAAAATGAATCTTTCGCTGGAAGAACAACTTTTCCCTACCCCCATGGAAAAGACAGTTTTGACCCTTGAGCTGGAATGGGTTAACTGAGCAGGCCTGAGTTACCCAAACCCTGCACATTCCAAACAAAGACCTGTCTTTAGGACTGGCTCGTGGTCAGTTCCAGGGAGATAATCTCTGGGCCCTTTGAACATTCTTCCTGATAATAATGTTCTGTGCATTTTTTTTTTTCTTTTTCTTTTTTTTTGCGGTACGTGGCCCTCTCACTGTTGTGGCCTCTCCCGTTGCGGAGCGCAGGCTCAGCAGCCATGGCTCACAGGGCCAGCCGCTCCACGGCATGGGGATCTTCCCAGACCGGGGCACGAACTCATGTCCCCTGCATCGGCAGGCGGACTCTCAACCACTGTGCCAACAGGGAAGCCCTCTGTGCCCTTTTTTAATGCTTTTGGCCACGCTATACTACATAAGTTTATCCTAATGGTGTGATATATGGTGAAAGCCTTGTTTGTTTTGGGGGTCAGGCTAGAGTCTGAATAGCTGACGTCAGTTACATGGGCACTACATGTTTACATGACTGACACCCCTATAAAATCCATGGACACCAACAGTCAGGTGTGCTTCACTTCACACCTGTTGTCCATCATTACTGGAAGAATTAAATGCATCCCTGTGTGACACCACTGAGAGGAGACAGCTGGTAGCTTATGGCTGGTTTCTCCTGGACTTTGCCCTGTCTGTCTTTTACTTTGCCAATTTTAAAATGTGTCCTTTTGCTGTAATAATCTATAACTATGGGGTAGAGTCCTGTGAGTCTTCTACCAAATCACTGAGCCTGAGGCAGGTCTTGGGACTCCCAACCTACCTCCATTTGCATATTCTTTTCAATACTCCATATTTGTGTGCCTGTTCCTAGAATTTTCCTTTGAACCAGTTATAACATCATCCGGATTCTCTCATTAAACAAAATCTTTAACATGTGTTCATTTTAAAGCTATTAATTATGATTTCACCTTTATAAGAGGTTTAGTAGAGCAAAATTTCTTTAAATAAATATCTACTCTAGGAGAGGTTCCTAATAAGTACAAAAAGATATCCCTCCCTCTCACAACTTTGCAACCAGTACGTTAAAGCAAGTGTAAGACTAAACTCCTCCGTGTACTATATAAACACTTATTAGCAAGTGGAAACAAATGTTTAGACCACATTTTCAGTAGCTAAGCTCTCCTGACTAGCAGGCTTATGAGAGGCTCTCAGGAAGCACACTCAGTAAGACTCTGATGAAGAGTCAGTCTTTAGGAAGCCTAAGTGACAAGGTTCTCCATGAAATAAATGGTCACAGGATCCCAAAAGTCACACTGATACCCCACTGTCATGTTTGCTCATTCATGCAATTGCCATGGGGAATATACACTCTTCCTAAGCCGCCACCCATGTTTAACACCTTTATTTCACTGATGAAAAGTTGTTTATAACACCACTTATGCTAATAATACACAACCTCTCTCGTGTAAATTTTCATACATGAGTGCTAAGGTACCATCTCTGAAGCTGCTGATTTCTGATTGGGGTGCTTCATATGATATGCTGTTCAACCGCCTCTGAAGTGTGGATTCCTGAATAAGGTACTGTAAACAACTTACCTTAGGGTGTAAATTAGAGTTAACCTGCATACGCAAACATGTATCACACCGTTAATACTAAAATAGCCTTAAATTCTACACAAATAAAATAGGAGCGTTAGGAAGAACACAAACTCAGAACGATCATTATCTTCCTTTCTTTTCATCTTCCTTTAGCCACACTTTATTTCTTAAATAATTACTAATCAAAAAGTCTTTTAGAGCATCTACTACATATGAATAGGATTGTGTAGGCAACTGACTGATTTGAACAGGATTAAGTCTTGATCTCTTCAAGTAGAATAGGAAAAAAACTTACCAAATATCCTAGCATGTAGTACTGACTTTATAAATATTATATGTAAGTTTCACAATAACCTTGAAAGCTTACTCTTATCTCTTATCAATGGTGATAAAACCCAAGTCAGGAAGGTAACAAATTGCCACACAGTGAAACGGAGATTGTAACCAGAATGAACACCTCTTATACCCCATGCTCTTGTTCCTAGAGCACAGTAAGTCTCCCTCTTTCCTCTCAAAAGTGACCTTGGGCTAACACAAATACTTAAGCATCAGTTCCTAGACAATTTCATTACGAAGCAATTTCATTACGAAGACAACATTCAACAAGTGACTTTTATGGCAGCCACTATGTTAACTATTGTATATTCCTTATTTTCTCAAATTCCAAAAAGCTTTGATAGAGTAATACAAAGTTAGGAAGATTAAGTGGAAGATAAATGATAAAGATTTGAACTAAACTTTTTCACATACTTTCTATATTCTGCTGTCTAGTTGACAACTATTGTTACTTTTACTTTTTCCCACTACTTATCATTAGGTATAAGGGTGGGTGGGATAAGAAATACGAGATTATTGTGCTCTGGATTGATCTAAATTAAATCCATAAGGAATGTTATATTTTGAGCGTTAAATATTGAATATTTATACATGTGAAAAGCAGAAAGTATTAGTCTCAGAATTATAAAAAAAATACTGAATTGCTTAGCATGAATGGAGCTAGACTTTTTCAAGGAAAAATACGCAAATTCATGTGGAAAATACTTATTCAATAAACAATTATTGAGTAGCACCCATAGTTCCAGGTACTGGAGGCACAGCAAATGAACAGAATGGACAAAAATACCAGCCCCTCAATGTGCTTACAATCTAGAAATGCCAATTCAAATAAGTGAGGAGAGGGTGGATTATTCAATAAATGTGCTGGAACAAGTAGTTGCCAATATGGGGTAAATATTAAGTCAAATCTCTACCTCACATAAAATACATTTTAGGCAGATTAAGAAAGTAAAACTTTAAAATTTAGAAAAAATATTTAATATTCTGTTACAGAATATTTTCATGATATTGGATGAGGAGATTAAACTATTCACATAAACCTCAAAACAGAAATATATTGAGAATAAATTTATGAAAATAAGTCTTTTGTATGGTAAAACAAAAGACCTCACAATGTGTGGGCATATCAGAAGGATAATCTCATGAACTGTGGTCACAGGTCAGAAAAATTCATGAGCTATTAAAGACTCAAATTTTAAGCCTCAGAACTGTTGTGGTCCAAAGAATAAAAGATCACATTAATTAAGAAGGACTTTTGCATGAAGAAAGTACAGTTACATATCCTAGAATCCCATTATTTCAAACAACTTAGGTGTTATATCAGTATATATCTTGAGCCCCAAATATATGTATTTTTAATGTTGTCAACCTGTATAGGGATTGTAGATTTCTGTATATAGACAGAAAGTTAGGTGATATGAACAATGAGACCAACATCCTTCAAGTTCACGGGTGGGACATTGTAATTAAAAATGGGGCTTAACTATGATTTGGTGCAGGGAAGGGAATCACACTGCCCTCTGCTGCTCCTAATCTCCTGCCCAAACAAAATGTCTGGGAGAAAGTAATCTCAGTTTACCATATGGTGTCTTTCTTCATTAGTGAATAGAAAGCCCCAACTGAGATGGGGTTTATCTTTTTTTTTTTTTTTTTTTTTTTTTTTGCGGTACGCGGGCCTCTCACTGCTGTGGCTCCTCCCGTTGCGGAGCACAGGCTCCGGACGCACAGGCTCAGCGGCCATGGCTCACAGGCCCAGCCGCTCCGCGGCATGTGGGATCTTCCCAGACTGGGGCACGAACCCATGTCCCCTGCATCGGCAGGTGGACTCTCAACCACTGCACCACCAGGGAAGCCCTTACAGCCTTTTTCAGGCCTTAGTCAGGTAACAGGTGCTTTACTTGGGCACACGGCTACAGCCCTGCCCAGGCACAGGCAAGACAGAAGATGGGCCGCCCTCGCCCTGCGCTCCTTCCTGACCCAGCTAAACCTCTCCAGGCCTGAGCTTCCTGCTCTGTAAAATGGGGATGGTAAGGGTCAGTGTCCTGGAGGAAACAGTCAGTGGTCTCAAAAGGGACGACTGGGCTTCCCTGGTGGCGCAGTGGTTGAGAGTCTGCCTGCCAATGCAGGGGACATGGGTTCGTACCCCGGTCCGGGAAGATCCCACATGCTGCGGAGCGACTGCGTCCGTGAGCCATGGCCGCTGGGCCTGCGCGTCCAGAGCCTGTGCTCTGCAACAGAAGAAGCCGCGGCAGTGAGAGGCCCGCGTACCGCAAAAAAAAAAAAAAAAAAAGGAATTACTAGACCTAAATGTATTGATGAAATTTTTACACTAACCGTAAAGCCCAAGAAGGAACTCAGTTCTTTAGCTTTTAATTTTACAAAATTATCAGTTTACAACCCCAAAAAACTTCAAAACAGTCTTGTTCTGTAGAAAAAAAGCAAACTGAAAAGCACTTTAAAACACAATTCACGTAACTGACAAACAGTCCCCGTCAGAAATACTTCTAGAACTGCTGTACATCAATTTTAAAAAAGACAAACACGCTGATAGAGGAACAAAGATTGGGGAAGCTCAGCACATTCACAGAATGAGAAACCTGAATGCCCAACAAATCCGTGAAAACATGTTGACCTTCACTAGCATGTTAGTTTTCTATGGCTTTTAAAAACTACTACGAACTTAGTGGCTTAAAACAACACAAGTTTCTTACCTTACAATTCAGTAGAAGGATCTCACTAGGTCAAAATCAAGATGGCTGCAGGGCACAGTCGTTCCTAGAGGCTCTCCTTACCTTTTCCAGTTTTTAGAGGCCACTTGCTTCCTTGGCTGGTTCCCTTCTCCCATCTTCAAAGCCAGCAATGCTGGGGCAAGACCTCCTCACACAACCACCTCTCTGCTTCTCCTCTCCTTCCTTCTCCTACTTTTAAGAACGCTTGTGATTAAATTAGATCCACCTGGATAATCCCAGCTGCTCTCAATGTCAGCTGATAACCACAGTAATTTCACCTGCCACCTTCATCCCCCTTTGCAACACAATTTAATAAATATGGGTTCTGGTGATTAGAACACGGACATCTGGGGAGGGGGTCCATATTCTGCTTACCACAATTAGCAATCATGGGAACTAAATTAAGACAAGGCCAAGTTTTCTCATAACCTGCCAAACGGAGTGTAAATCAGTTTAACCACTTTGAGTAGTCTTGAAATTTGAAAATTCAATCATATTTCTAGATAGAGAAACTCAAGCAAGTGGTATCAAGGTGTCTATTATCATGTTCATTCTTTTGAATAGCAAAAAGTTTTAAAACCAGCTAATTTTCCAATAAGCAAAGAATGGGTAAACTGTGATGTTTTACCATATCACAATATACCATGTAAAGATTGAAATGCATAAAACAGACCTACAGATACATATCAATATGGGTATGTCATAAACAGTATAAATTAGTAACACATGCAGAAAATTACATGATTTATGTAACTTTAAATACACCACACATTTATCTGTGTAGTTTACTATATAATATGTGGAGCCTTTTAAGGAAAAGAATACAAAATTACAAGTGAAAACTGTAACTTAGATACACAAATATTTATTTAGATTGAAAAAATAAATCACAACTAATTAGTCAAGTCACTTTTTTTCTGAGATACTTGTAGGCAATATATCAGAAATGCTTTCAAATTGCCACCTGGCTTCCCCTTCTCCTCCAAAGCATTTAGAGAGCCAAGTTTGGGGGGAGGAGGTCTCTGTAAGTCATTTCATTGGCTTCAAGAAAAATCCACCTCTTTACTTATATATGATGTGTAAGTATAAACCCATGGATATCTATTGAAGCTGTAACATTATCTTTCTTTAAAATAAATTAATATTTTCATTTAATAATGAATGAAAGAATAAATAGATAAACAAATACAATATTCAAACAGCTGAATCACACATTTTCCTCATTACAGACTTGGCATCTTAAACTCAATAGTTTTGTCCCCTATTCATTATCTTTCCAACACAGCCAGCTCTCCCTCTTGAATCCCTCTCTACTGACACTTCTTCCTTCAGAGCACCTGGATTATTGTTCAGCTTCCCAACTGATCTGTTTCCATCCTTGCTCCCAACTTACATTCTGGACAGAGCAGCCCAGATATTCTTTTAGACTGTAGATCATATTGTATCACTTCTGTTTGCCCAACTTTCCAATGGCTTCACATTTCACGTAGAATAAACTCCAAGTTTTTACAGTGACTATGTTGCTGTCCCAGCGTTCACACTTCAAGCATGTGGTTCTTGAAGCCTTCCCCTAGTCAGCTGTGTGGCTCATTCCTTCACTTACTGGGTCCTCCCATAAAATGTCAATTATGAGAGAGGCGTCTCCAGACCAAACCACTTTATTCAAAACTGCTCAGTGCTACCTCCATCTTTCAGCCTCCTTCCTCTTCCTTGTTTTTCTTATTATTACCTATCACCACCTAACATATATTTTGTTGTTGATTATCTGTCTCTCCCAAAAGAATATAAGCCACAGGAGAGCAGGGACTCCTCGTTCGCTGAAGAAGCCCCATACACATAACAAGCACTCTATAAATATTGATTGCATGTGAACATATTCAGTGATTAAATGAATAATCCAAGTTGATGTAAGTGTGTTAAGATTGTTAAAAGAGAAGGGCTTTAAGGAAAGAGAGATTTCCAGATATGCAAGGAAAGGGAAAAGAGAAAGGTTATGGTACTTGGAAGACAAGCAGACAAAGGAAATGAGTGTAGCTTGGTGTCTCTGGGGTGTCAAGTTTGCATAAAGAAACAAGTCTTAAAATCCTTTCAGGGTTGGCTAAAAATAGGTTGTGCAGCATCTTAAGTGCCAAGATAAGAAATACATATTTATTCAATTATCAAAGGTTGATGCTGAAGATATCTTAAAAAGACAATCATACAGAGACACGCTGCAGAAGCATCAATATACAGTTGTGTGAAAGTGATAGTGAAGCCATGAAAATCAGAGTTGAGTTGGGAAATTATTTAGGGCAAAAGTCATAAAGTCTTCAATTATCTATAACTTGAAGAGAGACTCAGCAGAGGTAAAGTATACACAATTAGTCATGTTAACCCTGGCTACATGGGTAGGAAAAGGTGTTAAAACCTGAACTTTGGGAAACATATCTATTTTAATGAGAGAAGAGAGATTAGCAGGCCAGTGAGATGAGGAAAACGTGCTTCTTAATGTATTTACCATGAAATTTTTGTGTGTGATCATTATACTGCAGAATATTAAGTAACTAATATATGCAAAAGGTGCAAGTAAGCTCTTTGAAGGCAGAGACCATAGACATTACACTTTCTTTGAAATTTTAACCAACATAAATCCTAGCATATTAATATACACACAAGGTTTAGTCAATTAACGTTCAATTAACTTTTTCAAGTGAATGACTGGCTGGATTAATAGTTTGGAATGAAATGGGAAATAAAGCTGATTCTGTCATTAAGATCTGGTTTGGAATGAAATACACCTATCCCAGGAGCATGCAATAATTTAGTGTAGGCTTAAAGATGGAAACAAAACAGCAGCAAGCAGTCTTCATTGTTTAAAAAAAAAATAGTGGGGAGAGGGAAGGTTAATAGTATGATTTCTATTTAGTATGGCGTGAAGTAATTCAAATAGCTTAACAGTGATACAGGGTATTAGAATAGAGGCCTGGTCTGAAAGGACTTGAGAAAATTATAAAACTGCCAAGCTAGGAAAACAGTAAAATATAAAGAGTGCTTAATGCTTTATTTCCTGAATATCCTTGTGTTTTAATGGAATATTTCCTTCTACAGTAATCAATGTATTTGGTGGAATGTGTTTTACTTGAAAATGCAGATGTGGTACTTCTGGCAACTCAGCCTCAACTGGCCTTGTGGTAGGTTATACTATAATTTAAAAAGGAACTGGTTGTAAAAATAAGTCTTCATCTCCATAGAAGAATTTATTGCTCCAATAAAGGGAAAGTCCCCCAAGGTTCACTGACTCTGCTTTACTGAAGAAAGAAAGGAAAGCTTAGGGATTTTTCTGTATCATATGATGAGTTCAGTGTAGCAAATGTGAATGGAGGTGGTGAATTGCTGAAGATATCAAAGAAGTTCAGCCTAAGGGGAAAAATAGAGGATGGACATTTAGGTTGTTGAAATAAAAATGAACCTCATTTGGGAAGGTGCAAGCGAGAAGTAATCTGAGTCTATTTTTACGCTGTAGGATCTTAACTGGATGTTTCTACTGCTCCAGTAAAGCGCTCACTGAAACGGCCTCTTTGGGCAGTATGTTACTTCCTGTTGCTGGTGAAACAAATGACCACATATCAGTAGCTTAAAACAACACAGACTTATTATCTTCCAGTCCGGGAGGTCAGAAGTCCAACCTGGGTTTTGCTGGGCTAAAATCAGCATTGGCTAGGGTGTGTTCCTTCCGAGGCCCTAGGGGAGAGTTCATTCCCTTGCCTTTTCTAGTTTCTAGAGGCTGCCTGCGTTCCTGGGCCCATGCCCCTCCCTCCATCTTCAAAATACAACAATGGCAGAATTGTCTTTCCCATATCAAATGACTAAGACACTGATTCTCCTGCCTCCTTCCTCCACATATACATATCCTTGTGATTACTTTGAGTTAAACAAATTATATAAAATAATCTCCCCACCTCAAGATCCTGAACGTAACCACATCTGCAAGGCCCCTTTTGTCACGTAAGGTACCATATTCACAGGTCCCTTGGTTTAGAGCGTGGATATTTGTGGGGGGTGAGCATTACTATCACTACCACAGAGAGGTAATATTTTTTTATTTGAATATGTATGTTCTACAGTAAAGAGATTCATAAAGAGTTGAGCATTGTGAAACTTTCCAGGTACGAATGATCCTTTTAAAGTGTGTCTGTGTTCTTTCTGCTTTGTATCTCATCAGCAGCAATAAAGATGACAAGTAGCAGTGATAATTTTACTTACTCAAAAGGCAAGAGAGAAGCCATTTCAGTTCTTTTATACATTCCAAAGCTATGGAAAAGTCATCAAGACAAAGACCGTACTATATCCCTAAATACAAAGCTGCATAAGAAGAGATGTGTAGTGGACGCGGTAACATTTTACCTGGTCTCATGTTTTATTATCATCACTCTTCATGAAAAGAGTGGCGATGGGGGAATCTCAGAGAAGCAGAACTGCAAGAAGAGAGACAAGATGAAACCACTCACATTGTTGAAAGGAGGTGGAATACTAGTAAAATCACTGCAGCATCATCAACAAGGAGAGAAGGTTTGAGCACAATAATTAAACTTGGCAGGGTGCATAGTGTATAGCAGCATGTGTCCAAAAGGAAACAGGGTAATAGGACTGCAGATGGGTGCTTGGTTGGGAGGGAGGAAGAAAGTAGGTGGCATTGAAAGAATGGAGGGGAATTGGTGAATGGATCACTTAAAATAGAATACCAAGTATGGTTCCAGGCCCTTAACGGTTGTTAAATTGATAGACGAGATAACCAATGATGATGGTCTTTTGATCAGTGAAATGTCCAGACTCTTGAGTTGCAGAGTGTATCCAAGCTCTCAGGTGAGAACCAGGATGTGTTAATAAAAGGAGCACATATAGGGTTTCCCTGGTGGCGCAGTGGTTGAGAGTCCGCCTGCCGATGCAGGGGACACGGGTTCGTGCCCCGGTCTGGGAAGATCCCACATGCCGCGGAGCGGCTGGGCCCGTGAGCCATGGCCGCTGAGCCTGTGCATCTGGAGCCTGTGCTCTGCAACGGCAGAGGCCACAACAGTGAGAGGCCCGCGTACCGCAAAAAAAAAAAACAAAAAAAACAAAAACAAAAAAAAAAGGAGCACATATAATGAGAGAAGATGGGAATGTGAAGGGGAAAGAAACTCAGAAGAGACGGCAACATCCATTTTGTTAATCTGGGAACTAAGAGAATATAATCAGCACAAAAGAAACACAATTTCAACATGAAAGGCATGTGGTGTTAGTCATATCATAAAAAGAAATTAAAGTAGGAAAAGTAATGCTTCAAGAGGCAACCTGATAGTGATATCTCAGATCTTCACACAGAAGGCTCTGTGTTTGAAGTAGTCTCAGTTAAAACACTCATTGTAGACTATTTGGCAGGATCAGTGTGGGCTGAGAAAGCAGACTAAGGGCAGAATAAAAAATGTGACATAATAGAAACATTATCTGACATAAAACAAACAAAAAATGTTTTGTTTTATTTAAATGGCCCATGGCCCATGAGCAGCAAGGGAAGGCAAAATAACAGAAAAAATGTTTCTGTTCTTTACAAAATTGAAGGGACTTGAACGTGTTTTTGTCTGAGAAGCTATGCTGGTATCATAATATAAATGTGCTCAAGTCTTCATTCCACCAAAGCCAAATGAGGAGAAAACGCATTTATCCCAATTAGAATCCATAACCTTGTGGAGCAGTAAGGAAACCTGAGAAGACAAAGCCAGTGGCCTGACTTATGGACTGTCACTGTAGCAAACAATCCATGTGTTTGTATCACAAAGTTTATGGGTTTTCTTTTTTGTGTTTGGTTTGTTGGATTGCTAAATTTTTAATTATAAAATGACATTTCTATGTATGCTCATTAAACAAAAATTCAAGTAAAAGTCTTTAAAACATTCCTTTCCACATTATTTCCAAACTCTCCAATCTAATACCATCCTCCCCAAAAGTGAACATTGATAAGAATATACAGTGTTTCCTTTCAGATAATTGCTGGCATATTTATGAATATGAAATATATATACAAGCACAGGCATACCTTGCTTTATTGAACTTTGCTCTATTCGCTTTGCTGATACTGCATTTGTTTTACAAATTTAAGGTTTGTGGCACCCCTGCATTGAGTTAAGTCTATTGGCACCATTTTTCCAACAGCATTTGCTTACTTCGTGTCTCTGTGTCACATTTTGGTAATTATAGCAATACTTCAAACTTTTTCATTATTATTATATTTGTTATGGTGATCTGTGATCAGTGATCTTTGATGTTACTACTACAATTCACTGAAGACTGAGATGACAGCATTTTTTAACAATAAAGTATTTTTTAATTAAGGTATGTACATGGTCTTTTTAGACATGATGCTATTGCACACTCGATAGGCTATAGTATAGTGTAAACATAATTTTACATGCCCTGGGAAGTGAAAAAATTCATGTGATTCCTTTTATTGTCACATTTACTTTATTTCAGTGGTCTGAAACCAAACTCACAATGTCTCTGAGGTGTGTCCATAATTAGGATGATTTTGGATGGACTTATGCATATTGTTCTACTTTCATTTTATTTGACGATGTATTAAACACCTTTTCATCTCTCTGTCTTTCTATCTTAAGCCTTTGTATAGTATTCTGCATTACCATAAATCATTTAGCTATTTCTCTCTTGACAAATATTATTTAGATTTTTCTAGTATTTTGTCATTATACAAAAAGTGCTTGCTATGAATGTACACACACACACACACACACACACACACTATTTTTTTCCTTGCAGGGAAAATTGCTGGAAGTAGAGCTGTTACTTCAAAGGCTGTGTGCATTTTCTTCTCCTTAAAAAAATGTTTCTCAAATCATTTTCTGAAATAACAGTAGCTGTTTACATTTCTGCCAGATGAGAATAAGCGTACCTGTCCACCCAAGTTCTTATGAGCACTGATTATCATCCATAATTTAAAATGTTCAGAAATGATGGGTAAAACATTGCTATATCATTGGAGTTTTAATTTGTAATTACATAACTAGTAATGAGGTTTAACATCTTTTAAATGTTGATTGACAGTTTGCCTTTTGTTTTCTGAAAATGGCTCGCTATTCTACTGATTTTTTCTACTTATTAGTATTTCTTTAAAATTATTATTAACGGACAGTTTATTTCTTCTCAGGCTGATACCATAGACTGGGTGGCTTATAAACAACAGATGTTTATTTCTCACAGTTCTGGAGGCTGGAAGTCCGAGATCAGGGTGCCAGCACAGTTGGATGAGGGCCCTCTTCGGGTCTTAGACTTCTCACTGTATCCTTCCATGGTAGAAGGGTAGAACTAGCTCTCTGGGGCCTCTTTTAAAAGGGCACTAATGAGGACTCCATCCTCAGGACTTAATCACCTCCCAAAGGCTCCGTATTCTAAATTTATCTTCTTGGGCATTAATTTTCAACACATGCATTTTGGGGGGACACTAACATTCAGATCATAGTAAGGAGAAATCTTAGTATATCATAAATATGAAATATTGATATTTGTTACAATTATTTTATTCATTCTGTCACATTTTAAAGATACTCCCTTCCATATTTACCCTGCTTGCTGTTTTATTTGAAATTGGTATTGCATATTGTATTTCATCAAATATTTTCTCAGCATCCATCAATTAATGTTATAGACTTTCTCATTTAATCTGTTACAATTATACCAATCTTTTTTTCCTGAGATAAACCCACCTATTCCAGTTATGACTGCTGAACAGCAAACAATGCCAAGCATAGTGGCAAAAAAACAACACGCATGTTATTATACTCACCAATTCTGTAGGCTGAAAGTCTGGGCAGGACTTGGTTGGGCAATTCCTGTGCTCCTTGTGGCATCAGCTGAGCTGTACTCAGCTGGCAGATAGGCTAGTCAGGAGGTTCCAAAAATGTTTCACTCCAAGTCTAGGGCGACGACAGTAAGGCTGAACTGAATTGGGGCTATTAATTGTGTACCCATATGTGTTCTCTCCATCACGATAGCTTCAGAGTTTTTGGGATTTCTTACATAGCAACTGGCTTCCCGCAGAGCAAATATCCCAAGAGAAGTAGGAGCTTCTTGCCTTTTTATGACTTAGCCCTGAAAGTAATACAGCTTTACTTTTGCCATATACAGTTTTTATCAAAACAGTCACAAGCTCCTCCCACCTCTCTACACTTTAATTCCAGGAAGGAGACACAAAGCCCAACTCCTCATTGGAAGAAGTATCAAAGAACATGCAGACATTTAAAAAACTTCCATACTACCTAATCGTGATATAATTTTACTCTACTATTAGAGTCATTCTGCTTATACTTCATAAAACATTTTTGCATCAATGTTCCTTTGTAAGAATAGCACTTGAGCTGCTAGTCCTGTGGCATTATGACCATAAAAGCTGCATAAGGACCCAGGAAGAGGTCAAAATGATCCAAGGTCATAAGGCCCTGGCTTCCATGGCAGTTGTCTCACCTCCTAACAGGATCAGTTGCCTCCTTTCCTCCAGGAGCAAATATTGTGTTTTGACATGGCTTCATCACCTCCACCTTCGTAGAAGTTGCAGCGGCTCTAGCACTTAGATCTGACCTGGCCACATTCACAGAAGCTCTAAGAACCCCAGTAACTGCCAGAAAAACCACAGTATGGAGGACTTAAAGGCTCAATAGAGAGGATTTTAACTAACGAGAGATAGGAGCTGGGAAAGACTGGGAAGGCATAAGAGCTGCCCTTCCTCCCCATGAAGGACTGCTCCCAGACACAGTAGCTTCAGTCAGCCAGTCTAAGAACATCCAGTGCAATCCAGCAAACAGCAGTATTGTTTTTGGATTGTACTGAGGCGGGGCAAGCCTAGTAGCACGCCACCTTGAATTTGCTTTATCTCTTTCCCACTTCTCCCTCTATCCTTTGTTTCCCTGGTATTATATTCTCAATAGAGCACTAGCACATAAGCTTTGGCTTAGGCTCTTACTTCTAGAGTATTCCAACTGAGACACAGAATTATACTACTATTATAAAAGTATGTGAGTAGTTTTACATTTTTTATTTCCTCTGGAACAGTTTGCATAAAATAGAAATAGCTTATCTACAATTTAACTTTTTTGAGGGAGTGCAAAAATTGGTCTTCTTGGGTTTTAAACTTCTTATTGATTCAATGGTTTGCAATTTATATTTTTCTAAAAAATTGTCCTGAGCATTTCTATAAGCAACTAGTTACCTGTTAAGTACATTCTTTTTGATAAACTTCTGGGGAAAAAATAACTAATATTTCTCTACACTTCATCATGAGTGAGTTTATCAGGTAAGACAAGTCCACTAGCCACTGTGGGTTTTGGTCCAGTCATCTGTAAGGTGAGAAATTTGGACAAGAATATTATTCTTTTCCTCCTGGCTCCAAAATCATTAATGCTGTATGATGTTGGTTCCACCTTATGAGAGAAGCAACACTAGAGATCTGGATATTTTATGCCACAATTTAACCATCTCTGAGAGCTGAAGAAGATAATTCATTTGTCAAATGCTTAATGTTCTCAAATGAAAAGACAGAATTGAAGCAGATTGTCAGCTAGAGAAGACAGTGCACTTCTAAGGGACATATATCAGAATCTTCACCACCAGATTCTAGCATCATTCTTGATGTGGCAACACTCCCCTTTTAGAATCACTGCCATCGGGGGATATTAGGACCATCGGAAGTCTCTTTGGAGATGTGATTTTACAAGGAAAAGTATTTGGAAACCATAATTTATTAATGATAATAATGAGGAAGGAGAGGAAGAATAGGTGGAAGGGAAGAAGGAACTGTTATTAGTAAGAAGTATCTACTATTAAGGTTGGACGATAGTATTAACTTATTTAATTCAAAAATAACCCCCATGATATAGATACTACATGAGATTATCTTTTTAGGATCCCTTCAAGTTTTTAAATTCTAACAATACACATTTCAAGAAGTAGAAGAATAAAAGCAAGTTTCCACCACCAAACTTGAAACAAATGATCAGATGTATATATATTCTTTATCAATATTAAAAGAAGGAAACAGTGTTAATCATATGTTAAAACTTTCAACCAAATACAGTGCAGACTGTATTTAGGGAAAAGGCTTAAAAAAATCATCAAGAATGGAGAGAAAAAGATCAGAAATGAAAGTCATCGGAAAGATTGTTAAAAATAAAGGTGTAAATCTATGTAATTTAAATGCAAACAAAAAAAGTATAATTTTAAAATTAGAATACTAATATCAAGGTAGATTGAAAATAAAATCATTTAAAGGACACAAAGAAAGAACATTCCACTGTAAAAAGTTTGATGCAGAAAAAAAAATCTGTATAAACCTTTATTTACAGCATGAAAGAAAACAGAAAGAAGCACAACTAAACTTAAACTTAAAAATACAAAGGGAAATTGACAACACCATAACAGAGAGGACCTAGCCTAATTATCAAGTCTTTTTATATTGTTTTAGAAAACAAGTACATTGATGATACGAATAATATAGCCTCAAACCAAGACCATCAAACTGTCGAAAACTAAAGATAAAGAGCAAATTTAAAAGCAGTCAGATAAAAAGACATATTATATAGGAAATGTAAAGGGCCAGGTATGAAGTTTGAAGTGTAAAGTAGTACAATATTGACTCTAAATTGACTTTAATAATTTTAGAATGTGTATTGTTAGCAGGGTTTCTCAGCTTTGACAGAACTGATATTTTGAGTGGAATACTTCTTTGTTTTGGAGGTCTCTCCAATGCATTGTTGGCTTCTTGGCATTATCCCTGGCCTCTAACAACTAGATGCCAATAGCAGCCCCCACCCCCACCCCCACCCCCCCGCTAATTTACAACAACCAAAAATGTCTTCAGACATTGACAAATGTCCCCTGTGGGGGCAAAATCATCCCTGATTGAAAAGCTCTGTCCTAGAGCCATCATTAATAAAATAGGTGGTGTAGAACCCCATAGACAAATAATATGGGCTACTAAAAAATGCCAAACAACTCCAACAAAGTCTGGAAAGAAGCAACAGTTGGTCAAAGCATAAAAGAAAAAAATGAGAACAAATAGCAAAATACTATATTTAAATTATCAGTAATTACATTACATATAAGTAAAATAATATGTCAATTAAAAGTCATAAATTGTTACAATTATATATTGGTAAAAATCAAGATCCAGCTGTATGCTCTCTACATGAAAAGCACTTTAAATATAAAAAGCCAAATAATTTGAAAATAAAAGAATAGAAAAAGATACCCCATGAAAACAGCAAGCATAAGAAAGCTGGAGTGGCTATGTTAATATTAAACAAAGTAGACTTCAAGGTACAGAATAATGGATGAAGAACATTTAAAATGATAAAAGGGATAACAAATGATAATAACCCAAAATACGTATGCACTGAAAAAGACAGAACTCTATGATGCCAGAGCTCATAGACCTAATAACACAAAATTCATCAACTGTAAACTCTATAATTACCATTTCTACCCTAACCAGTACCGTACCCTCTCACACTGCTTTGCACATAGCAAATGGCCATCAATATGTCATTACATTTTAATGTATCAGAATTGATTTAACATCCTCCTTCAGATTTAAGTTTTTCCAATTTTAAATGGGTTTGCTCTGAATGACTCCAGAGTTCATGGGATATACTTCCTCAAACCTTTGTCCTTGATAAATAGGCCATTTTCATGATCTTTTATAAATATGTTATTTTGGTCATGGAGCCTGTACTGCTTACTTTGGTGCATATCTTTGAAGGAAAGAAGCCACAAAGTTCTTAATTTTTTTGGATTGCTCAGCTGCACTCTATTTTTTTCCTTATGTTCCTTAAACATAATGGGCAGGACAGAAATATTCCTAAGAACATTACTTATAAGCTAACAAAATAGAATCCTATTTTCTTTTAATATATTAAATAGAAAGGCATTCAGAAAGCTGGAGAGAGCCTTTCATGCCCCACATATATAAGTAAAAATATAAATGTATGAATAAAAAAACAGGAGAGAGTTAGATATAAAACTGTTTTCTCTATGTTACCATGACATCCCAGTAATGGTAAGAGTATATTATGGCACTCAGTAAAGCATTAGAGAAAGGGCACTGGTCTTGGCAAAAGAAAATTCAGATTTCTGTTAGTTTGCAAACTGGGGAGTTCCCCAGGTGAAATTCAAAACTGGCCCCCCATACACAGAGGGCAAGGAGAAACTGAAGAAAGTGGCAGACCACTCCAGATTGGTAGGTGGCAGGTTTAATAATCAAAGGAACTTACATATGAGGCTTGTCATAGATGGCCCCAAGAGGAGTAGATCTCCATACACACTCACCAGAATCTTAAAAGCTTATATAGAGGCCTTAACAGGGTTTAGTCACATATCCAATCCAGATGGTCTCAACAATACAGTGCTCTCTCAAGGATGCATCCTTGAAAGTATCTCCCACTGTGGGAACACTAGGCAGAGCGCACATTCCGAGGACAGGGGAGGGGGTGTGGAGCCTTTGACCGCCTGGGTCTACTTCTCAGGTCAACTGGCAGTCATGTCCTCTCCATGACCCACTCCAACAGCTTCAGCCCACCTCTGCCATTATTAGCTTTGGAATTTTGAGAAATTCCCTAAATATCACTAATTTTACATTTCCTATTTTAAAAATTGACAGGATAACTTATTTCTGAGGTCTATTGTTAGGACCAAAAATGAGTTTCTGGGTATAAATATACTTTGTGAATTTTTATAAAATATCTTTAGGGGCTTCCCTCGTGGCGCAGTGGTTGAGAGTCCGCCTGCCGATGCAGGGGACACGGGTTCGTGCCCCGGTTCGGGAAGATCCCACATGCCACGGAGCGGCTGGGCCTGTGAGCCATGGCCGCTGAGCCTGCGCGTCCGGAGCCTGTGCTCCCAACGGGAGAGGCCACAACAGTGAGAGGCCCGTGTACTGCAAAAAAAAAAAAAAAATCTTTATGGGATTTATTTTATTTTGATTTAAAAATCAGAAGGGCATTAGAGTCTGTATAATTTAGGATTACTCTTATGTACACATAACAGGAAACTCAACTAACAAAGGCTTTAAAAAAAAAATGGGTTTTCTTGTCCTCATATACCACCTGCCCCTGAGCAGGCAGTTGCTGGTGTTGTTTCAGGAGCTCTGTGATATCCTGTAGGGCTAAGACGATTTCTCTATACTCCTTTATCCTCCACAGGCTTGCTCTCAGCCTTGTGCTGGTAAGGGAAGGCTGAAAAATTGCTGCCTCAGCTCCAAAAAGTCACATCACTGTTCAGGGAGAAAGGGGAAAATGGTGATGCCAGCCATCTCTAACCCTTCTATCAGGAAAGTAAAAGCCTTCCTCGTAACCCAGTGGTCCCCAACCTTTTTGGCACCAGGGGCCGGTTTTGTGGAAGACAATTCTTCCACAGACTGGGGGACCGGGGGCGGGGGGTTCAGGCAGTAACGCCAGCGATGGGGGAGTAGGAGATGAAGTGTAACTCACTCACCTGCCACTCACTTCCTCCTGTGCGTCCCGGTTCCTAACAGGCTGCAGCCTGGTACCAGTCCATGGCCTGGGGATTGGGGACCCCTGTCATAACCCCTTTAGCCGATAATGAATTAGGTCTCACTTATCCCAACAGTGTCACACATCCATCTCTAGAAGCATCCCCTGGGAAAGTGGGAAAGATCAAGCATCATCTAGTGACTGCACCTGGGCCCATTTCCAGCTCATTCAAAACTGAGATTCTGTTAGCAAAGATGAAGGGGGAGTGGCTACTGGAGAGCAACCGTGTCTGCACAGATCTTCAAGATGAGAAAACATCTCTCTCTTCAGGCCCTTACCCATTCTTAAACCAAACATCCCCATCCATTAAAAAATGTTTGTCTGTTTGCTTTTTAACTTGGATAAATTTTGAGCTTCAGTTCAGACAACTCTTTCCAGCTCACCTCTTTATATCATCAGGATTACTTGAAAAACCTGGATATTATTTAGAATCTTTACATTTTCAGTCAGTTGGTCTTCAAGTACCAAATGGATTCCGTACGTTTTGGCATTAATGCACCCATTGGATCTTTTTACGGTAGATATTCTAATGTAATATCTAGGTAAGAAGTAGAATAAAATTCAAAACCTAAAAACGATACAACCATACATAGTAATGTCATCTTGAAACGTTTCTGAAAAATTCTTTCTCATAATAATACTAAGGCAAACTTTATTAAAATTAGAAACATGGAAAGCTTTACACTGCGCCCCAGGAGGACTTGAGGCCACCCCTACATCCAGCCACTGCCACCCCACTTCCATATCTTCATATGGCCCAGACTGACCAGTGTCTTTTATTATTCACTCTATCCTGGGTATTGAGCTAAAATGTGCTGTCAGTTTACCTCTCACAACCTCAAGAACATGGAAAAATACACAATACTTATTTCAGGCAGAAGGAAACATTTTAAAAAATGAAGTCTTATAGAAAATTCAATTAAAGTTCAAGCAACTTTAATCAATAGAAGTTATAAAGCCAAGAAGAATTCTTACCCATGTCTTCCTGAATCCAAGTGGTATTTCCTTGCTACATGCATTCATAGGAGGGAGGTATATAAGATGTATAGTTCCATATTCCATGATTTTTACATTCACATTTTCTTAAATACCTCAAGAAGGTTTCCATTTACAAAAATGCCATTGTATCTGAAGTTGATTGCATGAAAAGGGGTTAAAATGTCTTTGAAGTCCAAAAAACTTAAATTGTAAAGGCAATACTTGTGACTATTAACACTTACTTACCAAGACTGATATTTTTATCTATAGAATTCATTATTGCACAAACCAGGATAATAAGAACCTTGAAGAATATTTGACATTACTAGAGATTTTATGAAACCTTAAGAAATATTCTCAAACCTCAATAGCTATGCTTATATTGTGAGAGTTGTGTTTTGTAAGTCAGTTTCAGTGAATATTTTATCCAGGAAGGCTAGTCAATAGCCAGATTTCTAAAAGCCAGTATGAAATCCCAAAGATTGAATACCTCCAGAACAGCTACGACTTCATTTTGCAGTCCTTTTTTGCTCATAGTCTAAAAGCTCTGAACAATAACAATACGTTTTCAAATGTGACAAGTACAGTAAAATCTATTAAAAAAAAAAAGCAGAAGTAAGCAAAACTGATTTCAGATGTAACTCAAAGGTGACTTGCATAGCTAGTGAAAGGTAAAAAACAAACATTTAATACAAAAATCCAAGACAAGATATACTGCAACCAGCTTGTATGGGAGACTGCCCAATTTAGCCAGCTTGGCTTTGCCATATCTCTAACTGGCCAAGTCTGGAATTTTCCACTCCTGCATACCTTCCTCCGTTTACCCCACTCTCTGACTGTGGTAGGACAGATGCAGAGGGTAGAGCAGAGTGGAGTGGATGAGGTTCATCTATGAGACATTTATACGCTAAGGGAGACTCTAAAGTGGGAGCCAGTGGAGGAAAGAAGCAATCTGAAAATGGAAGTAATTAAAAAATAATGCTGTTTTCACTGAAAACCATTCAGAGAAATAAAACGGTGTAAAAGCTTCCACTTTTTAACTAAGGTGAAGTTTGCAAATAGAGAACTACTAAAATATTTACATCTTTAAGTGCGTGTGGACAGATTTTTTCCTTTTGCCTCTGTCCCCAGAGAAGGAGAGAATATTCTGGAAGCACACTAATACAGATGATTTCAATTTCCAGAGGCCACCCTGAAGGTAACACCAGAGGAGGAATGGGGTGGAATAATATGGTCAAAAGTCATCCCTCTTCTGCCCAAACTGTGTAAAAAAGAGACTTGTTATGGCCCTTGAAACAGAAAGATTTCTTTGCTACTGTTTATCACATCAGTGTAATCAGAAAGTAATATCTCATAAATAAAGCCAATTTGCCATGCTTTGGCACTAAAAAATTACTTGGTCCTGTCCACCTCAAATTAAATAGAAAATACATATTGCTTCTTAGAATGAGCTTAAGATGATCTGACTGTTCAGCAGGCCTTTTAACCAATATATTTATTAGCAGTTGCTTTAAGTAGAATTACTAATAAATATCTTTTTTTAGCAATATAGCATGTGTTAATTGTATTTGTCTATATCTTACTTTTACATTTATATCCTTAAAAGAAGATATTCATTCTCTTCTAAATAAGAGGAGCAATCAGCCCAGAATTCTGTCTCACTTCTCTAGAAAACTGATTCTGTGTCCATGAGTGAGAGCCTGAACAATACTGTGTGAGGAGTGACAGGTCCAAAGAATCAAATTTGATCCGTGTGGGATTGTCAGAGCCATCCTCATCCTGACCCTCTTTAAAAGTGAATCTTTCCTTCAAAGCTGCCGATAGACAAGTACAAAAATATCAAGCTTTGCCATGCTTCTGCCTCATGTGACATATTCAGAAAAGATAGCACAGAAGCCACTGTTTGTATTTCCTAACATTGTGTTGTAGGTACTGCTAGGATGTCATCTACTGATGTCACATTTCAAAGGAAAGTCATCAGCAGCGAAGCATGACTCTACATTCTGCCTCATAAATGACCCCCTTGTTTCTCCTATTTGCCAGACATTCTCTAATGACCTTTCTACCTAATGATCTTCCAACAAGTAACAGTATACCAAAAAATTTCAAAGATAAAGTTTCTGATCATGACCAATTTTCTTTGCTCTTGAATGGACATCCTCAGACGCCATGGTTGCAATCAGGTATCAGGTAGGCCTTGCTGATACTTATCATGCAAATAGCATTTGGTCATCTTTCTCTTGCAGTTTTTATACTCATCTTAAATTCTCTATATGAAAACTCCTTTACTTTCCAGCAATCTCTTTGTATCTGCTTTTTGTTCTCCTGCAGAAGTACTCCTTTCAGAGATTGCTTTGGCAGAAGTCTCTGTTGGATTATTTTGAGTACCAGTAATCTCATCTCTACCATTTGCATGTGGACAGCCTCAGGTGTCCAAATACAAGTTCATCCAGTGTTAAGAAAACTACGAATTGTTTAGGGCACACCATTCTTGGTTATCTGATTGTAGCTTTTCATTGCCTTTGAGCTGTTTTACAACTCTATAAATTGTAGACAAGGAGTAACAATGCAGAATAATCTTGTCTATAGAAATGCAAATAAATTCCCTCTGGGGGAAGTTAAATTGAAGTCCCTTTTCCACTTGTGGAAAGAAGACAAGCAGTTTTCTGTTTGTAAATTTATTTCGCCATTGCTTTATTTCATATAAATTTGTACATCTTTGACTGTTTTGAACATCTGTCTGATTCCCTCACTAAAAGAGTTAAATAAAATCTTTAACTTGTGTTCATTTTATACCTGTATGCGACTCAAGATTTTACCTTAAAAAAAATTCTTAAACACTAGGATTCACAGTCCAACCAACACTGCGCATCTTGAAGCCATAGACTACAAAGAGACGAAGGGGAATACACTTATCTAAAATTTATTACACTTGGTCTGTGTGTATGAAAATGACTGAAAACCTTTCTAAATTTTTATATATAATTTATAAAGTGCTCAGAAGTGCCAATAATTCAAGATGCTGTCAATTAAAGAAGATAAAATTTAAAAGTTTGAAACATTAAAACAATGAAAATGAACTATTTAATTCTGTCTACCATTTTCTTTTCTTCCTTTTTATATTCTTTGACCTACAAGACTTTTTTTTTTTTTTAATTATGAAGGGTAAAAAAAAGGGCCAAAGGTTCTTTTGATGGTATTTAGAAAGAAAGGCTAGATAGAGGAATTTCACTGAGTCTATAGCTTTTCAAGAAAGCATTGCATTTGGCTCTTCTAATTCCTTACTGGGTGAGCTGAATGTGATGAACATGGGTTCCATCTTGGGATCCTGGGCACATGGAAGGCAGAATGACAGAGGTCTGTGCCTCCAGCTTCAGACTGTGAGTTCAGATTCTGGCTGCATGATTTACTAAATGTGTCAGTGTTGTCAAGTCATGTAACTCCTCTGAGTATCAGGTAGCTCATGTATAAAAGTATAATATTAATAATAATGATGATATTGCTTTACAGATTTATCTGAGGTTTAAGTGAGAAAATACCTATGAAGCACCAAGAATAAGGCCTGTCATGTGGTAGCCACTCAATAAACACTATTCTTCTTATTATTTGTTTGATGTGCTACCAAAGAGTCACTTTAATTTGTTCCTAAGCACCAACATTGCCAACTAGATTCAAGAACTGCCTAGTGTAAAGAATGTCCCGATCAGGTACTTGCAAAAACAGAAGGAAGATGTTTTACAAATATAAAATCAAGAAATAAAGCATCTATGACAAAAAATACTAAATTACTTAAAATACTCTCATAAACTGAATGTCAGGTGGACATGTAAACTGATCATTATGGTACACTTCTGTAGCAACTACTCTTATAATTAAAGACATCTCACCTAAACAGTAGACTTGACTTGTGTTAATTCAGGAAATCAATCTAAATATAACTTCCTCTTCCTAAACTTCTTTTTATTCAAAAATAATATGTACCCTGCACTGGGTTTAATCTTCATTGCACTTAAATAGAAAAAAATCTCTCTCTCTTTCTCTCTCTCTCTCTCCATATACATATATATATATACACACACACATATATATATTTATATATCCACCATTGCAAGCAGAACATCTGCCTTAGATCATTAAAATCTTCAAGGAATACCTTAGTTTTGCAGATAGGACACAAGATCTAATTAACTGCATTATTTGGGGTCAGTAATGAATTCACTCTATTTTAGTAGCCTCGGTGGTAATAAGAATTCTAAGATGGTCAATTCCTTTTATACAACCATGTAGTAAAGATAAATGAGACAAAAGTATGAAAAAGCAAAACCCACAATCAATTTGGAAGATAGTGTGCTATATACATCCAAGTAGGCACTACTCTGAAGAATACAAATTTAAGCACCTCGGATGCAATAACTAGATTGTTGATACAAAGAAAACTCCTTTTCCACCTGTTTTTTCTTCCTCTGCACTTTCCAGGTGTTGCTGTATAATTTTTCTCATAACCAGGCAATTACATCCAGTGAATTGTGTGGTTAGTCAGCTAACCATCTGCTTTCCAAGAGCAGTCACATGCTGCGTTCACAATTTTCTTGATTCAAACCATAAAGAGGATTTAGAAATCTCACGTGCAATATTTGAGCATTCTTTATTCTGGAATAATGAACTATTAGAACAGAAAGATCCGACCAGCTTTCCTTGGCTTGCCTGTAATGTCCTTAGGGCATTGGAGACCAAGGTTTGGGAAGCAAGGAAAGGAGCAATAATGATCACTTAATAATATGTAAATATAAATAAATATATACGACTATTTTAATGTTTTTCTTGATTGCACTTCCTCCCAACACCCCAAACTAGGAACAAGCTGTAAATGTATGCCTCCAGACACCCAGACAAAAGCAGCAGTCTTAATTAGCCAAATTAAAACAGTAAGACACATCTGATTATCCCTTTTTAGTCTAAACCAGCTTCTAAAATGACAACTGATGTGAAAATAATTAAAACAAGACAGACTGGCAAAAGAGGAGAAATAATGTATTTAGATTTTGAAGAGAAGTAATTAGTTTTGGCAGGTTATTTATTTATGTAAATTGAAAAATTAGCTCTACTAGTCAGAGGCGATACATTCAAGTGTCTACATTTCTGGTGCAACATGGGAGAAGAAAAGTTATAATGAAAAGCAACGAGATGAATTTCAAGCAAGGAAAGACTCTTTAAATTGTTACTTTTTTTTCAAGGGAAGACAGATTCTCAAAGAAAATAGAATTCATAAAATCTTTCTCAATAGTTCAGTATAACTATGGAGGAAAAACAATCTTACTAATTTCTAAGATTGCTTTTCCTCAATACAGATATAGATTTTTTTTTTATTTAAACAGCTGTCTTCGCTTTTGTCATTCTGTGCTACATTCATAAGTTATTCTTCCTTCAAGTTGTCGTTTTTATATAGCTCTACTTCTTCATTTCAGCTGCTTCATTTCCAGTGAAAATCTAGACCAGTCCTCACTTCATCCTGAACTTGTTATATGCCATGCATATGCTTCTCTTGCTTGGGTTCACTCACACACATAATTTCAACCAACACAGATAAATTGATGACTCCTAAATCCATGAGTCAAGCACAGTCATCCATACTTAAATACATATACACTTAAACTGTACTTAAATATACCGCTCTTCTTGTGTGCTTCAATGTATCCATCATTTCTTCAGAAACTATGCAGTGCTCTGACAGAAGAATGAACAGGATACACTGGAGACACAAAGAAGAGAATGAATGGTAAATTCTACCTCTTTTAGAGTACAGGTGGGGAGGAGCCATGATTAAAGAAAAGGTTTCGTCAAAAACAGCTTATCTTCTTTCCCTCCATGCTCTAATAACAGCAGCTACCTTAATAAAAGAGAAGCTGTTTCAGATAAATGAAAATAAAGTACACTTTCCAGCCTCAATTAACTGCACTAGTGAGATGAGGCCACACACATATACACACATTCCCATACACACATATAGGTAACTAAGGAGAAACTAGTACAGTTGACCACTGACAAACATGGGGGTTAGGGGCTCCGACCCTCTGCGTGGTGGAAAATTCAAGTATAGCTTTGTAGTCAGCCCTCCACATCTGCAGCTCTGCATCCATGGATTCAAGCAACCAGGATTGTATATTATGACTGCACTTTTTTTTTTTAATCCACATACAAGTGGACCGCTATAGTTCAAACCTGTGTTGTTCAGCAGTCAACTTTAATTAAAACGAACCCACTCCTTTCCTAACCAAGACTGTAATTAATTATTGATGCATGATTTCCCATCTTTATATCTAATATATACACATAAGTTTTAATATAAATGATGTTATTGAGAATGCTTGGCATTCTATTATTTATGTGTGCAAATTGGCATATCCATTTACGGTCTCAGCATAATGCAATAAATATATTGGTTTCAAAATTTCCTTAAACAGTACTTTCAGAAATCTCACATCTATGGTTTTCTTCTGTGCAATGGGGCGAGCTTGAAGAAAATGAACTAAAGGAATAAGAAAGAGCTGTGATCTGATACTTATAGAGAAACAATGTATTTACCACAGGGTCTCCTCTTTCTCTTCACACAGGACAGCTATATTTTCCAGGCTTCTTGGAGTTAGATTGATACCATAGTTCTGAAATTTCATTAATGGGAATATGAGCAAGAAAGGCAGTTACAAGTTGGTGTGTGTCCTTCATGCTATCCCTCTCTGGTAGCAAAGATTTTCTGCATGGTAGTGTTGTAGGACAGAAGTAGCCCAGACGCTGAGCCGTAATTTGAGGAAAACACCTGACCTATAATGTAAATGAGAAATAAACCGCTTTCCCCATAAGCCACTGAGATTTGAAGATTTGTTTTTTACTATAGCACAACTTAGCCTAGCCTGACAAACATAATACTATAAGAAACTGTTTGACCAACCTTTCTTCCTAAGTGAAATGAAGAAGCAATATCAAAAACTACTGATGTCTTATCAATTGTACACAGTTAATATGAATGAAAATACTGTACAGAGTTAATATTTAAGAACTAGGGCTTCAGGACAAATGGTTTGAGTTCAAATTCTGACTGTCTTTTATTAGGCGAATGATGTTGGGCAAATGGCTTACCCTCCTTGTGTTTTAATAACCTTATCTGTAAAATGGGGATATTATCACTATCTACCTCATACATTGCCATAAAGACTAAATGAAATAATTCCTGTAAAGAATCTTCTATAGTCCCCAGCACATAGTAAGCCTTACTGATAAATATTTACTATTGTTATTGCTACATTTAGATGGAATACTTACACAGTTCTGAAGGAACGTGCTTTCCAAATTTAAGCTACTATTCAGACAATTGGCTAACATATGTTGGTGCCCTTTACAATAGCCTCTATAGAGGATAGCTGAGGTGTATAATCGTGTGACAAGACAGAGAGATTTCTTTTGCGGAGTCATGAATCTTTCTGACAGTGTCTGACCACACAGCTGCAGAGACTTTACCTGGGCAGCCATGTAATGCACTAGATACATGGCGAGATCCCTCTAATGACAATGAAGTTTTATGGACACTGTCAATGCCGATTTACAGCCTCAGTAAACCAGTTTACAATTCTACTGATGTCTCTTAATTTGTGTATTTATGTCAATGGAATGGCTCACAATGACAGGGAAGGGCAAAAGAAACAATTCAAGTTGCCAGAAGGCTAATCTACTAAGAGCTTATGAATATAACATTTTCTTAAATTCTATAATGCACTCATGCAATTATATTCATATGCAAAAGAGATGTATCCTGATTTCCAATTCAAAGAATCTCAGAGTCTGTGTACAGAAATGACCACACTTATATATGTTTAAAACTGGACAGATATTCAAATGTATGGATTTATGAACAACTACTGCCAAATGGTTCATGATATTTTTAAGATACTCCTGGATAAGAGAATCAAGTGTACGTGTATTAGAACGTACCTCAGCAGAAAGGAAACCATTTGTTCAAGGCAGCTTGAACTTGTTCCCCTATTCTTTTCTATATATACCCAGATAATACCCGTTTTCCTAATTTTTGGTTAAAATTATAACCCCATATAAGAGCTCACAGTCCTATTAATAAACACAGTGTCCTTCTTTGACCCTGAGCTTAGCAAAACTTGATCTGAAATATTCCCATATTTGTGACAGTGATGATGATGATGAAAAGATTAATAATAAGTAAAATTTATTAAATGTTCACTATTTGCCAGATGATCCATTAAGTTTTTACACGTCACCTTCATTTAATCCTGATAATAACCCTGAAATAAAATATTATCATTTTATGGAGAAGAGAAGTACGGTTTAGAGAGATTAATAAACATACTGAGATCATACAACTAAAGTTCAGACACGGTAGAGGTGTGATTTGAACCCAGGAGTCTAGCGCTAATCTCTACCTACTTAACCACTACAATACACAACCTCCCATTTCCTCTATCTTCCATTTTCCTTCTGTTTTAACATATTTTTTGATGCATAATAGTTGTGACATGTCTACATTATACAAAGGGCTTATGAATTATGTCTTCATGAACATACTATTTCTTAATTCAAGTAATAGCTCTTTCATTATGCTCAGTTAAAAAAAACAAAAAGAAAAATGCAGGTCACATCTCCTTGCCTCAGTTTTCTCATCTGTCAAATAGATAAATAATGCCTTCCTTACTTATGTTTTTTTTTTCATTTTTTAAATAAATATTAATCAACAGCATACCATAGATTGGCTAGAGGTGGAATAATTATCAGTATTGAAAATAATCCCAAAGTAAAAGATAAACTATCATTAATTTAACAAGTATTTGTCCAATAACATCTGTCACTGTTTTGATACTGGGGTAACAAAAGTTAAGATGAGGGTAGGACTAACGGAAATGGATAGTAACAAATGATGACTGGAGATTTTATAAGGGAAGATTGTTTTTATCTATAAAATTAATTAAAACAGTGGTCTCTGAACTTGTCTGTTCAGAATGACTGGATCTGAGAATTCAGATCCTTGGGTAGTAAGGTCCTAGGCTTCTGTGTTTTTGTTGATTCCAATGATTCTCAGTTGATTCCAGTGGCATGCACTAATGTTTGCGATTCACTGGGCTGAAGGAGTCTATAGGGTCATTCCAACACTAATAGTCTATGCATTTTTGATTCATCATTTATTTTGATTCTATTGCAGACAAAGGGAAAGAAAAATCTCAAGGATAACTATAAGCTGCCTAGTGACATCTCTATGAAATATCTTCAGCTTGCAGTTTTCTCTGGAAGTTAATCACGGAGATAGGTTTTTAGTATTTTTTAATCTTAGTTTCTATTTCTGATGTTTTATGTTTTAAATCTAGCACCTCTATTCTTAATTCTAAGTTACACCCACAACCTTATCCTGCTGTGATGCAGTTTTAATAATGCTGATTAAGAACAGAGACAGAAAGTCAACAGTGCATGTAGGGGGATGATTCATAACATTTGTTTTACAATGACCTGGTGAGGAACACACACACACGCATACAATTTGTTATAACTCCCACAACCTCCATTGCCAGCTGCACCCCTATATATACAGTCATAATAATTGTAGACCATTGTAGACCCACTTCCTACCAACATGTGTCATTAACTACAAATCTGGAATAAATTCAGCTTCATTATTATTGACCTTATTCATGATTGAGCACAATAATGCATAGGAAAGTATTTGGTAAACTGAAAGGCATCACATGACATACATTACTCTTATCTTTAATTAGTGTGCATTAAAACTTTATTGCTTGCACCAAGTTTTACAATTTTAAAGCTTTAAAGCTCTGGAAAAAAACAATTGTAAAAACCCTTATAGAGGAAAGGACTATCTTTGCAAGGACAATTATACAATAAACAGTTTTAGAGTATCTCCTTTCTGGGTAGAGAGCAGATTTGTTTATTTTCCAGGGCAGTCAGATGTCTCCCTCCAGCACAAAAATTGGGCAGATTTGCTAACGGTCCTTTATAAAACTGAGGGCTCACTAAGCTTAGGGTTCCTCATCTGGGATATGAACCCACTGGGTGTGTACCATTGATCTTGGACCCCCTCTTTGTTGCCTCTGTGGAAATTGGAGGCAGTAGGAAGCAAAATTGCTGGGAGTAATTAAGTCCCCTGTCTCTGACCTAGGAATCTTGTGTCTTCTGCCAGCATCCATGAAACTGTGACAGGCTAAATTTTAGTTTGTAAGCAGGGTAAATCTCAGACCTTTCACAGGGTCTTGACAGGGTGTAGATGTATAACCTTCTTATGGAACAGAAATGGATATCTGGCAAAAATAGAAAATATGCAATCTGCCATAAAGGTTGACTTCCTAAAACTATTTTTAAAGAATCAGTATAAGTCAACAGTGCAGAGAAAGACAGTCCTCTGTCTTTCCCTCCCCCTCCCTCTTACGCTTCCTCACTTTCTTTCTCCTCTCTTTCTCTTTTCCCTTCTTTCTCCCATCCTCCCTCCTCTCTGCTCTTGGCACTAATTTTCCATGCTGGTTAAAGTTTGTTCTACAGTTCTAATATCTGTCTGCATTAGCATGTTCACTGTTCCAGGGACAGCATGTCCCTGAAAATCTCTGCTGGATATAAAACTTTCAAGCATAACTAATATGACAGCAAAATGAATTTTATTTAAATGAACAATACGTTTCTTGGCCTTCATGGGTCAAGGTTAGTGGAGGGAACTGTCTTTGTTTACAATCATTTGTCATCCATCCACAAGAACCGAGTTAGCTTACAGTGCCTGTGTGTACACAGGAATGCCTTTCTTTTTAATAGCATATTGTCTTTGGAAAATAAACCAGAAAAATCACAGAGATGACAATTTATAGTTCAGGTCAACTGCCTTAGTTTGTTATTATAAATAGAAGGCATAGTAAAGTGATTACTAAATTAATAGTTTTTAACATTTTAAGTAAATCAGAAATATAACGAAGATGAACAGCAGTCCACTGGTCAAAGGAACTCAGTGGGAATTGAGGATCTCAGTGGAAATTGACCCCAAGTTCTGGGGTTATTGACTAAACCATCACTGACTGCCTGATTGGGCACACTTCTCTCCTGGCACATAAATTTACTACACCAGGCTGCCTCCCTGATAAATATCATTGCTTTCTCCATCTCTTGCCCCTGTAAAGGAGAGTGCTGTTTCCTTATAAATCTTTTTCCCCCACATTTTCTGTCAGGAGAAACCAAAGCTATAGGGTGTCATATACCAATCCCATCACTCCATAAAACTGGCAGAGGAGCAGCAAATTACTACCAATCCCTACATTTCACTATTTTCCATTCATTCATCCATCCATAACTCAACTGCATCCTGAGCCCCTCCAGGGCACCAGGCATTGTGCTGGCTCAAACAGGTGATCCAAATATGAAAACCAAGAAAGTACACTCTCGGAAATTTTAAAGTGATATTATAAAGAAATGTGTGGAAGAATAGAAAAGACATAAAACAGTCATTTCTGAGGCAGTTTAGGAAGTTTTCACCAAAAAAAATGGCAATTGGTCTGTCTACTGGAGAACAGTTGGGCATTTCCTTAGATGAATAAAAGCATTCTACAGGGAACAGCAGGCCAAGGTCCTTATATCCCCATGGAAGGAGTTGGAATGTAATTTTGCAGGCAACTGGCAATCAGTAGTCAAGAGTGGCTTTTAGAACTAGAAAATTACATGATCCTATTTACTTATTAGAAGCTAATTCTAGTGACAGTATGGTGAGTGTTGGGGGGAGCCCAATAGAAGCCTGTGCAAGTTTTCAAAAGTTAGACAATAATCAGGAGAATGTCATACTTGAAAGGTATTGTGAAGTAGAGTTCCTATGACTGCAATTTACTGTGGAGCGTGAGAGTAAAGTTTCAAAAGTGGCTTTGTGTGTGGAGGAAAATGAAAATACAAGGAATTCAGTGGTTTTTATGCCAATATTTGTTGAGAATGCTATACTTCAGTAAAAAAACAGTTGGCAAATATAGTTGGATATGTGAGTATGGGGCTCAGGAAAAAATTTGGATTTGGAGATGTAATGTGGAATTGTGAATCATATGTAAAGAAGTTATATCCACTCATCTGTTGATGGACGCCTAGGTTGTTTCCATATCTTGTCTACTGTAAATAATGCTGCCATGAACATAGGAATGCAGATATCTCTGAGATCCTGTTTTTATTTCCTTTGGATATATACCCAGAAGTGGGATTGCTGGATCATATGATAGTTATTTTTCTAAATTTTTGAGGTACCGCCACACTATTTTTCATAGTAACTGCACCAATTTACATTCTCACCAACAGCGCACAAGATAGCCAAGATCTGGAAACTACCTAAGTGTCCATCAACAGATGGATGGATCAAGAAGATGTGATTCTTTACACACACACACACACACACACACACACACACACAGTGGAGTATTATTCAGCCATGAGAAAGAAGGAAATCCTGCCATTTGCAACAGCATTGATGGACTTTGGGGGCATTGTGCTAAGTGAAATAGGCCAAACAGAGAAAGACAAGTACACATAGCATCACTTATATGTGGAGTCTAAATTTAAAAAAAGAAAAACTCATAGAAACAGAGAGTGGAAAAGTGGTTTTCAGGAGCTAGGGGGTGGGGGAAATAGGAAGAAGTTGGTAAAAGGGTACAAACTCACAAACTTTTAGCTATGAGATAAATAAGTTCTGAGAATTTAATGTAAAACATGGTGACTATAGTTAATAACACTATAATGTACAACTGAAATTTGCTAAGAGAGTAGAAGTTAAGTGTTCTCACCAAAAAAATAAATAAATGGGTGATGGATGTGTGAATTAACTAGACGGGGGAATTCTTTCACAATGTATACACATATCAAATCACCATGATGTACATTTTAAATATCTTATAATTTTATATGTCAATTATACTTCAATAAATCTGAAATTTTAAAAAATAATAAAGGAGATTATTAAATTATTGGTTTAAATAATGTTCTTTAGGGAAATAGCAGAGATTTGGAACAATATAGAGCCTAGGATGGACTTCTAGGGAATGAAGACATAGTGAGAGGGCAGAGGAAGAGGTAGGACAAAATAAATAGAAAATATCAGTGGTTATGAATGTAGAAAAGAGCATCCAAGAAACCAAAGAAAAGAAGAGCATCAAAATGTTGACTAAAATAGTCAAGTATTATATGTCATTGGCTTGACAATTATTGGGTCACTCATCACATTAATAAAAGCAATTTCAGGAGAGTGATAGGGAAAGTAGACAAGGTTTCTAGGCTGAGAAGTAAATGGGAGTCAAGAGAGTAGAGACATTAAACACCAACTGTATTGCAGGCTACCCCATGTGTGATGTGACCTGCACAGGCCGATGTGATCTATGGGTGAAAATCAATAACTACCTGTGTCCACAGCTTCTCTTGTTCCCACCATCTACCTCAGCACCACAATTAGGGCCCCTTTCTGGCATGGGGGAAGGAGAAGATAGAGAATGGGAGGAGGACCATTTAGTATGTATTTCGTACTCATAAGACTTCCAAGTTGGGTTTTGTTGTTGCCCCGGAATGAAGATTTACTATAATCCCGGAGGGACACTAACAGGACTGAAAGAAAAGGACACTGTAAAACTCTATCCAAATACTGGCCCCCATTATCATTGTAATCTATGAATTATCACTTTTTATTAAAATATTATTTTTTTATAAAAATTAACTTGCGGATGTCAGAATTAGTTTTACATTATTATTAATATTCTAAAAATTATTATTTGCATTTTACAACTTTTGAAATTATGTTTTAGTATTTTTTTTTAGCAAAAGGAAAACTGAATGGGTCTCTCTTACCTCTGAGAGGTCCTGACCTCAAGTTTCTGGTAATTTCTTTCTCCTTGGATGTTTCTATGCATCTCTACAGCTTTTCTGCATTTATGGGCCAGTCTGCTACGTGTACCAAATGACTGGATTTTATTCTCTCTTCTCTTACTTTTTCTCCTCTTCAGCTGAGCTCCTTCGGTCATGACCACTGCTTCCTCCAAGCAATGGTGACCGACACTTCGACCAAAATTTTCACCAGATACTCAGCTGTCTTTCCTATTTGTAGCATCTTATCTTCTCCTTCTGAGCTCCAGTGTGGCTCTAAAGTGTCCCAACTGGAAAGTGTGAGAGTTGGGAAGGATATCGCTCTCCCTCCTTGAGTTTCATTCTATTAGAAAAATAGGAAATATTCCTCTACCCTCCTCCCCCATCCATCCACATTTACCATAGGATTCAGACATAGAGCCCAGAAGGTTGGACTGACAGGCAAATCCTAGTGACAAACACCATAGCATACTCAATATTGCCTTGCCCTCCTCAAAACCTTGAGGTTTTCTTATTGGGCCAAAAAGCTTTTATGGTTTGTCCCTTATCTTGGTATAAGTCCTCTTCCAAATGGCTTCTTGAATCCTTGGAATCACTCACCTCTGAGGCCAGTGCTACACTACTGGCATCATTAATGCCCTTTAATCTCCCTATGCAGTTCACTATAATAATCATAGCAGTTAAGATTTATTGACCTCTTGTTATGTATCTAGAATCGCACAAATGATTTAATTGGCTTATTTCATTTAATTCTCACCAAAAAATTCATCAAATATTAATATCTCTATTTTAACAGAGGAGAACATTGAGTTTTAGAAAGTTATATAAGTTTGCTAGCAACACACAAAACCAGGCCTTGAACCACGGCCCACATCTGCTGGGCTCCAAAGCCCATGCTTCATCACCATGTCATTCTCTAAGTGCCTTCAAGGCAAGTGCTCTGTCTGCCTCATTCTCCACTCCACCTACAATTCCTAGTACAGGAAATGGCACAGAGTGGGTGGGGTGTCAATTAATATTTGTTGAACGAATGAATAACAGTGGAAAATAAATCTCTCCCTGCTGCACCGTTCATAATTGACTTTGAAGTTTTCTTTGGGATGCAAGCTCAGACATATTTATGAACCTCCAGCCAATCAATTATTTAGCACTTTTTCACTGTAATATATATATATATATATATATATGTAGCCTTATTCTGCTGGGTTTTGTGAAAGAAACAAAAGAGAAACACAACCCCTAACCTCTTAAGGTCTACTAGTATATAGGAAAAATACAAACAAATAAAACCTATATGCATAGCCAGAGCTTCCCAAACCTCAACCAGAAGCTAGAAGGCAGGGAATCCTGAGATGTATATCAGTAGAGGTAGACAGAGCAGGGCAGAACTTTGCTGAGAATGGATCTGGGGAGGGAAGAACCTTTAAGAACAGTCAGCACACTGCCATAAAGTATTCACTGCACAAAGACTAAAGAGCTCTCGTTCAAATGCTTGGTTTTTACCCAGGTCAAACTATCAACTTTTGAAGTTCTGGCGGGTGTGTAATGAGCTTATAATGGAGATCTCCTCAGTCTAGTAATCAAGACACTGCCAGTACTCCCAGCCATGTTGGTAGTGGCTATGGAGATCAAAACATACTCACACAATGTGCTGAATATCTTCAGTTTGCTCCTTCAGCTCCACTCTCTGCACTCCTCCATCCTGCCCTGGGAGGCTCGGAGGCTGGGAGGCTGATCTCTGTGGATCAGAAGCCTCACTTATCACTGACTTCTTGTTGCTTCTGCTGAAGGGCAGCACCTGTAGGAGTTGAAGGGTAACAGTGAGGAGGGTAAATTCAGGGCATATATTACCCCGGATCTCTCTCCTCTGTGTCCACTTTAGTTGAACTTCTCCCCTTTGCGTAGAGTTCTCTCTCTTAATATCTCTCTCCCTCTCTCGCAGCTGGTAACTACCCCTTCAGGGGGAGTGTGTGTGTTGCCCCGTTACTCTCTCCTGAGTACTGCCCCATCCTGTATTGCTTCCTTATACTCTGTCCATATCTTTGTAAATAGCCCCTTTAGTAAACATTTACCAAAAGACTCAATTTGAGTTATATTCATCTGTTTCCTGCTGAGACCCTGCCTGACTGACAAACTAATATGACAAACATATGCTTCATTGAGAGAATGCAAAAGAAACAGTCTGCCCGTAGGAAATGAAAATAGACTTATAGAAGCTTAAGAAGCCACCCCTTTAAGAAGCTGTATAATTTGAGTAATTAAGGCATAAAGTCATAGAAGCTGTTAGATTCTAGATCTTCATGAATAGAGTTGTACCACCTGCCAACCATAAAGAAATTGAGTCATTCTCTTTCCCTGGTCCTGGAAACTTGCGCTTTATCCTTTCTTATTTTCTGAGACAGGGGAAAAGTCTTCACTTTTTGCAACTGCCACTACAATCATATAGCGAAAGAATTGATGAAGAATTTATGCACATACTGGCCCACAATCTCCTAAAATTGTTTAATAGAAATCACGTGCCATTTGTTACACACAAGCACTCTCTTAAGAGCACCCTTGGGAGTTATTCATAGGAATGTGGTGGCCAGGTGAAGGCTTACAACATCTTATTGAGGTGTAAATTGGAATGTGTGAAATATGCAGTTTGGGGTAGCCAAAAATATGGGGAATAGGGGATTGCCCTAGTAAATCACCAAGAAATAGAAGAAATGCTATAAAAATTATGGCCAAGTCAAGGGATATCCATGTCCTCCAGGGTGCAGCTTTTAAATTTTATCCTGCAAATTCAGCAATTCTTAATTTACTCTTTGATATGTTTATACATAATTATTTCTTTATTGCACAATCCATGTATTTTACACTTAACCAGATGTTTTCTCCATCCAAAGAGACAGCTGTCTTCTACCTTTTCCTTTCCATGATGCAACGGAATTCATCCAGGAGAGCAAGAAAAGGTCTTTACTTTCATCCTTATACGACTGTGCTCCCCGCACCATAGGCAAGAGCTGCACATTTACTATTTCTACATCTTAATTGAAACAACTTCTGTCTGGAGAAGTTTTAAGAAAAGTACATTTAGGTGACATGTGTGTAAACATTGAGACTGCTTTGAATGGGCAACAGTTTTCATGGGGTGGGAGGTGGGGTCAGGAGGTGTTTTGTTCCAGCCATAGTAAAGACAACTTAAAGATAACAACCTGTATTGATTGCTAGTCATGGACTAGATATCTCTGAAGAATTGTCTAAAGCATTTCAATCGTTCAAAACTCTGTTAAAATATCAATAGCAAGTCACCATGTAGGAGAATAGAGGCAACACAGCCTCAGATTCGTTGAAGTTGGAAAATTAGAGTTTACTGAGTTTGATTTATTAAGATCAAATTTGTTTCTTTATGACATTATAACCATAGACATGACAAACTTCATGATGACTATTGTCATTTAACTATGTCATATCTTAAATCCTAAGGTATGAAAATTTATCTTCAATTTTAACATGTTTTAAATACTTTAAACTTCAGGGAGACATTGTCCCTATTTTACCTCTACTTTATAGTGTCACTTAGGCTAAGTGACTTGGATAGGAACACACAGGCAGTAAGTGTCAGGGACAAAGTCCAAAACCAAGCTTTCCAAACCTAAATTGTGTCTCATTTCACCATGTAGGCAATTTCTCATTTATGTCGAAGTGCTTATCTTCTTGATCTATACTTTGGAGAAGTCATGCCATCAGTCCAGATATAAGTTCAACACAATTATAGGCAAATAGAACCTCATGAATCTTCAGGACATTACTGAAATGTGTAGTTTGAGTGAGATGTAAAGGGCTATCATTTCTCTCTTTGTCTTCTCTGCTCGTTTTCTCACACAACTCAAAAGAAATTCTTATGGTCTAAGTCTACTCTTTGAAATAAAATAAAATATGTGTCCTGTGCTTTAATCTTGGGGAGAAATAATAAAATAAGAACATGGAATATAAAGCCCAGATGCATACTATTCACTATTTCAAAATTTCAGTTGCTCTCTTAGCTACTGTCCTCACCACATTGAAATGCCTTCTACAAAGATGGATGGTTTATCCTGAAGTCATCTATTGCCTGCTATGGCTTATCATTATGATTCCCCTGGGTAAAATGCATTCTTGAAGTGCATCTTTCCTTCTCATTCTTCCTAGCAAATGTGTAAGTAGGTAGCTGCCTACTTGCCACCAGAGTATCATCTTATTCTACCATCTCTGAGCTCCAGGAGAACTCAGGAATCTCAACGTTACAATAGGCATTGAGAGAAGGCAACAAAGCAGCCGAGGCATTAGGGGAAGGAGAAGAGAAGGAAGGGCAGCTTTAAGATGGACAGCTCATATCTGAAAACTTTAGCAGTCCAATGAGAATTTAAGTCCAACGATGCTTCTTCTGCTTTCTTTCCAGGAGTGGTAAAATAACAGGGAGGGTTGGGCCTCTCATAACCAAAGGAAACTGGTATCAAAATTGAAAATGATCGGGATTCCCTGGTGGCGCAGAGGTTGAGAGTCCGCCTGCCGATGCAGAGCACGCGGGTTCATGCCCCGGTCCGGGAAGATCCCACATGCCGCGGAGCGGCTGGGCCCGTGAGCCATGGCCACTGAGCCTGCGCGTCCGGAGCCTGTGCTCCGCAATGGGAGAGGCCACAACAGTGAGAGGCCCGCGTACCGCAAAAAGAAAAAAAAAAAATTGAAAAAGATTGACACATCAAGAGGGAACACAATAATGTGATCCAGTCAAATGTTCAGTCCTACCTCAAGGTTTTAGTAACTCAGATCTGAAGCAGCTTCTAGGGAATGGGTTACTTTACTTCTGGATGAAAGCCATACTAAAGACAAAGGATAAACAAAAAACATAAGGTACATTTTTAATCAAAAGCCAAGACCCTCATATGGGGATATAGGTTCGCAAACAAGTAGTGGAAAAAAGTCAGTGGCCTTTATGAAATAAGAACATATTAAGGCCAGCTTTTTTTTTTTTCCTTCCTGCTTGTAGAGACAGCAGGAAATTGTTCTTTAACCTCCAGTGCTAAGGGTTCTTAATAATTCTCAGGACTTCGGAAAATAAAACTTCAACCCAAATCCAAAAGAAAATGGACAAATGCCCTGACATTTAAAGTGTTTGGGGGCATCCATGGACGAATCACACTTAAAATATTAATAAATAACTGCCACTCTAAAGAATACTGGAGGACATCAAAGCTGGAAAATGGCATACAGGCTTGTGTGTATAAATATATACAGCATAGACATGAAAAATGGATGGGTATGGATACTATCGAAGAAACCGTGAGAATATAGACGCTTAGCAGTATCCCTTACTCCTAAAGCATTTCTGAAACCCTCAGCAAATGATGATTCAAGAAGCTCCAAAGAAGTGTTATTGGTTCCAAGCCGTACATCCAGCAGGTGTCAATAAGCCAGGGAAATAAGCAGAATCCTCTCTGTGCTTCAGTATCTTTCCTTTCTAACCACTAGCTTCTTAAATACAGCAACCTTAGGTGTTTTCCCCTACCATGGTGTTTGCTTTTCAGGCGAATATAGTTTGAGAAGTATAACAGAGGTGTAAAAAATAGAAATAAAGAAGGAACCATGTCCCTATCCAAAATGGAATCCATATATTTCAATATATTCCTGGAGTTGTTTTCTAGTTGATAAGACTATATTATCAAAGTCAAGCTCAAAGGAAAAGTATTTTATAAGCATTTCTTCTTTGTCTATCACACTTGTAATTATTAAAGGAGCATTTATGCATTTTTTCTGTCCTAAAAGTAATTCACGTTCTTTTTTTTTTTTACTTTGGAAAATACTATACAGTCTAATGAAAGAAATAATGCAATGTATAATTGCAGTGGTTACCACTGTTGACATGTGTAGTGCTTCCTTCCAGTGTATTTTTTGCATATATATTTAATCAGTATATTGTGCTTCACCAGCTTGGAAGTTTACAATCCTTTTAACATGACGAAATAACCCAGCCACCCAACCTAGAGACTTGGGACTCATTTCAGATTCTTCACTTTTCCCTATACAAGTCACATTCAATATATCATCAAATACTGTAGATTCTATTGCCTTTCAACCTATTATATGTCATTTTATCTCTCTCTAGCCACAATGCTACCAACTTAACTTAATCTATATCATCTCTTACCTTGGCTATGGAACTAGATCTAATTTATATCTCTACTTAGTCTAACATTTCAACTCATTTTTTACATTACTTCCAAAATTATTATTTTTAGTGCATCAAGGTTTGTATTACTCTCCTGCTTTGAAATGTGTCAATGGTTTTCCATTTTCCTGAAAAGTGTCAAGCTCCTTAATGTGGTATATACAGCAATCCATCCTCTGGCCCCTCCTACCAGTCTTTACTCTGGCTTCATTCCCTCCTTTCTACTTTCCTACATGTTCCAGTCATTCTGAGCTGCTTCCATTTATCCAAACTACCAGGGTAATTTATGCCTTGCCTAATGCTTTTGTTCACTCTATTCCTCTACTGCAGATACCCTCAACATCTTTTTCTTTCTGAAAACTTCTCTTGCTCTACCCATCACTTTCCAGGTAGCATAATCACATCTCCTTTATGTCCCACACTATTTGATACTTCTGTCTATATAGCCCTGCCTTCACCTTCTCTATGTTTTTCTCCTCCTCCTAAAACTATACTCTTCTTGGTGTCAGAAACCTTATCTTATTCATCTTTGTGCTCCTAGGATCTACAGTTCAAATCCCAGTATAAAATAGATGTTCAAATATGAATAATGATGAATGAATAATAGGGAAGAGTAGTACTCTGATTTGTTGGTAAATACCAACCAAAAACCAACAGTTGAACAAGCATGTTCTTCCCATTCCATGTCATCTTCACTCCACATTTCTCTATTTTTGACTTTGTTGAACAACCACAAATGAAGGACAAATTCAGCCTATTTAAGATCCTTATGGAATGACAATTCATAAAATTCTATAAAAAGACGAAACTCAGCAAACACCACAAAGCCATTATGAGAAAATTGTCATGCACTAAATCTGCTCAGGATTGCGCGGTGCTTAACTGATGATCACATTTGTTTTGGGATGTTTGCCTAGAAATGTTCTTTTAATAAATGTACTAAATAAGATGCATAATTTAGCTCCTTCTCTGTAGCTTGCTGGCCAGCTGCCAGCTCTGAGTTTCTACTCTCTCTCTCTTTTCTTCCTCCCTTGATCTCTCACCATCTTTCCCTTGGGTTTGACTCAGCACCAAAGTTACCTGCTGGCTTAGTAAAAACAATCTCATTAAAAAGCCATCACAGTTGTGCCTGATGGCTTCATTTCACCCCCAATGGCTCAGCTTACATCTTCCTTTGGAATAAGTAGAGAACAAGTTCTCTCCAGGATGACTTTGTCCAGCTGTACTATATGCATACTGACAGACTGCAGGAAAAAAGATTGACAATTCTTGCCTTTATGGGGTTGATGAAAAAAGGGACTTCCTCTGGTATTCCTCTACTTATCACCATGGTATTTGTTAAAGTTCTACTTTCCTTTGGAAGCTATGACAGTCAGTGTTCAAGCTTGCTTTTCTTTCTCCTCTGCAGCCTCAAGAAAAACTCAACCAGCTGAGAATCAGAAGAACTTGTTTCAAGACAGACAATTGGAAAACTATTTGCTGTTTAGTGAGTAGCATAACTTACTTTCCTTATCTTTAAAAATACATGAATATTATAAAAGAATCACTGCCAACCCATTTAGTAGTGTATAAACACACACACACACACACACACACACACACACACACACACAGAATCATTTGATCTCCTTATGAGACCAATATGCCAGAATAGTTCCAAATACCATTCTCATTCTTCTTTCTAGTTGAGGATGTGTGTATTCCTTGAATTTGGCAACTATGAAAGTCTCTTATCCTTTTCTCCTATATGACCCACTATAATCCAAGTTCCATAAAAGTGATGAGCTTGGAAGATTAGTCATAGTCCAGGTTTAGGATAACTTCTGGGGAATAATTCTTTACAACTCTGACAACCCAATCTTTTATCTGGTTAAGAGAATTGGGCTCAAACTCTGAAAGTCTACCAAAGCTGGCTATAATAATGATATAAAGTAAATATCAGCTTAATATTTAATAAAGCTAATATTATTAACGGTCACTTATGGTAAAAACACATTACGCTTTACATAATTTAATCCTTGCAGCAACTCTATGAAGAAAACTACTGTTTTCAGCATCTCGCAGTGGATGAAACTGAATCATAGTAGGTGTGAGACTTTGGCTATGTTACTTTGCTTCTGCAAGTTCCAGAGCTAGAACCCAAGCCTGCGTTTATGTCCCTCAAAGCCCATTCTCCTAACCACAGTAGCTTCTCTTATCCACACCTAAGCCATATCTGGCTTTAACAACCAGGAGTACAGGGATAAAGACAGATGCTTCTATCAGAAACTGTCTTGTAATGAACGGTATCAACTCAGTGCCTATTATAGTACTTGTTTCCCTTATGTTTCTCCAGGATGGTGAATCTTCACCTCCATCTCTCCTCACTGGATTGTGACACAGCCTTGGCTTGCCCTGATTTCTTTCCCAGCGGTCAACCTTGTACACTGTGGCACTGCATGCTGTCTGGCTGTACCATGGAGAGAAGGCTGGGCAGAGCATGGCATCTGACAAAATGCAGGTCATTTCTCTGAATAAGCATTATTCATTTCTGTTGGTTAAATTCAGAGGCAGCAGGCTGAGTTTCTCCCACTGGGCTGCTAAGAGGAACTGCAGAGCTTGAGGAGACATTTTAAAAATCAAAATACTATGCTCAATTCTCCCATGTTGAGAAGGGCATGTCAATCCATTTTAGGAAGACCTCATGGGGCAGAAGTTTTGTAAACACACTCCAGTGGTGCCTGTGTCCTAATTGAAAACGTTTCTGTTCTGTTTTATACCAGGCATTTGCTTTTTTTTACCCCCTGAACCAAACTCATGGTTTGTATTCAGTCTTGAAGGGAGGGAAAACATGGCCGTTTAATATTTATTCTTCCTTGAATAATAGTCTCAATCTTAAAGTCTCCTCAAGTTGGAGAAGGGCCAGGGTAAAGAAAAATTCTCCAAAATATATTCGACTACGTTTATAAAATATTGTTCTGTCACCCACTAAACCTATTTGTGTCCCTTGCATTTCCATATGAAATTTAGGATCAGCTCCTCAATTTCTGGAAAAAAAGAGAAAGGATGCATTGAATCTGCAGATCAGATGAGGAATAATGTCATTCTTAAGATGGTATCTACTAATTTAGGAACATGGGATGTATTTCCATTTTTTACTTCTTTTTTAAATTTAATTCAACAGTGTTTTGCAGATTTTTGTGTAAAAGTTTTGCAACCTATTTAATTTATTCATACTTTAATCTATTGGATGCTGTCATAAAGAAAATTGTTTTCTTAATATTATTTTCAGAATGTTCATGGTTAGTGAATAGAAATGCTGTAAATTTTTGTATTGTACATTGAACTTGTATCCTGAAAGCTTGTTGAAATTGTTTACTAATTGTAGTCACTTTTCATAGATTCTTTAGAATTTTCTGTATACAAAATTATCATCTAAAAATAGAGGTAGTTTTACTTCATTTCCAGTCTAGATGCCTTTTATTTCTTTGTCTTACCTAATTGTTATCTGAGAATAGGGATAGTTTTAACTCTCCATTTCTAATCTATATGACTTTTGTTTCTTTTTCTCATCTAGTCACCCCCACTAGAATATCCAGTGCAATGTTAAATGGAAGTGAGGATAATAGACATCCTTTTCTTGAAGGAAAAGCATTCAGCCTTTCACCATTAAGTATTATGTTAGCTGTGCATTTTCCTAGAAGTTCTCTTCTATTCCTAGGTCACTGAGTGGTTTTTTTTGTTTTTAGGTTTGTTTTGTTGGGTTTTTTTTTTTCTCTCATGAAAGAGGGTTTGATTTTATCAAATTATTTTTCTACATCGATTGAGATTATCATATGGTTTGTGTCCTTTATTCTATTAATATAGTGTATTACACTGATTTTCACATGTTAAAACAACTTCATTCTTGTATAAATCTTACTTGGTCATTTTATACCATCCTTTTTATATGTTGTTGGATTCAGTTTACTACTGTTTTATTGAGGATTTTGTGCTGATATTTATAAGGGATATTGGTCTTTAGCTTTCTTATTTTTTTATAATGTCTTTGGTTTTGGTATCAAAGCAATTATTCTCTTCTTTGCTATTTTCTAGAAGAGTTTGTGAAGGATTGGCATTGTTTATTCTTTAAATATTTGGTAAAAATTATCAGTGAATTCCAGACTTTTCTTTCTAGTAAGGTTTCAATGTACTAATTTTTAAAAATTTGTTTTGAGGCTATTCAGATTTTCTGTTTCTTCTTGAATTTTAGTAGTGTATATTTTTCTAGGAATTGGCCCCTTTCATCTAAATTACCTAACATACTGGCATTCAGTTGTTCATAGTGTTCTCATAAACATATTTATATGATTCAGTACTGATGCTCTTTTTTAATTCCTAATTTTAGTAACTTGAGTCTTCTGTAAATTTCTCTTGGTCAATCCAGCTAAAAGACTGTCAGTTTTGTTGATCTTTTCAAAGAACCAAATTTGGGTTTTGTTGACTTTTTTTCCATTGTTTTTCTACTCTCTATTTCATTTATTTCCACTCTAGTCTTTATTATTTCCTTCATTCTTTTTACTTTGGCTTGGTGTTCTCTTTTTTATTGTTTCTTAAGGTTATGTTATTGGTTTGAGGACTTTCTAACTTTTTAATGCAAGCATTTATTTATTGCTACAAATTTTCCTCTGAGCACTGCTTTAGCTGCACTGCATAAGTTTTGGTATATTGTATTATCATTTTCTTGTGTCTCAAAGCATTTTTCATTCACTTTTTCTATTTCTCCTTTGACCCATTTGTCATTTAGGTTATTTATGAAAGTGTTGTTTCATTTCCACATATTTGTGAATTTTCCAAATTTATTTCCATTTTTAATCTCTAAATTTAGTCCATTATAGTTAGAGAACACACTTTATGTGATTTCAATCCTTTTAAATTTATTTTGGCTTGTTTTATGGCATAATATATGGTCTACTCTAGTGAAAGTCTCAAGTGCACTTGAGAAAAATGTGTATTCTGCTATTGTTGTTGGATAGAGTGTTCTTTATATGTCTGTTAGACCTAGATGGCCTATACTATTTTCCCAACTTTTATTTCCTTGTTGGTCTTCTGGCTGGCTGTTCTGTTTATTGTTGGAAATAGAGTATTGAATTCTACAACTATTTTCATTGAACTGTCTATTTTCCCTTCAATTTTGTCAGTTTTTGCTTCATGTATTCTGAGACTTCATTGTTAGGTTCATATATGTTTAATATTATGTCCTCCTGATAGACTGACCCTTTTGTAATTTTAAATGTCACCCTATCTTCAATAATAATTTTTACTTTAAGTCTTTTTAATTTAATATTAGTAAGTCACTTTTGTTCTCTTGGTTTACTGTTTGCATGGTATATCTTTTCCCATCCTTTTATTTTTCAATCTATTTTTCTCATTGAATCTAAAGCATATCTTTTATAGACAGCTTGTTGTTGAATCATGTTTGTTTTAATACATTCCACCAATCTCTGCCTTACATTTCTCATTCCTCATATTTTCCTCTGAACATTTTTGGCCAGTTTCTTATTTGCCTCAATGGCTCTAGCCATTCCAGCCATCTACAGTATTAAATAATTGCTGCTAACATGTTTTTTGACAAATGTCCTGGGGATAGGGCTTTCCTCATTGAGTGAGCTCTGAGTCAGGTCAAATAAAGACAGACTCTACAAATAAAGAAAAGATGGAAAGCTGCCAAATAGATCAAACAGTAACAATTCTCTGAGGATGGAGCTTTTTGAGGAGCTCCAAATCCATTCTGCTGTCTCCAGTGACTACAAAGCTGCTGACTTTCACATCTATTATGATTCTGAGGTTATTTTTAAAGGCAACTATGGGGTAGCTTTTTACTTCCAACCCCCTTTTTTTCTGGGGAAGACTTGACCAACACTCATCCAAGTCACCATGACACACACTCTAACATTTGTCAAGTTCTAAATAAGGAATAGTTACCCCCTCCAAAAAAACTACTTGCTTATATATTATGCTCACTCAAGCTCCCTTGAAAGTGTCTTTGCCATCTCCAGTCAAATTAGATTTGCTAAATTTGATCTTATTTGTAAGCTGCATAAATTTTAAAATTTGTGTCCATAGTCTTCTTAGTAACTTGCACTCTAATTATTATGTAACACACTTTAAGATTATAAACTAGCAGAAACTAACACACCATTGTAAAGCAATTATACGCCAATAAAGATGTTAAAAAAAAAAAAAAGGGTCATGTATCACAATGTTCATTGCAGCTCTGTTTACAATAGCCAGGACATGGAAGCAACCTAAGTGTCCATCGACAGATGAATGGATAAAGATGTGACACGTATATACAATGGAATATTACTCAGCCATAAAAAGAAACGAAATTGTGTTATTTGTAGTGAGGTGGATGGACCTAGAGTCTGTCATACAGAGTGAAGTAAGTCAGAAAGAGAAAAACAAATACCGTCTGCTAACACATATATATGGAATCTAAAAAAAAAGAAAATGGTTCTGAAGAACCTAGGGGAAGGACAGGAATAAAGATGCAGACATAGAAAATGGACTTGAGGACACGGGGAGGGGGAAGGGTAAACTGGGACGAAGTGAGAGAGTGGCATGGGCATATATACACTACCAAAAGTAAAATAGATAGCTAGTGGGAAGCAGCCACATAGCACAGGGAGATCAGCTCTGTGCTGATCTCACATATAGGGGTGGGATAGGGAGGGTGGGAGGGAGACGCAAGAGGAAGGAGATATGGCGATATACGTGTATGTATAGCTGATTCACTTTGTTATAAAGCAGAAACTAACACACCATTGTAAAGCAATTATACTACAATAAAGATGTTAAACAAACAAACAAAAAGATTATAAACTGTTTTTCCTGAATTTCCAGTTCTTAAAGGTTAGGGAATAACACTATATCCTAGAAAAAAGTATATGTTACGCTCTCCCTTTGAAAATGAATAACTAGGGACTTCCCTGGAGGTCCAGTGGTTAAGACTTTGCCTTCCAATGCAGGGAGTGCAGGTTGGATCCCTGGTCGGGGAACTAAGATCCCACATGCCTCGTGGCCAAACAGTCAAAACATAAAACAGAAGCAATATTGTAACAAATTCAATAAAGACTTTAAATAAATACATTTAAAAAATGAATAACTACCATTTAGTCTATGTATGAGTATAGTTCTTTGTACGTCTATACTTTCTTCCAATTTCATTGTTAAATGACCCATTATCATCTGACAGTAAGAAGTTTGGGAAACGGTGTTATAATAGTATATTTAAACACCACCAGTATGTTAAAACTGGCTCAGCCTTTCTTAAAGTATACTTAAATTTAAAACTTAAGGATAATAAATGGGTGCTTATTCTTAGCTGATACTTGTACAAGGTGCATAACTTTATAATGAACAATTATAGGATCTATGACTTTTAGTAGTGCATACAGCCATCTGAAATAGAACTACATTCTCTAGCCTTCCTTGCTGCTAGTAACTATATGAATAAGGCCTAATCAATAATTTATAAGTGGAAGTAATATGTGCAACTTCTAGGTAATAACATTACTGGGATGTGAAAGGAGGGTTAATATAATCATCCTTACTCCTTCTCACTAAATGGAATATAATGTATATCATGGAGAGCTGACAAATAGATTATGAGATTACCTGGAGAATATAAGCCACACATGCTTCAGAGTCATAAAATCCATGTTCCTGACACCATGAAGTCACCATAACCGCCCCCACGCAACTGCCAACTTCAAGACTTTTACATGAAAGAGAAATTATTCTGTCTTATTAAGGCCACTGTTATTTGGGGTTTGAGTCACTCCCAGCTGAATCTAATGTTACCTGATGGTACAGTTCGCAAAGTTTAATACTTACTTTCCTGAGTTTAGTGAAGCTATTACATACATAGTAGAAATTCAATTAAGTTACTCATTGAGGATTGGTACTGCTTAGCCAGAACATGCTTGCAGGAAAATCTCTGTAACATGATAAAATGAATATTCTGAGATAGAATTATTTCATAAACACCAAGGTACACTCACACTTATGCCAGTTAATTTCTTATAAAATTGAAACTGACCTTCACTGTGCCTTCAATCAGTTTTGTAAGGGTGTGAATATTCATGCATTAAGAATTTGTGTCTCTTTTGCCTGGTAATATTATTTGTCCCTGTTACATATTACTTTTTCATTATATTGATAGAAGCCAACAATCACAGTCTCTGAAATGTTTCTCCTGATTTCCCTAGGCAGAATTCTCCACCATATATCTGTATTCCCATAGTATATTATAAAGAACTTCTAACATTTCAGGTAATGCATTATAATTATCTTTGGTGTTTATGCATCTGTCTTGTTTACTATGCTCTAAACATCTCAAAAGAAGCGACAGTGTTCTACCCATCTTGCGTTTTCCATACCTCACACAGAGCATATAGTAGGCTCTATTAGTTTTCTATTTTTGTGTAACTATTTGCCACAAAGTTAGTAGCTTAAAACAATACTCATTTATTGTCTTGCACTTTTCATGGTTCAGAAATACAGGTGGGTCTGACCAAGCTCTTTGTTTATGGTCTCACAGTCCAGAATCAAGTGGTCAATTAGGCTGAGCTCCGACCCTCAGGAGCTGAGGTTGGTTCTGCTTCCAAGCTCATTTAGGTTGCTGTCATAATTCAGTTTCTTACATTTGTAGAACTGATAGGTTGTCATTTTCTTGCTGGTTATAAGCAGGGGCCCCTGAACTTCTAGAGGCTCCTGAATTTCTTGCCATGTGGCCCCTTGTGTCCATGAGCCAGCTATAGTGTGTTGAATTCTTCTCATGCTTTGACTCTCTCTGCTTTCCCTTTCTATCACAAGCTAGAAACAAAGCTTTTCTATTTTAAAGAGCTCATGTAAATAGATTAGGCCCACCCAGATATCTCCCTTCTGCTATATACTGTAAAATAATCATAATATCTCATCATTTTCACAGGTTCCACCCACACTCAAAAGGTAAGAGGTTATACAGATGGAGGAGCACTGGGGATCATTCTTAGAATTCTGCCTACCAGGTAGACAAAAAATAATGTATCTAATAAGAAAATGACCCTTAATATGTTGAATTTTCTTAGCAAATAGAAATTTAAAATGTAAATATTTTAAATTTTGTGTTAACATTTTATTCTCAAAGATCCATAAGCACATGGACACAATTTCCTTTTATGTTTATGAACATTTTATGTTTCCTATTATGTTTATGAACATTTCCTTTTATAGTAATGTTCAGTATTCAATAATCAAAGCCTTAGGATCTTGAGTGACATGCCATTACTAATCTGATCAATAAATAAAGAAGAAATAAAACATATTATAACTTAAAAAAATAAAACTAAGAAGGAACAAAGCTACAGATAAAACATATGGGGTTCTATCAACACATTCCTAGGGAATTAGATGCTTACTCACTATACATGCAAATAACCAAAGGGCTACATGACCTTTCTAGGACAAATAAGAGCTTCTCCAAGGAGACCTTCTGTTTCTGCCTCTACAGAGAGCAGCTGGCATCTTTAGTAAATAAACCACCCAATCACAATGGCAAAACTGCGTGTAGAGAAAAAACAAAAAACAGTAAAGAGTGGTGGTGAATTATGTAAATGAATTATGATTAGGGAAAGGTAATTTGGATGTATCAAAATTTTATTTGCATCAGAGATCAATCGTATTTGCAATGAAAGAACACAACTGCTTTGACACGTACATGTATAAGCAGAGTAGAAGAGAAGTAATCTGCCTATCACAGAAAGTGAACTTAGACTTCTTTCTGCCAAGGTCTAACTAAATTCTCCTGCCACCCACTTTTATTTTTGTCTAAATTTCTGCACAGCTGAATCTTTGGCTTTGTTCCATTTTCCTGACATTCTCAGATAAGAAATAGGTGTTATTTAACCCACAAGCATCCTCCAACCCAAGGCACTCTTACTCCTAGACTTTCGTTTTGCCCCTAAATCAAAGGTCCTCTAGTCACCATGAACATGTTTCCAGAGATAACTTACTTGCTACTACCCTGGTCCAGAGCCTAAGGACCAGTCACACGTGGAAAGAACTCACTCACATTGTCACCTTCACCCCAGATTCTATGGGTTCTGCTTCCCATGTCTGAATGCTGCCCACATTCCAGGGTTCTGCTGAGATGACTCAGAATTCCCATTTAAAATCACCATTAATGGCTGTCCTGACTTTTGGACATTAGGCCTACTGTGTGTTGGCCTCCTCTCAACCATAATCTGCTAATTCCAAACTCATTCATCCTTTTCATTCTAATCTATTTTTTTAAATGGCACTCAAGTCTCAGAATATTACACTTGCCTTTCCAGTCCAAAATAGGAATATAGGTAGTGTCACAATTCATACAATCTTTCAAGAATTTCTCGAGCTAATTCATTTATGGGCTACTTGTATGTAGTCTGCTCCCTTTTCCAGAAACATAGAATTCTTAAAATATGGGGGAAAAATTACCTCCAGTAATATTAAGAATTTTAGCTAAAAAATATACCTATACACATGTATATAAAACATTAAATGTGTACTTTGCACATCTATAAAATCAATTTACCTTACCCATAAGAGAAACCTGAGCATGTGTGCTGTTTCCTAACAGAATTCCATGGAAGGTGTCATTGTCAGTCTTATACATATAACATATCCTCATCAGAGTACATGATTCCCTTCTTTCCCTCACACAAAGCGTATCCAGAATCCTGGAAGCAGTTAGAACACCTCTCTGAAGAATTGCCCCCTCTGCTTATTTTCTGCCACCAGCTCTTTGGCTGCTTGGGTTCCAATCAGCTGAGATTGCTATCTCCCAAGATTCCAGGAGTCTTGCCACCGTAAGTTGCAGCTCAATCAGCTTTTTTAATGTTTGCCAGTTCCATAAAGAAAAGATTAATTTGTGGTTTTGTAGATGCCACCATTTTCCCAATTTTCCTGGATTGACCAGAAATTCATTGCATCTTCCCATTCTGGTGCCTAGGTCCCAGTCAATCCTCCAAAAGATTCTATACTCACTCAGTCCTTCAATTCCCTTCCTTTTTCTAGAGTTTTCTTATACAACTGTCATGTTCCATATCTAAAGTATATTTTGATTTTGCTTAATGTCTGCCAAGAACAGCCTCGTCAAAAAAAAAAAAGAAAAAAAGTGGATGGCTTAGACTCTTCATCTGATCAACAGGTATTGTTCCTATGTAAGTCACAAGTTTGATTTTTAGCCTTAGTCACTAGTAACTATAACTTATGATCATTTAACAACTTTGCCAAAACTCACATAGGTTGGAGCCATGAACCAGTCCCTGAGTTAAACACACTGTTCCTTTCACGGATATCCACAGTCATCACTGTAGCATATTCTGATTATTGTAATGACTCAGGACTCAGAAATATGAAATAAAATGTTCAGGTCTATTAGAGAATTTTGTCTGGCACCTGGATGAGAATACACTTCTTGAAATCTTTTTCCTCAAGGCCCCTATCATTTCCCACTGGAGACTGTCATTTGGAGACTTTTCGATATTCTATTTCCTCTTTAATGTTATTTATTCCTATTACTTAGACCCTTTCAGATCACCCTCAAACAATTTTTCTACCATAATATTTCTAAGTCATCTGAGGGTTAGTTTTCACTCACTTCAGCCACATGTACCTTCTCCTCGCTCTGTTAATTATTTCTTTGATAACAGTGATACATCTTAATGTGTGAAAGATGCTCACTGTAAGTTAATTTAAAAAATGCTTGCATTTATTTTCATATTCCAAATATGTTTCCTTTCTTTGGTCTTCAGGAGCCAGCAAAGAAAATTTTATTTTAGTCACATCCAACTAACTAATGGGAATCCAAAGGGAGAAATGGAGATTCTGCTTCTTTATTTTTCAAATTTAGCCTGATTGTGTAAAATAGAAAATACCTGGTTTGAGAAATACAAAGATATGAGTGGTTGAATGGAGATATCAACCTCATCCATTCATCTGGATTAGTTTTTTTTAGATAAAACTGAAGTAAAAACACTTTCCAAATAATGTATTTTTATGCATGAGAACAAAAAGAACATGTATTTCTTAGAACCAGATGGCAAAGTTCAAAAGTGCATAGAGTATTGGTAAATCCCTAAGCTTCAAGTTTAGCTCAGTTGGGAAAAAGTACAGAATGTTCTGAAATCAAGTATGAATAGAAAAAATGAGAAACTGAACAAAGGTTCAATAAGTTATGTGAGTTTGTACTGAATTGAGGAATAGACTCAGCACTTCTAGAATACATTATGTATGCAAGTATTGGTGAAAATAATTCACAGCCATAAAACCTATTAAGCCTTTCACTTACAAGGGCATCCTAGGATAGCTTTTAAAAAAGAAAATATCAAATGCTTCATTTTATAAAAAATACTGTTGCAAGATTAGCAATAAATTCTGAATCAAAAATCCTTTGGTTATCAATAGTTGGAAATGAATTTTAGTTTTTACCCTACATACTCAGCCTAACCAATATGTTTACATCATTATGCTGTTTTTATAATTAATAAAGATAAATCTAAGAGGGGGTTGCACATATTTCTCTCAAGCTGTTGAAAGTTAAAAATTGGCTCAAAATTTTAAAAAAGCATGTCTGTAGGTCCATGAGAGTCTGTACATGCATAAGAAAAACATTTGGCTTTGTAAAATTTCATAAATGAGAATTTATGAGTTTCTAATTTTAAAAACTATAGCAAAAATAAAATCCTGGAAGTGATTAAATAAAATTTGAAAGCAGCCAAACTTCGTTACACAAAATTTATGTAATTAATGTCATAATCTTTATAGATATAAGAATGTCTCTGAGACCATCTATTCTTCATTTGGACCAAATTCTTAATGTCAGGAGATTTAGTTTCTAAGTTCTCATGCATCAAAGGTAGCATACTGAAGTGGTAGTGAGGTTGTTAGACACAGGCATACTAAATAAACCATGGCTAAAAATCAGAGTTTAAAATTGAGGGAAATGTAAGAGAATATATAAAAAGCAAGTACAGAAGCAAGCTCTTCTGCATCCAGTAGTGGCTGAATAATATTCCACTATAGAACAACCTGCAGATGACACCTATAAATTCTGAATATAATACAAACTGGAGATTAAAGAGAAGAAGATATATTTTGGTTGATAGTCTATAACTAGAGTAGGGGATTTGTAAGAAATGAGTTTCTATTTTCACAGCTTTTATCATTAGTCTCAGACAGTGAAATATCTACGGTGAGTAGAACAGTGGAAAACTGGAATCTTTCTGGTCTGGGGAAAATAGAAGACTGAATCTGGGGAAACTTTGACCACTAGTCATAGAGAGGGAATCCCAGAAAAGAAAGACATGGAGAGAAGATTCCCAATTCTATCTACCCATCTCTTTGGCTGGAACATAAATCACACATTTGTGGAACAGACTGAAAGCCAAGACTGAATCAAGAAGAAACAGACAATTTGAGCAGACCAATCACTAGTAGTGAAATTGAATTTGTAATTAAAAAAAAAAAATACTCCCAGCAAACAAAAGTCCAGGACCAGACAGCTTCACAGGAGAATTCTACCAAACATATAAAAAAGGGATAATACCTATCCTTCTGAAGCTATTCCAAAGAATTGAAAAGGATGAAACACTCCCAAATTCATTCTACGAGGCCACTATTACCCTGATATCAAAACCAGAAAAAGACACTACAAAAAAAAAAAAAGAGAAAAATATAGGCCAATATATTCGATAAATATAGATGCAAAAATCCTTAACAAAATATTAGCAAACCTAATCCAAATACATAAAATGGATCATACACAGTGATCAAATTGGATTTAGTCCATGGATGCAAGGATGGCTCAAAATTTGCAAATCAATCACTGTGACATACCACATTAACAAAAGGAAGCATAAGAATTACATGATCTTCTCAATAGAGGCAGAAAAAGCATTTCATAAAATTCAACATTCATTCGTGATAAAACTCTCATCAAAGTGGGTATAGAGGGAACATATCTCAACATAATAAAGACCATTTATGACAAACCAATAGCTAACATCATGCTCAGTGGTGAAAAGCTGAAATCTTTCCTCTAAATTCAGGAACAAGACAAGAATGCCCACTCTCAGCACTTCTACTTAACATAGTATGGGAAGTCCTAGCCACAGAAATCAGACAAATATAAGAAATAAAAGGCATCCAAATTGGAAGGGAGGATGTAAAACTGTCACTATTTGCAGATGACATGATATTTTATATTCTCTCCACCCAAAAGCTGTTAGAACTAATAAATGAAGTCAGTAAAGTAGTAGGATACAAGATTAATATATAGAAATCTGTTGCCTTTCTATATACTAATAATTATCAGGAAAAGAAAGGAAAAAAAAATTCCTGTATAAGATAGCATTAAAAATAATAAAACACCTAGGAACAAATTTAACCAAGGAGGTGAAAGACCTATACTCTGAAAACTATAAAACACTGATGAAGAAAGCTGAAGATGTTACAAAGAAATGGAAAGGTATCCTGTGCCCTCAGATTGGAAGAATTAATATTGTTAAAATTACCATACTACTCAAAGCAATCTATGATTTAATGCAATCCTTATCACAAAATCCATGACATTTTTCACAGAACTAAAACAAATAATCCTAAAACTTATATGGAACCATAAAAGACCCCAATTGCCAAGGCAATTTTGAGAAAAAAGAACACAGCTGGAGACATCACCTCCCTGCCCAGACTTTAGACTATACTACAAAGCTATAGTAATCAAAACAGCACGGTACTGGCACAAAAACAGACACATAGATCAATGGAACAGACTAGAGAACCCACAAATAAACCCACACACTTTTAGTCAATTAATCTATGAAAAAGGAAGCAAAAGTATACAATGGGGGGGGGGCTTCCCTGGTGGTGCAGTTGTTGAGAGTCCACCTGCCAATGCAGGGGACACGGGTTCGTGCCCCGGTCCGGGAAGATCCCACATACTGCGGAGTGGCTAGGCCCGTAAACCATGGCCGCTGAGCCTGTGCGTCCAGAGCCTGTGCTCCGCAACAGGAGAGGCCACAACAGTGAGAGGCCTGCGTGCGGCAAAAAAAAAAAAAAAAAAGTATACAATGGAGAAAAGAAAGTCTCTTCAAAAAGTGTTGCTAGTAAAACTGGACAGCTACATGTAAAAGAATGAAATTAGAACATTTTCTCATACCATATAGAAAAGTAAATTCAAAGTGGATTAAAGACCCAATTGTAAGAACTGAAACCATAAAACTCCTAGAAGAAAACAGGCAGAACACTCTTTGACATGAACCATAGCAATATATTTTGGATCTGTCTGTTAAGGCTAAAGAAATAAAAGCAAAAATAGACAAATGGGACCTTTTGCACAGCAAAGGAAACCATTAACAAAATGAAAATCAGAGGAAACCATTAACAAAATTAAAAGACAACCTATGGAATTGAAGAAAATATTTGCAAATGATATGATCAACAAGGAGTTAATATCCAAAATACATAAATAACTTACATAACTCAATATCTAAAAAACCCAACCCAATCAATAAATGGGCAGAAGACCTGAATAGACAATTTTTCCAAAGAAGACATACAAATGGCTAACAGGCACATGAAAAGATGCTCAACATAGGTAATTATTAGAGAAATGCAAATCAAAGCAACAATGAGATATGACCTCACACCTGTCAGATGGCTGTCATCAAAATGTCTACAAATAATAAATGTTGGTGAGGATATGGAGAAAAGGGAACACTTGTACACTGTTGGTGGGAATGTAAATTGGTGCAGCCACTACGGAAAACAATATGGAGGTTCCTCATAAATCTAAAAATAGAACCACCAGTATGTATTATATATATATAATATTTCATTATATATAATGAAATATTACTGTGCCATTTGCAGCAATGTGGATGGACCTAGAGAATATTATGCTTAGTGAAATGTCAGACAAAGACAAATACTGTATGATATCACTTATATGTGGAATCTGAAAAATAAAACAAATGAATATATATAGCAAACAAGAAACAGACTAACAGATATAGAAAACAAACTAGTAGTTATCAGTGGGGAAAGGAAAAGGGGGAGGGGCAAGATAGGGTAATGGGACTAAGAGATACAAACTACTATGTATAAAATGAATAAGCAAAAAGGATATATTGCACAGCACACAGAATTGCAGCCCTTATCTTGTAATAACTTTTAATGGAGTATAATCTTTAAAAATACTGAACCGGGCTTCCCTGGTGGCGCAGTGGTTGAGAATCTGCATGCCAATGCAGGGGACACGGGTTCGAGCCCTGGTCTGGGAAGATCCCACATGCCGCGGAGCAACTGGGCCCGTGAGCCACAATTACTGAGCCTGCGCGTCTGGAGCCTGTGCTCCACAACAAGAGAGGCCACGATAGTGAGAGGCCCGCGCACCGTGATGAAGAGTGGCCCCCACTTGCCGCAATTAGAGAAAGCCCTCACACAGAAACAAAGACCCAACACAGCCAAAAATAAATAAATAAATAAATTAAAAAAAAAAAAAATACTGAACCACTAGCTGTACACCTGCAACTAATATAATATTGTAAATCCACTAAAATTCAATTAAAAAGACTAAATCAATAAAAATAGATTGTGAGATAATAAAGAAAAAAATCTGAATTTATTTGCAGATGATATTATTGTCTATATAGACGGTCTTTAAAAATCTATAAAAATGGGAGCTCCCTGGTGGTCCAGTGGTTAGGACTTGGTGCTTTCACTGCTGTGGCCCAGGTTCACTCACTGGTCAGGGAACTAAGATCCCACAAGTGGTGCAGCGTGGCCAAAAAAAAAAAAAATTCTACAAAGAAACTGTTGGAAATAATAAGTAAATTAGCAAGAATATAATTTAGTATGGATACAAGATAAATATACAAAATCAATTGTATATCTATAGCAACAAACAATCGGAACATACAATTTAATAAAAAACAGCAATATGATTTATAGTATCAAAAATGTTAAATACTTAGGAATTAATCTGATAAAATATATTCAAGGCATGTTCACTGAAAACTATAAAATATTGCTAAAAGAAATTAAAGAAACATAAAAAATGAAAGATATATCTTTTTCTTGGGCCAGAAGACTTAATGTTAATAAGATATTATTTCTCCCCAAATTGTTCTATAGGTTCAATTCAACCCCAATCAAAATTCCAGTAATTCTTTTTTTATAGAAATTGAGAAAATAATTCTAAAGTCCTATGGCAATGCAAAGACTCTAGAATACCCAAAACAACATTGAAAAGAAAAGCAAATCTTCAGGGCTAATACTACCTGAATATCAGATGTATAATAAAGCTCTAGTATCAATTTATGTGATATTAACATTAATAACAGGGACCTAGAAATAGACACAAATATTATCAACTTATTTTTAACACAAATTCAAAGGCAATTCAATTGAGACAGAATAGTCTTTTGAACAAACGCTACTAGAACAATGGATATCCATATGCCAAAAATGAATTTTGATGCATACCTCTTTTCACATAGAAATATTAACTCAAATGGATCATAAACCTAAATGTAAAAACCCAAACTATTAAAGTTCTATTGAAAGAAGCAAACATAGGATACAATATTTATGGTCATATGTTATGCAAAGATATTTTTAGATACCCCACTAAAAACACGACCTAAAAAAACTGTTTTAAAAATGATAAGTTGAGCTTTGTCAAATTTAAAGCTTCAAAAGACACTGCTAAAACAGCGAAAAGAAAAATCACAGACTGCAGGAGATTATTTGATAAAGGACTTGCATGCAGAATATATAAAGGATTTTCAAGGTTCAAAAAGAAGGAAGCAAAGAGCCAACTTAAAAAAAAATTGAAAGTAGACATTCAACAAGATATACCAATGGCACATAAGTACATGGATTGATGCTCATCATCACTGGTCGTTAGGAGATGGGAAAATGCAAATTAAGATGATGATGAAATACTACCACACAGATATTAGAATGGCTGAAATTAAAAAGAATGACCATATGGAGTATTGGCAAGGGTGTGCAGTAAATGGAACAGTCATACACTAATGGAGGGAGTGTTAAATGCCACAACCAATTTGGAAAACATTTTGATAGCTTCTTAAAAAGTTAAGCATATGCCTAAAATTTAGCCATTTAAGTATTTACCCAAGAGAAAAGAAAAATATATGTCCAGAAGAAGACATATACATAATGTTCACAGCTGCTTACTTTGTAATAACCAAAAACTGGAAACTTTCCATGAAAGAGTACATGAATAAATATAATCATACTCTATCATGGAATAATACTAATAAATAAAACATAGAATAAACTACTCATATAGGCTACAACATGGAAGAATCTCAAAATATTATTCTGACTGACAAAAGCCAGAATAAAAAGAGTACATATTTTATGATTCTATTTATAGAAGAATCTAGAATATGCAAAGTAATCTATGGTATAAGAAAGTTGCATGGGTATAGGGAAAGAGAAGCAGGATGGAGGGATTATAAAGTGGCAAATGGTCAGGTAGATGGATATGTTCAGTACCTTGCTTATGTCATTATATAATGACAAATATATATAATATGACAAATATATGATATATATAGTGTTAAATAAATAAATATAAATATGTGAAGATATATTTTAAATGTGTGTAATTTATTGTCAGTTATATCTAAATAAAATTGTTAAAAAATACAATGTATCAAAATTTTTAAATGCAGCTAAAGTAGCGCTTCGAGGGAAATTTATGGCTTTCAATTTATATGTAGAAAAGAGAAATGATATGTCAATAACTGAAATTTCCATCTTAAGAAATTAGGAAAACTAAAGCAAATTAAAATAGAAGGGAGGAAATGATAAAGAGCAGATATTATTATCAGTAAATATCAGGAATGAAAAAATGGATATAACTAGAGATACACAGACATTAAATGAATAAGGGAATATTATGAACAACTTTATGCCAATAAATTTGAAAATTTGGATTCAAAAACTGTTTGAAAGACAGAATTACAAAATTGAATTCAAGAAGAAATAGAAAACTTTCATAGACTTAAGTCAATTAAAGAAATTAAATTTGTAACTAAAATTTCCCCACAAATAAAACTTCACACCCTGATGAATATAAATATTAATATAACATTATATAATATTATATAAATTATATAATATAAACATATATTACATATATTTTCTGTATCAATAAATAAAAGTGGAGAAAAAAGAGAGAAGAAAAGAGGTGAGGAGAAGAATAAAGAGTAAAAGAAAGGATGGGACTTTCATGTAATAAATTATTATAAAAAACTATTTATAAACCAGAGCACAGAATAAATGACCAAGTTGTGATTCAACCCAGACGTTATATTTAATGCCTTACTCTTTGCCTTTATTACAATCATATATGCCTAATTGCGGCTAAACACATCAGTAAAAAAAAGGCATTCACCTATTTAAATTCACCTAGAACCCTAGGCTCCATAAAACTAGAACCACAACAAAGTCATGAATTATTTTTCAGAATCAAGTAACTACAAATTTCATCCAACTTGTTCAAAATCTAATCAAGGTTTGCCAGTTCCAGAATAGGTTATTACACCAGGGCTCATTTTGGCCGTTGGCTCTTATAATATCACTCCCCCAGAACCATGGCATTTTGCTTTCTTCACAGAAGCCACCTTATGGCAACAACTCCTTGTTCTTTTTTCTTCTCGTTCATAAACATTTAAGTCTCCAAAGGAAAGGGAAACCAGGATGTGGACTATCTCATGAGCTCATCTACTTCCATTTTAAAGGAACTTTAATAATGCATTATTCCTTCAGTTTGGATAACCAGATGGTTTCTCCAGATTATGTTACCACAAAATACAGGCTGCCAATTTTCCTGTAAAGTAACTGTCAACCTTTTAAATATGAACTATCAATACTATTTTTTCAATTTTATAGCAAAAAGCAATGTGCCAATTGTCAAGGTAGGTGATGGACCCCATTGTTTTATTCGCTAATGCTTGACATAAGTGATGTAATATATGCAACTGATGTAAAATTTATTTTTTAAAAAAGTGCTTGTAAACAGTGAAATGCTACTCGAATAAAAGATTGCTATGGGTTTCCTCCCGTGGGTTTTATTGGATGTTAAGTTATTGAGCTATTAATAATTTTGGATACCTCTACTTTTTCCTCAAGAACATTTATTAAAATGCTTAGCTGTTGAAAAATATGTAAATGAGAAGATAATTTTATTAACCCAGACAGTGCAGTGTTAGCTTATGAGAAGTTTAGAGAGTTGGTACTATACTAAAATGAGATATTTGTTTATTAGATTAAGATGCTTAGCAGAAAACATATGGGGGAATATACATATATATTGGATTAAGGTTTTGTAAAAACACAAATAATATTTCAAGAAGAAAATAAACATTAAGGGTTCTTGTTGTTGTGTATAGGGTTCTTTCCATTCTGCCCTTTTTAAAATCCATTTTATAGATTTTGTAATTTTTCAAGAGTTAAGACTTTGCAGCTTAATTTATGTGATTATCCAGAGAAACTAATTCAAAAAGTGGACAACTTTGTGGAAGTGACTTTATCAGGCTTAGGAAGGCAAAATTTAAAAGGAAAACTAATTTTGTCACAAATATCCTTCAGTCAGCAAAAGCTCTTATTTAAAGTAGTCAGACTTTCTAAAATACTTAGGCAATTAAAATCACTGATTTATTTTACATAATGGGAGGATCTCAAACAGTACGATTCATTTCAACTCATCCAGAATATCAACCCCCTTTCAATCTCACCTAGCTACTAGCTGGAGTGTAGAACTGTAAAATGTTAATTGGCGAGAGAGAACATGTTTGGAACACCTGCCTTTGAGTTTTAGACAAAGCCCTTTCTCATTTCTGAGCTCAGACATAGGTGCTGACACATTTCTGGGTGGGCCAATGGAAGACTCTTTTCTAAGGGTTTTCCACCACCAATATTTGTTGCCTAAAGTGTATTCAAAATGGTGATTATGAATATGCACATATACCAGGTTGCTCAGAAAAACTCCATTGTGAGTTTGTCATAAACACATCTGCCCTCTCATCTACCTTCATTCTCCCACCACTCCCTTCCTTCCTCTACCAGCCCATTTTCTGAGGATATTAAGGTTGAGACTGAAGAAGTCACTCCAAATCATTAGACAACAGTTATAACAGTAGCCAAGAGAAAGGAGCTTCTTTTTGTTTAACATAAAACTGACAGGGTAGTTGGATCCCAATGTCCACAGTGGGAAACTAAGACCCAACTTGTAGGTAAATCTGATTAAAGTGGGACATAAGGAAAAGAATCAGAAATGAAATCCTTAAGGAAACTCTTACCAGCTAAACAATACACAAAGCATCATCTCTTCTTTTGTCAACCATACTCTTGTGTATGTCTATGTATTTGTATATGTTTATATGCATGTGGAAAAATATGGAAGGATAACACCTCTGTATCACTTGAATCGCTAAACCAGTCATCATATAGAAGAAAACAATTGGGTACTAAAAATCATATACATCAAAAAAGCTATATCAAATCATTTCAATATTCACTTAAAAAATTTTTTTCTAAAGTGAGCATGGTAGAGTGGAAGTAGAAAACTGTATAAGTGGACTGAACATTTGCATTTGGATGTTGGTAATTACAATCTGGGTGAACTTGAGTAACTCTCCTCTGAACTTTCCTCATTTGTGAAGATTGAATTGAACCAGGTAACCACTATGTTCTCTTCTGCTATCAAAACACATCTTGGTTTTACATAAGCAAGATTAAACATCTTACAGAAACATTTAAAGTAATTTCAGATAGCTAAACCATTTTTAAGACACCGTGTTAACCAACTATAAAAAAAAAAGATCTTTGTAAAACAGTAAACCTCAGGTTGGTACTGATGAAGTCCAAGGTGACAGCAATCTCCTTTTGAATACTATTGGCCTTTGAACCCCACACTGTTTGCTTCTTGGGAGAAAGGAGCTTGTCAGGCCATTGCTTATTGGGCATGTTAGGTGCCCAATATGTATTTGTTGCATGATTAAATAAATAAACCCTTATGTTTAAGTCTTTTTTACTCATAGATCTATTTCATGAAGTGGAGAATTACTTGGTATGGTTTAAGGGGAAAAAAAAACTAAACAAATAAAGAAACTTGTTTTTCTGAATTTTTGTTTTCTTGTTCAGCAGTCCTTGAAGATCTCTGTATTTTCTTCCAGGTAGGAAAAAACTCTTTCTTTTGTAGAGAGTATCTGCCCATTTTATAATTGCTATAGGGCACACCCATTCATGTGGCAGCACTGACGGATGTATTTCTCATATGAACTTGAAGACTGAGATGTATGTACCTGAACAACAGATTAATCAGCACATGAACATGGGCTGTTGTGTCTTACTGATTAATTATGCTGAATGATGGATACAGGTTTAATCACTTTACCTGATAGATGTTAGGAGCTTGCAAATGATAGTCACCATATCATTTCTCAATAAATTGCTTTTTAACCAGCTTACTGTAGAAACTTCAGGTAGTTTATGTTCCAGGGGAAAAAAAAAGCACGGGATTTTCCATGCATCACTTTACATTTCTACTAATTTATCTTAAAGTTTGTTCTCTGACCAAAAAGTCATACTTATGTAAATACAACAGTTATCCAGGAATTCCACTGTGGGGAAATCTGTCTGTCTTACCAACTAGAAAACATAATTTAAAAGGTTAATAGGATTCATAATTGGGTTTATAATGTTAAGGAAATTTCCTTAAGCTTTAAAACCATCAACTCAAGGTTAAAATTATCTGTCTAAAAATGAAGAGGAAGAAACATAACTACAAATTGGCTCTTCTGCTTTTGAGGGAAATGCTAGATTGGTTCATATAAGAAATATGGAGGAGCTTATTGATCATTTCTGTAATTGAAAAAAAACAGCATGTATTGTATAATTAATATTTTCCTCCTAAACAATTTAGTAGACAGTCCCTAAGGAGAAAATAAATAATACATGGACCATTGAGATTTAACAAATTGATAGAAACCCCTCCCACTGGCACTAAGTTAATCTCTCCCTTTTTATTTCACTGCAGTTTGTACTTCTATCACAGCTTATTATTAGCCTAGATTTTCACCCTATGAAAATTTATTAGAGCTACATATGTGCATTGCTCTCTTCTTCATTAGAGGTAGTGGTGGGCTGGAAAACGGTGGCCATCATACCTTATTTAGCACTGTCCTTCACAATGCTTAAATAGTTCCTTACAGGCAGTAGATACTCAATAAAATCTTATTGAATTTAACTGAATAAACGTATAGGTTACACAGGGGAAAATGTTAAGTTTGTCCATACATGATCTCCCTAACTCCTTTCAGCTATAGGTAAACTGCCTTAAACCTCAGCCCCACTCAGGCTCTGACTGAACCATAAAGGGCTACACTCTGATTAGTGGGTTGAGTCTAGCATTACCTGTGAGCGACAGGGTGTCTTCCCAGATGTCCCCTCTCTTGCTCCCTGTCCTTTTGTACAAGACGTTGGTGAGTCTTCTGCCACACTGATCCCTTATGAGTACTTCAGTCTCCCTGCGGGGTGTTAGACTGAGCCTCATAACCTAGCTGGGTAAACTTGAGGGGGCATTGCTATGGGGCCTAACTTCCTGCCAACACCCTCTCTTGTAATCCAAGCCTAGTCATGAACTTGAATAATTTCACCACCTGGAAACTTCAGTTGCCGACACCAGCTCTTATTTTCATACCAAAACTTAAACTCTTTCCACCATTTATCCTGAGTCTAAAGCAACCATGGTGGAGTTCCCACCAAAGTATCAGGATCAGAACCAATGCATGGCTGGCTTGAGATTTCAACAGAAGTGTGAGCAAGATTTCCGGAGCTTTCTCTGAAAGGTAGAAGAGCAGAGGCAGAGTTTCAGGTTGAAAAGGCCCTTTTGTGGCAATTACAAGGTTAGTGGAATCATAAATAATAATGTTGGGAGTCAAAGAACCTTGGCTTCCTGAGCCAGTGTCTTCTTAACTGCTCCAAGCTTCAGCTTCCTCGTCTGTCCAACAGAGATAAAGCTGGCTTGTTATAAGGCTTAAGTGGTGCAGGGAGAAGGAACATAAAGTGCCTAGTACAGTATCTGATTTGTTAGTGCTTAATAAATATTAACTACATTTAATTTTTTTCTTTTCATATAAGAAGAACAAACAGCAGTTAACTCAACAAAAATAGGTTGGAGAAGTGGGCATAGCCCTGGAAGTGACCACTGACCTTGGAGGTTTCCAGAAGGCTTGAATTAATTCAACCCTAAATGGCCCTGATTCAAGTCATGGAGGGAAAGGAGACCTGTAGGCCCTCCTCCCAGGGGGGCTTAACCCTGACACACTTTGATCCTTTTAGTGATAAACCTAGACCTATGTCTTTTGCCAATGCTGGTGCTACATAGCGAAAACTAGGCACGTGGTGACAACAGCACTTGAAGACAGGCCCAGCCCTAACATTTGTGGGACTCAGGACAAGGGTACAAATGGAGGTCCATGCATCTTATATCTAAATATTTAAAAGTTATAAATAAGGCTATCAAACCATTAAATAAAATATGTTTGATCCTCTGACCTTACAAATATACCTTCATACAACCAGGAAATTCAGGTTTGAATTTACAATTTTTGGACAGATTAGAGTTTCCTGCTATAATGTGGTGGTGTAGGGGAGCTGTCTCCAGACCCTTGTCTGTCCCAGCTTAGGTCTTCATCGGGAGGGTCTTGCTACATACTTCCTTCTTCAAAAGGAGCCCCTTAAAAATCCCTTAGGTATGGGGGTAAGTATATTGGTGGTTTGGTCTACTTACAAGTGAAGAACTCAAGAAGTATGCTTGCACAGGCTCTGGAAACTGACTCAGGACCATGTGGATGTGGACAAAATACTGGGTACTCATAGTATGGTCTAGAAGGGGGAGGTACTGCCACTAGTGAGGACATCCTCTTGGTCTTATGCTCCTCTGGTTTCAGCCACAGGGGAGCTAGAACAGGGCCCTCTAAAGCCCAGGACCTGGGAAAGAAGTCCATCTTGCCCAGGTCTAAGGGCAAGATGCTTAAGTGATGGATTTAGTAACAAAAGATCACACCCTGAATGTAGTAGTAGCAGCCCTTGGTTATAAAGCAGCATGAGTTATGCCCAAGGATATAAAATCTGACCATCATTTGCTGATGTACTATGACAGTGACTCAAGGGAATTCAGCATTCGGGGATTTTTTGAATCTCTTTTTTTTCTCTTTTACTTTCCCCATTTTCGTCTCTCTCTCTCTTTTTTTTTTTTTTTTCTGGCTTCTAAGTGTGTGCACTGCTGTTTTATTATAAGGAACTAGCTGTTTTTTGGTCAGTTAGCAGCGTAGGTGTGTTGTCCTTGAGTCTTTATAATAGAAAACTTTAGAAAACTTTATACACAATTTTTATTTGGGTAATCAATCAATATATTTATGTGAAAAAGCCTTGAATTATTCTTGCAAATGATACAACCCACCTAAGACCTTCTGATCAAAGTTCCATCTACAGAAGACAATAAAAGATTATATAGCTTTAAAATAAAGGTTTAAAACTTCTAAAACTATATTCTATTCTTCCTATTTTCCACCCAGGGGAGCTCTTCAAAGCAAAGATGGAAAATTAGCTAGCTATCCAGAATTACTACGTGTGGGAAAGAACTGTGAATGATAGGCAGTTACTTAGAAAGTAAGGTTTCCATTATTCAGATTATTATGTCACTAAGATTAAGAAGATAGTTCTTTATAATGAGTACAATCACAGAAATTTAAAGTTGATAGGGACTTTAAAAATTATCAAAATCACTGTGAAAAAAACTAAAAATTGAAGTGGTTTAGTAAGTTGTTCAAGGTCATAGGTGTAGAGATTGGACTGGGATCCAGATGTCATTTCTAGTTAAGTGGTTGTCTTAGTTTGGCCTACTATAACAAATTACCAGGGAGTGAGTGGCTTAAACAACAAACATTTATTTCTCACAGATCTGAAGGCTGGGAAGTCCAAGATCAAGGTTCTGGCAGATTCTTTGCTGGTGAAATCCCCCTTCCTGTTTTGTAGGTGGCTGCTTTCTTGCTATATTTTCACATGGTGGGGGAAAGAGAGATCATCTCTCTCATGTTTCTTCCTACAAGAGCATCAGTCGCATTCATAAGGGCTCCACCGATCACCTCCCAAAGGCCCCACCTCCTCATACCATCACATCAGGGATTAGGATTTCAACACGTGAATTTGGGGAGGATACAAATGTTCATAACACTGAGTTTTCCTCTGTAATGAGGTACTGACTATAGGACTGTGAGTACTAAGTGTGTTTCCAGATTTTCTTGGAAGATTTCAAATAAAGGTAAGAAATGGTGTTAATGAAAGAAGAAAAAAGTAAAGGAACAGGAACCTCCGTGTGCCTCAGGGTACCTAGAAAGGAGACTCTCCTGGGTCACAGGCATACAGGGAGGCTGTCATCTCCTCTGAAACCCAATGCCTAATCTGAAACTATTAGTACAATAGTCCCCACTTATCTGTAGTTTTGCTTTTATTGGTTTCAGTTACCCAGGGTCAACCATGGTCCAAAAATGTTAAATGGAAAATTCCACAGAAAGAAACAATTCATAAGTTTTAAATTGTGTGCCATTCTAAGTAGCAGTGATAAAATCTCCCGCCATCCCACTCTGTCCTGCTGGGGACATGAATCACCCCTTTGTCCAGCGTATGTTGCTTGTTCACCACTTAGTAGCATCATGGTTGACTGTCACACTATTGCAGTGCTTGTGTTCAGATAAACCTTCTTTTACTTAACAATGGCCCCAAACTGCAAGAGTAGTGATGCTGGCCATCCAGATATTCTCTTACTGTGCCTAATTTATAAATTAAACTTTACCATAGGTATGAATGTATAGGAAAAAACATAGTATACATAGGGTTCAGTACTATCCATAGTTTCATGCATCCACTAGGGGTCTTGGAATGTATCCCTCATGGATAAAGTGGGCCTACCGTGTATCATTTTTCTAAGGAGACCGTCTCATCGAAAGACAGAAGGAAAAGAGGCAGAAAATCATAGCAAAGAGAAGACCACCCAGAAATTTGAAATATTAAACATCAAGTCTGAATTTGGTTTGAATCATCATCCTGCCCACTGATAAGTTTTCATGAAGTACAGAACTCATAAGGCACAGGAAGATGAGTCAAAGTCTTTTCCTCCACAGAAATCACTTTCTGAGTTACTCTTTGGGGGAAAAGAGCTCAGTTAAATGAGCCCAAATGCTTTGCATGTTTGATTTGAAGTGGATCTGACAATGACACACCAAGGAGGCATCAGTATTAGTAGCCAGAGCTGGTGATGCTGAGTGCAGCAAGCTGGAGGCATAGAATCTGTAACGACAGAGAATCAGTCCAAATAGGATTAATTTAGGACTGCCTGTCACTTGTGACTCTTGGGCCAGTTGTACAAGGAGGACTGGCTGAGACTGCGAAATGGCCTTGAACTTGTTTTTACTTGTAACTAGCAGCTGTATGTACTCGCCCCCTAAATTTAGCACATAGGAGGATGAAGAGTTGAAGGAAAACTAATAGAAGGTAAGTGGATTCTCCACTGAGGTAGATTCCCTCTTACATAAGGAGATCCCAAGGGCATGTGTTTCAAGGAATATGCTTACAATATTAGTTCACTTAGGATGGAAGTTTCCATTTTGAGGGTTCGTATATTTGTCACAGATTGAATACTGACTTGGCATCGTCTCTACAGCAACTCAGGTGTAATCCCTCAAGAAATGGGCAAGTCAGCATCATTCCAGAAGAAATGTTGGAAGTGGATTTCTGACTACTCTACATGAAAAAATATATGTTTTATATAAAATAGATAAAAAAATGAAAATCTCTCCCAGAATCAGAAAATATTAGATGTGGAAATGATCCTCAAGATAATCTATTTTAATCTTCTTATTTAATAAATGAGGAGCAAAGTTCTAGAGAGGTTAGAGGACAGACCAAGATTATAGAGCCAATAGAGAAAGGTGGTATAGAACAGTGGTTTAAAAACTGTGTTCTAGTGTCACACTGCCTTGGTATAAATGGTGGCTCCACTAATTACTGGTTATGTAACTTTGAGCGTGTTATTCAAATTTTCTGCATGTCAGATATCCTATATATAAATGGGAGTCATAGTTTCTACTATACTGAGATTACTATGAAGATTAAATAAGGTATTTTGTATAAAATGGTCTGTACAGTTGCAAGACAGATGGTAATCAATAAACACTAATTATTCATAATAGTAATAATAGTATCATGATGACAATGATAACTTCATCATTTTTGTTACATGACAAGATAAGAATTAGTTCAGAGATCTACATTTGTGCCCTCTAAAACTCACCAGAAATTTCAGAGTCAAATTTAACTGCAGCCAACTATAAGCTAACGAAAGGCTTTTCTACTGAAAGAGCTAAGTGCACTACTGGCAGGATAAAGACTGAAGTACTTTTGGAAGAGCTGAATAGACTGCGGAGGATACAATTGAAGAACTTAGTAACATGTGGAACAATTAAAAGTGAATGGACATGGATTTCTCGACAGATGTCAGCCTAACAAAGAGATCTAGTGAATTGTCACAGAACTCTGTCTTTAGTTTTATTCCAGATAACATATTCATAAATATCCTCAATATAGAAGACAATGGTTATCAATCAGGAGGATGAAGTTAAATTGATGAGGTCAAGTATTAGCAGTCTACAGCCAAAAGATAAGTTTAGAGAGAAAACATTGAATAGATATATTTCAATTTTTAAAAAGCAACTGCATAAGCAAAAGGAGAAGCTTTAGCAGTAGCACATGTCAAAAACATTTATCAGTTTCAGCTGCCATTAAACCTAAAATGATGCAAAACCCAAAGAGCAGTAAGTTTACTGACAACAAATCCACGTATCAGTTGAAAATTGTGAGTAAATATTTTATGAATTTGAAAATCTGGATGACTATTGCCTCTCTAGAATAATATCACAAGGTAGAAATCAAAATCCTCAGGAAATAAATGTTGAAAAAAGTGAAAGAGATGAAATCAAAGCTGACAGATCTCAAGAAAAGAGTAGACAAAAAGTAAAATCAATGCAGTCATAACGATGAAAATGGAATGCACACAAGAGTGAAAAAAAAACCACTGAAGAATACATATTGGCAGAGAGGATAAAAATAAAGCATATTTACAAAAAGAAATGGAAGAAAAAATAAAGACGAATGAGCAAATGATAGAGAATTAGGGAAGGGAAATCCACCTAAGCAGGGTCTCCAAAAAAAGGAAACAACTTACTGGGAAAAACTATAGAGTCATAATTCAAGAAATTTTTCCTGAAATAAAAGTGGGCTTGAATCTCCATGCTGAAAAGGTACATCTTTGCTGGATTAATTGACCCAGAATAGTGGATACCAAGATGTATGGAATTCAGAGTACAGAATCCCATTAGCAGCCAGAAAAACAGATTAAAATATGAATGGTAGGAAAATCTACAGGATCATTCAAACTTATAAGATTGTTGATCAACATATAAAATTAACTTAAAGGAAATATAAGCCAAGGAAATTATATTAAGTCAAATTATTCTTTAGCTATAAAAGCTACAGGCAAATAGCATTATATAAATGAGAATTGAGTAAAAGTTGTTCCCATGAGTCTTTCTGGGGGAAATTATTAGAGGACAAAGTTCAGCCTCCAAAAATGACTGGGGGAAAACCAGAGCAACTGGACAGAAGGGAGCATTGAATGGTTAATAGCTGGGAGTCAAAGGATATCATTTAAAGCTGACAGATCGAATAATAGAAGTATAAGAGCATTTAACTCTACAATGATAATAATCAAACAAGACTTTTAAATTGACTAAAATTGAAGGGTAGAAGTGAGCGAGAATAGGGGAAAGGAAGTGGAAATACACTAATTACATCATCTCTTATCGAACATGAGATTCATTTTTTTAAAAAGGACAAAGTTTGTTATAAAACTTTGTTATTTTAAAGGAATGCAATGCTTCCTAAATATCAGAGCTACACGCATAAACACATGAAAATGAAGAAAATGGAACACATAGTAAAACATACACACAAAGCTATGAATACAATGAAAAACCATGAACAATTTTCATAGAACTAATGAAAAGTATATATATCATTATTTTATTAAAATTTAAGAGTAGATTATAGAACAAAGTCCAATGCTTTGCAACACACATTAATATTTCTATTTATGGAAATAGGAATCTATTAATAATCTGATCTTATCTTTTATTACCCTCCTTTTACTGACTCCACTGCTAGCCTCCCTGCTATTGTGGAATAGGCCAGACCTCCAGCTACTGCCCCAAGGCCTCTGTAATTGTTGTTTGAGTTGCTTTCTCTGAAATCTTCCCATAATCATCTACTTTTTATTCATAATCTCTAGGTCTTTATGTTCCCTTTCCAGAGAAAGAATTTCTCAGCCAATGTTTAGAAAGAAATGAATAAGGGAGAAGAAAGCATATTTATTCGTGTGTGTGTGTGTGTGTGTGTGTGTGTGTGTGTGTGTGTGTGTGTGTGTTGTATTGGCTTGTATATATAAATAAAATTTTTCTAGAAGGTTAAATAAGAACTTAGTAATTGTGATTTCAAGGGGAAAGGAAATTGAGCATCTGAGGGGCATTTATCGTTGGGGGGGTGGAATTTCTTGCTTTTATATATTTTCATAGTTTGGAGATTTGACCCATGTGTCTATATTATCTATTTTTTAAAAATTTAACATAATGATGCATTATGGTGAGAACTAAGAGAAAGGCACAGAACCCAAAAAGAAGTTGTTAAGGTTTTCTTGGTGAATATGTATCCTCATATGAGTTTTATTCTAGAAAAAGGAATTAGCCAGGAGAGATGGAAGTGATGGATCTCCAGGTGGAAGATAGAACTGAAGACAATTTTAAAGTCAAAAATCAGCATTGTATGTTCAAAGGTACAAGACACTTAGCATAACTGAACTATAAAGAGCAAAACAGCATGGGGAGAAGTGAGCCTGGAGAAACAGGTCAGGCCAAGTATCACATTACATTAGCAACCTCGCATCTCATTCTGGAAGCAATAAGAAGCCACTGTAGACTTCTAAGTGAAGCCTTTAAAAATATCACCACCTATCAAAAGTTAGCTGAATTCTTATATAATTAATACCAACTGTTATAATTTTTTTGAATTCTAATTAATTCTTATTAGAGAATAGTTGACTTACAATGTTGTTAGTTTCCACTGTACAGCAAAGTGAATCAGTTATACATATACATATATCCACTCTTTTTTAGATTCTTTTCCCATATAGGTCATTATAGAGTACTGAGTAGAGTTCCCTCTGTAGGTTCTTATTAGCTATCTATCTTATATATAGTACTGTGTATATGTCAATCCCAATCTCCCAATTTATCCCTCCCCCACTTCCCATCTTGGTAACCATAAGTTTGTTTTCTACATAGGTGACTCTATTTCTCTTTTGTAAATAAGTTCATTTGTACCCAACTGCTATAACTTATAATACCCATACGATAGATTCAATTAAAACTCTGTGATTACTTTGGAGAAATGTCAATTTAGATCTTCTGCCCATTTTTTGATTTGGTTGTTTGGGTTTTTTTTTTTTTTGATATTGAGCTGCATGAGCTGTTTGTATATTTTGTACATTAATCCCTTGTCAGTCTATTTGTTTGCAAATATTTTCTCCCATTCTGTGGGTTGACTTTTCATTTTGTTTATGGTTTCCTTCACTTCCTTTCCTTTAAGTTTAATTAGGCTCATTTGTTTATTTTTGTTTTTATTTTCACCATTCTAGGAGGTGGATCTTGCTGTGATTTATGTCATAGAGTGTTCTGCCTATGTTTTCCTCTAAGAGTTTTATAGCATCTGGCCTTATATTTAGATCTTTAACCCATTTTGAGTTTATTTTTGTGTCTGGTGTTAGGGAGTGTTCTAATTTCATTCTTTTACACATAGCTCTCCAGTTTCCCCACCACCACTTATTGAAAAGACTGTCTTTTCTCTGTTGTAAATTATTGCCTCCTTTGTCATAGATTGGGTGAATATACTTGTGTGGGTTTGTCTCTGGACTTTCTCCAAAGAAGACATACAGATGGCCAAGAGGCACATGAAAAGATGCTCAACATCACTAATTATTAGATAAATGCAAATCAAAATTACCATGAGGTATCACCTCACACCAGTTAGAATGGGCATCATCAGAAAATCTACAAACAACAAATGCTGGAGAGGGTGTGGAGAAAAGGGAACCCTCTTGCACTGTTGGTGGGAATGTAAATTGATACAGCCACTATGGAGGCCAGTATGGAGGTTCCTTAAAAAACTAAAAATAGAATTACCATATGACCCAGCAATCCCGCTACTGGGCATATACCCAGAGAAAACCATAATTCAAAAACACACATGCACCCCAGTGTTCACTGCAGCACTATTTACAATAGCCAGGTCATGGAATCAACCTAAATGCCCATTGACAGATGAATGGATAAAGACGTGGTACATATATACAATGGAATATTACTCAGCCATAGAAAAGAATGGAATAATGCCATCTGCAGCAACATGGATAGACCTAGAGATTGTCACACTGAGTTAAGTAAGTCAGACAGAGAAAGACAAATATCACATGATATCGCTTATATGTAGAATTTAAAAAAATGGTACAAATGAACTTATTTACAAAACAGAAGTAGTCACAGATGTAAAAAACAAACATGGTTTGGGGGAAAAGGGGAGGGAGGGATAAACTGGGAAATTGGAATTGACTTATACACACTACTATATATAAAATAGACAACTAATAAGAACCTACCATAGAGCACAGGGAACTCTACTCAATACTCTGTAATGACCTATATGGGAAAAGAATCTAAAAAGTAATGGATATATGTACATGTATAACTGATTCACTTTGCTGTACAGTAGAAACTAACACAACATTGTAAATCAACTACACTCCAATAAAAATTTTTTTAAATACAAAAAACAAAACAAAACTCTGTGACTAGTTGTGGCCAGAATGTGGAGAAATTCAAACCTTAATACTGTGGTGGCTGTGTAAATTGATCTGGCCACTTTGAGTAACAATTTATCAATATCTATTTGATTTGAAAATGGGTGTTTCATACATCCCATTCTACGTCTAAGTTTATGCCCAAGGAAAATATTCATGTAAAAATACAAGGAAGTGAGTAAAGGAGGTTATTATAGGATGCTTGTAATAGCAAGCTATGGAAAGCATCTGTCTCCATAAACAGAGGAATAGATAAATACATTATAATAAAATACATTGTGGTATATTCATAAAATATTATTCACAGTTAAAATGAATAAATGAAAAGTCATCTTAAACTTGCACATGCACACACACACACAATACTTAAGTCAATCCAGATGAGTGGAGTCCAAATATCCTGATTCCTATTGTTGCTGTAACAAATTATCACAAACTTATTGGCTCAAAACAACAAAAATTTATTGTTTTATAGTTGTGGAAGTCAGAAGTCCAAAAATGTTCTTAACGTTCTAAAATCATGGTGTTGGCAGGACTGCCTTCTGGAGGCTCTAGGGTAGAATCTGTTTTCTTGCCTTTTCCATTTCTAGGCTATCCACATTCCTTGGTTTGTGGTCCCATCTTGTCTTATCAAAGCCAACACTGGCTGCTCAAGTCTTTCTCACAATCTCTTTGACACACATTCCTCTGCCTCCTCCTCTTGTCTTTTAAAGATCCATGTGATTACACAGATAAACCAGGATAATCTCCCTATTTTAAGGTTATCTGATCACTAACCTTAGTTCCATCTTCAATCTTAATTTCCTCTTTCCATGTAACACAACATATTCACAGGTTTGGGGGAATAGGATGGAGACATATTTGGGGGGTCATATTTGCACCTACCACATACCTCTGACCACTGATACTTTACTGCACTATGATTCACCATCATGAGATAAGATCTGTTCAGTATAGCAGTAGGTAATTGTAAAATGCTCATTTATGTAGATATTATAGAAAGTAACTCTGGAAATCAGAGAGCACAGTATAGCAATCTCATTACCACCATCTGTTACCTACCTGAAATTCAGGGTTTACTATTTTTGAATCTAAGGATCATAGAACTTAACTAGGCTCAGTGAAGACCCAAGATAACCTTATCAGGGACCTGCAACTGAATTGTAGATGTGGTCAGCCAAAGCCAAAATAACATCTGTAAGTGAGCAATTTGCACTGACCTGTGCAGATGAGACTGAAAACAGCACAAAACACTTTTCTTTCTTGAGTTTTCATGCAGTTGAAGTCCAATTGCTAAAATCAAGTAGGTGAAGAAATCAATGCTTGCTGTTGATTTTCCAGGTTCCTAATACTCTAGGATGATTTGGGGAGTTGCTGTTCTATCAAACCATTCACAAATAAATGACTGGACAATCATTTCCATTTAGAATGTCTATTTAAATACTAATTTGACCTCTGAGTGTTCTGGGGGTTGGTTGATTAATGCATGTAAAATTGTCATTAAAATTGCATATCAAGCCAAGTTAAAATGAAGCTATTATATCTTGTTGGCTGATTTTCTTCCCTGGAATCCTGAGAGGAAAGAAAGCAATGGCAGTAGATCATCAATAAGAAGAGAAGGAAGAAGGAAATTTTAACGTTCGTTATAAAAATATCTGAGCCTTTCAATTCAGCTAAGAGAATTAGACTTCTCCTGATAAAACCCTTTATGATATTTTTAAAAATATGGTAGAAAATAATCCTCTTAAAAAATGAGACTTCTGAATGCCTTTCTGTTTTTGCACCGGAAATTGAGGGTGTAGAGCATGTCATATAAATGACTTCAGAGTTTCACAAGAAACACTCAGTGGAAATCCTTTTAAATTTATTTGGTGGTTTACTTCCCACCCTGAGGGGTTGAAAATCTCAGGCACAGGAAGCAGTTACTGATTTACTGGTTGATCCACAGCCTTTAGTTTCAGTGACAGCTCATTTGACCCATTTCATTTCTCAAAATTGCTTTTTAATTTCCTGAGAACAGCAGCATTGTTGTAGTGTGTTGAGAGCATCATGTGTTTCAAAATGCTAAACCCTCTTATTTTATTCCATAATTCATCTCCATTGGAAAGGCAGATCTCCTTTCGAGGGGCATGAGTGTAGGTTTGGAGGGTCAAAGGACCCAAGTTGTGTCCCTGCTCTGTTCTTTACCAGTCATGTGACCTTGGAGACTTCAATTCCCATCTCTGGGCCTCACCTTCTAGTATCTATTTAAATAAGGGATTGAACTATATTTTCAAAGATCCTTTCTGTTATAAAGTTCTATATCTTTTAAAGTTATCACTACGGGTGCTTAGCACTAGTAAAAATATGTATTACCATTTTATATGCAGTGGAAAGGTGGCTTTGCTAATTACAGGAATACTAGTTCAGCTATGCATGACAATTTTGAACAAAATAACATGTTTGGTCCTTAAACAGCAAATACTAAGAGGGTTTTATAATGACACATGGCTTGTCTTTTAACCTGCTAATTATATAGCCCTTTATTCTCAAGAGAAGATTCACTTATGCTAAAGACTCTGGGATGAAGCTTAACCAGCCACATGTTATAAAATGCACAAGCTGAGACCATTGATTGTTTTTCCAACTCCAAAACTTTTTTCAGGCTGTCACACTTCATAAATTTTTCTCCTCTTCCTAGTTATCTTTTCAAACCTTACTCATCCTTGAAGGCCTAGATGGAGTTCAATCTAACCCATATAGCTCTGCATGAATAGCCCATAGTTTTTCTTCCCTGCATCACTATAGAATTTGATCATAGCAGTGCCAATCAAAACCACAACTATTTATCAACTTGTATGTTTGTGTACAAATTAGAAGGTGTAGAGGAAACATAGAAAGGTAAAACATATTCACTATTTTCAAAGAATCTATAATACCATTAACATAAGACATAAGCACATATGGCTTAAATGAATATGTGAGAACTGAAAATTACTGAATCATTTTAAGGTTACCTATTGTTAATTATAAAATTAATGATAAATGGTTTCAAATTTTTAATTTTTTTTTACTCTTGAACTATTTTATCTTCACAAATAAAATAACTTACCAATATATATCAAATAAAGTTAGAGATGCTATGGTTCAAAGGAGAATAAAAAACCTAGGTCTTCTCTCTAGGTGGTTTGCAAAGCACATCCTTATAAATTGAGCATCCTAAAGAAAATGATTTTAAAACCACAGGGCAACAGGGGTTTGGCATTTTATGAATAAAAGGAATACAGCCTAGATGGTAAGAGAAGTCTTCTTAGAAGCGATGAGACTGAATCCAGATTTTAAAACATGCATGGATGTTGGGTAGATTAAAAGAACTGTGTGGAAGCTTTACAGACAAATGAAAAGAGCATGAGGAAAGCATTGAGGGAGGCAATTGCAAGGAGATTTGGAAATAAACAATTATAATAAGATGATACTTTGCAAAATACATTATCTGTCTCTGCATTTTAATGCACAAAACTTTGTCTTAGTCATTCAGGTCTATTTCTCTACCTTGAGGGGTTGAGTGATGATGGAGAAACATGGAAGTAGAGAATTACAACTTTTAGGACAGAAATGCAGAGAGAGTCTTTCAGGTTTTTAATACCAAAATGTTAGTTGTGAATCAAGATAATAGTCTTGAAAGTTAAACTTTGAGGAGAAGAAAAAAAAATTTACATTGCCTTAACAAACATTAACACACAAAAGGCACATTTAGATCATAGACTTGTGTGTGTGTGTGTGTGTGTGTGTGTGTGTGTGTATGTTTCTGTTATCTTAGGATATTCCTTTTCTGCATGTTAGATTAGGTCATGGGGCGTTGGGGGTGGGGGTAGGGGTGGTGCCTGTTGGGTAGAAAAGGTAAACAAGATACCCATATGAGTTTTGGTAGATCAAAAATGATCAGAGGTAGTGGTTGTTCCCTGGGTATAACATGGGAGAGGCTGAGCACCTAACTTCAGCACAGAAAACAGAATAAGAGAAATGGACCAAAGAAGCCAAATATACAGCAGAAAGTAACACAACATTGTAAATCAGCTACACTTCAATATAAAAAAAAAAAAGAAGCCAAGTAGATGAGACTGAAGGTGAGTTTCTTGTACCCCATGGTCTGTGTATAGATGCTCAGAGAACCCAGAGAATCCTAGAGACTGGGATGGGACATGGAGGGTTGGACAAACATCATTCACTGTGCAGGGACCTGAGGACTGATAGCTAATGGCCAGGACACACACCTAAGAGCTGTGTGCCAGCATAACACACATAAAAATCCAGACAGGACCAGTTTATCTTAGTAGGGACCAGTCTAGGGAGAAGATCTAACTGGCCACTGGATAGCAGAGAACAGCAAGATCAGGAGACATTGTATGGATACCAATAATTTGTGAATTCATACCTCCCTCACCAGAACAAGAATGCTGTAAACCCAGGTGCCACCAAAAGGAGGGGAAAGAAAGAAACAAGAACTTTTCTGAAGCTTCTGATTCATCAAAAGAAGTACTTGGAATTATTGGACTTCGTCTTCACTAGCAGAAGGTCTGCATGTGATCACATGCCCAGGTGACCCCAGAGATGGTATAGGGGCTGGGGCAGGGGTGGGGCAAGGAAAGGAAGATGAATTATAAAATAATGAAGAAGTTGTATTTGGGAATAATCTGAGTAAAATGGACCATGCCACACAAATCAGTTTGAAAATAACCAAGAATTCATATATATAAAAAATGACAATGAAGACAGGAAAGATGGGCCAAGTTACGGAAAATCCAAATGTTAAGTGTTATACATTTAAAATGATGTCCCTCTTCTGCAACCCACTGCTTTCTCAATCTTCTCTCTCCTTCCTGCCACAAACTCCCTTTTGGGAAGGGTAATTTTTCTACTACTCCAATGATCTTTTTCCCAAGAATCCACCAAGTAATTTTTTGTCCTTTCCCTCATCAGATAAATGAACAGCCAAACGAAGTGTAAAAAAAAAGACAAGTGAGAGGGGCAAGATGTAAAAAGCTGCAAAGGATCTGAGTGAACAGGTGACCTGTCACAGTTTCTTGGATACAGGTAGAAGACATGGGACCTCTGGGCCGGAGAATAAGGACTTCATTACCCACAGCAATAGCAGCAGCTAGAGGATTAGCATTTTTACTGCTTCTCCTCACCCAAATTCCAACAGAGCAACGCAGAGGGCCAGGTTGACACCTACTCCCATAAGGGGTTACATCACAGGAGAGAAGCCCCAAGCTTACGGAACTGAACTCTTTTAAAATGGACAGTAAGTATGTCTGCCTTTTGCCCCAAAGGAAGCTATTATGTTTATTATATTATACAGGAAACAAACTTTCAGTGGCTCTGAAGGGAGACACTATCTCTATTGTCCAATGCTGTTCACTACGCAAACATTCTTGGAAAGAGAGTAAACAAAGATGGTCTGCTCTAAAGATGTGCCGAAAAATAAGAGACCTATGAAGAATTGTCTCCCAAGATAAGACTGTGACCCTCTCCCCCGCTAAATATTTATCTTATCACATATGATTAAGGTTATTCTCTACCTATCAGAAGTGGGAGTTATTAAAAACACTTGAGAAGAAGTTATTTTTTAAAAACACAAAGAGTAATATCGCTTGTCGGAGTCCGTTTGGGCTGCTATATCAAGATACCATAGTCTGAGTGACTTAACAACAAACATTTATTTCTCATAGTTCTGGACACTGAGGAGTCCAAAATCAAGGCACCAGCAGATCCAGTGTCTGAAAAAGACACTTTTCCTGGTTTTCAGACAAGGTTGATGTATCATCACATGGCAAAGAGCAGAGAGATAGGAAGCAAGCTCTTTTTCTCTCTCTCTCTTCCTTCCTCCCTCTCCCTCTCTTTCTCTCAAGTTTCTTCTTTCGGGGGTGGGGGCGGGGCGGGTGCAGTAATCCCGTGATGAGGGCTCCACTCTCATGAGTGAATTATTTCCCTAAGGCTTTACCTGTTGATACTATCCTATTGGATGTTAGGGTTTCAGCTAATGAATTTTAGAGGAACACAAATATACAATCCATAATACCACTGAAGTTTGACAGCTGGTTGGAGACTAGAGAAAAAGTGACATTTCATCCAGATGAGAAGTAATATTTAAACATTATTTGTTACATGACTTATGTTTGTCTTAACTCCCTAACTAGATTGTTTTTCTCTTTAGAATCCAGACTACATATTAAACTAGCTATTTCCCACATCCCTCTCACAGGGCTGAGTACACAGGAGGCACTCAATAAATACCCTGCTGGTACAATGACTTATTAATTTGAATCTGGGGGGTTGCTAAGAAGAGTGGATAGTGCTTCTAATGTCTGGCTGCAGAAACGCAGCATAGAGAACGTGAATTTGTTCACGCTCCTTCATTACATTGTACTTATTTAATTCCCCAAGAAAAGTAATCATCTGTTTAATGCTATGTCCTTTTGGGGAATTTTCTCCACATGCAGGTTACGTTATATTTATAAAGAGCAATAGCTCCACTGTTTTGGCACATGACTCTTAAAAGTCAGCCTGTAAGAGGGTTAAGCTTTAGGTGTGTGGCAGTGCTGTTTTTTTTAGGGACTTGGAAGCTGTGCTTTCTATAACTTGTATTTTTATATCAAGGGTAGCTAAACTGTGTAGCTGCTTTATAACTGCATAGGATCATTGCTAGAAATTGAAATTCTAATAGGATGCTTCCTATTCTTAATGTTACAGTCATGTTTTCTTTTAACTAATTAGAAAAATAATGTCTGTAATAGGAAAAAGACTAAAGCAAAATCTGATTCCAGGGCTTCCCTGGTGGCGCAGTGGTTGAGAGTCCGCCTGCGGATGCAGGGGATACGGGTTCGTGACCCGGTCTGGGAAGATCCCACATGCCGCGGAGCGGCTGGGCCCGTGAGCCACGGCCGCTGAGCCTGCGCGTCCGGAGCCTGTGCTCCGCAATGGGAGAGGCCACAGCAGTGAGAGGCCCGCGTACCGCAAAAGAAAAAAAAAAAAAAAAAATCTGATTCCAGGTACCATCAAATGGAGAAACAAAGCATTCAATGCTCATTGTGTGAAAAATCTCTCTTTTAAGGTCAAAGTAGCAGATGAAACCGCAGTGGTTTTTGTTGTTTCTTTGCTTAATAGAGTCAGCATTTTTATTTACAAGAAAATGATAGCATCTCTTATTTAAGTGTAAAAGTTAGCCTTTGCCAAATGATGATAGAAATAATTAACAATATTATCTTAGTCAATTTAGCTAATTCTGCCTCTCTGTGATCTCCTTTGATTCCTTCAAAGGTTTTGGAACTCCAGAAAAAAAGAAAAAAGGAATTTTCCTGGAAGAAATTTGCATAGCAGAGTTAAAGTGAAAGACTGAATAACTCCAGTCGAATAAGTCCTATGCATCTCATGGTGACTTATTACTTGAAGTGTTATGATACCCAGTACTTTAGGAATACAGTCAGCTCTACAATACCGAACTGATGCTACGGCAAGTGGGGTTTGCTTTTGTTTTTGTTTTTCTCTATGACCTTCCCCCCTTTTGGATTTAGCTGTTAATATTCTAGTTCTCGTTTAGCTTTATCTCATTAAATTACTTAGCATTTCATTATTTTTAGGGTTTCACCTCCTCCTTACATAAGAAGCCATTATGATTTCTCTAAGCCCAGTTTTTACTACACACTGTGACTTTCCATGGTAAATGCAGCAGAGTGAAGACTGAATTATTACAACTTAGACCTTTATTTAACACCCCAACTCCTTGCAAATGTATCATTCTTTACCAATAAAGACAATGAAAATAAATCCTAAAAGATTTTAAAATCCCACTCTTGGAAAGTCACTCTGCTGGAAATGGATAAGCATTTCCCATGTCATCAGGATATTGTGCAAATATGTGTGTGTGTGTGTGTGTGTGTGTGTGTGTGTGTGTGTGTGTGTGTGTGTGTGTGTAATTTGTATAACTTGGCAGGTAAGAAACAATAAAACTTCGTGCAAATGAATTTATTCATAATGATATCTTATATAATGTGCTTTTGGTAGTACTGTTTTTTTCTCCATATCAATGTTACTGTTAATTCTTCAATCTCTGCTCTATTCTGAATGTTATTACTGTTTTAAATCTTGCTGTTTCCTCCATTTTTCCCTAGTGAGACAGTACAAGAGGTATGAGGAGTGTTCTCTTCGTTCTCTTGTTCTCAATGCATGAAATGCTTGCCACTGTCAACACGACCCGGTGCCACAGCCTCTGTCATATTCCCAGACATCACTGCACACAATTTATGAGGTTTACATAAAGGTTATGTGGAAAAAATCACTGGCCTTTATCTTTGCCTGGTATCCTCTTTGCATTATTTATGAGCAAAGAACAATGCATCATGCTGGACTCCATGTTAGGCCTCAATAATTCACCTGTGAAACATCATTTTCCTGGAGATCCTGACGTTAGAGTGAAGAGGCAACTCCCTCTTTCTGAGAAGAGCCTTGCAGCATGTTTCAGATAATACATCAGAAAGACACTGATGATATCTATTAATAATCATCAATCTTAAGAAGCAGCACAACCCACAAAGGAATAAATGTTCTTATGCTTGCATTCTACAAGGATTGGCACTTATCTTGTCCATCCTCTGGACACCATTCAGTCATTCACTCAACAGCATTTTGCTGAATACTTACTATGTTCCAGGCTGCACCATTGTTAAATGTTTGTATTTCTTCAGTGAACAGAGAAACAAAAAGTATGGTCTTGGCCTAGGTTCCTTCACAAAAGGTCCTGAGAGAAGGGCTTGAATGCATAAAGTTTAATTCTGGAAATGAACCCAAGTAACTGGTGTAGGGAACTAGAAGAGCAACACAGGGCAGGAGGGAAAGTTAATTTAAAATTGCATCATTGAACTGACTACCTCAATGAACTGGAACAAAATTCCACCTGGGATCTTCTGAGGAGCCATGTATGGGCACCTCAGAATTGTTCACCTGAGACAGAGAAGAGCAGTTCTCATCCCCAATTTCTGAGGGTTGTGCACGGAAACTTAACTGTCTTCTGCAAGTGTCACACGGCTGAGCTGATTCCCACAGGCATCCCATTTGGAAGTAGTGGAGAAAATCCAGAGCCCAAAGCAAGAGATTTAGAGTGTTGGTAAGGCAAGGTGCTGTCATATTATACCTGCATGCGTCTGTGTGCCACGGCAGTGGCTGGAGTGAAAATATACGTCAGAAAGATATGAGGTTGCATGCAAGAGACGGCTGATACAATCCCTGCCCTTGAGCTTGTATCCAAGTCAGTTGCATTTTATCCAATCCAGATGCTTTACTTGGGGCTTTCTAAAGCAAACAACAGGAGTAAATGAAAATGGCTGCACTCATACAATAGATCTAGACCAATACATAGCTAAGACCTGTTAACTTAAATTCTGTTAATTTAAGAATTGCCATGTGAAAAAAAATACAAATATAAAAAGGTCTACTATATTTATTACCAAGGTTTATCACAGAGAAAGATTAAAGATTTTAGAATAGATATGTCTAAGAGAACCAGCTCATCTGAATAGCTCTTGTTTTATTTTATAGGTTCTACACGATGGTCTTATTTAGAAACAATTTCAACTGAAATCATAGATCATAGGTATTAATGACTACAAAATTCCAAAACACAAGACCTTCAAGTAAAAGAGAGAGTAAAAAGCCAGCTTTTAACCCTTACCTGAACACTTATATCCACCCTTTAGAGTCTGAAAAAGCAAGAGATAAACTTAAAGTATTTTTGGAGAGAGCTGTTATAGCACTGTGACTCTACCCCTGCCGTGGGGGGGAAATTGGAAAGAACTTTAATTTTTCAAAACCAAGGAAAGAATCTTCACTAGTATGCCTTAGAGAACTTTATCTGTTTTCTATGGATCTTAGAGTCACAGTAGACTAAAACATACCTGAGAAACCTAAAGGGAGAGAGACCATGGTTGCCTAGCTTTTCTGATTATGAAGACAAACACAGTGGATTTGGGTACCAGGCTCTATTTCCAGAATTTTCAGGGTATAGTCAGAGAAGTGGTAAAGGATTGTTTTGATTCTGCCCAAGAGGGTTGCCTGAATTGGGAAGGTGTCCTCAGCCAAAAGAATGTCTTAAGTCTGAGGAAAAGTAAAAAATCATCAGCCAGAAGAGAAGCATTTACCCACCTCAAGGGAAGTATATTTAAAACATCCCCATCAATGGGAATAGGAAGAAGGACCTCTAGAAACTCCACAAAATCACTTTGCAGAAGAATGAGCATTTTAAATATCTACCAAATTTGTAGCTCCATTTTGAAGAATCTAAAAGAGTTAAAGTCTAAGGAGGATTCAGTATGGGATCACCATAACCATTCTAAAATGGAACCAAGAAGGATTATCTTCCACACTTGGACCATGTGGTACTACCAGGATGAAACATGGACCCTACCAATAAGGTAGAGGAGAAGAGAAGGAAAGAAAGAAAGATGTAAAAGAAAAACTAAACTGGAGGCATAGTCAAGAATTGACAGTACTTGGAATGGAAGGCAAGTACTAATCAGAAATTTTCTCTTGTGTTCATGATGTTAGTAGTATGAACTTTTGGTAATAAATGTCTCATAATGAATTCTACCTGCACATCTTCCAGATATCATGGGACGTGATATCAAGATCACACACAAAAAGCAAAGAAGGAAAGATGAAAATAAAAAGGAATAATGATACATAAACCTGGAGGAGGCTTACAGGCTAGCTGACTTTATCACCCTAGACCAGCCACCAAAGGGGAACTCTCAGACTTAGGTGCATGTTCTGGAGCAAACAGTCAACTCACCTTTGTACTCAAGGATAAGCCAAGTGAGCGAATGTAAGTCCTTAAACACTCTTATTTTACATGAACCTTTCTGCAGAGTCTCTAAATTCTTTATGGATGAAATGTAGTAAGATTGAATTGTCTTCCTAAACATGGAAATTGTGGGTGGAAGCAGCAATTTCAACTGATTTCAACTGGTTGAAATGAAGAGCTTATATCGCCTCTCGCATTTTGTTGTCTGATCATAACTCTTCAATATCAAGAAAAACTGATGACCTAAGTGGATGATACACCATGACTATCAATAAATGAAATCAAAGCAACCAGCTGAAAAATGAGAACTTAGGCAATCAACAGTTTGCTTTTTCTTTGTGACATCAACTAATTTGAGTGATTTTCTCTTAAATAACAGGGTGTCATGGGTAGGAACTGTGTGAGCGAGAGTGCAGTATTGAGTACACACTAGGCCAACAAGAGTCAGTCACAATCTGTTGCACAAAGATAATCAAATGACCAGATAATTTGTCTTTGGAGAGAGAATTGTCTCCTGTCTTATCCTCAAAAATACACTCAGATTTCACAGATATAGCAGATGCTCTAAAGTGCCAGATTAGTCATGCTAAGAGATTTCACTAAAATTAACCATCTCTGAAAAGGAAGTGTTAGTAACGTTTAGTAAGGAGAGAATTTCCATTTGTTCTCAGAAGGCTTTGTTCTGGTGTTCAGACTGTGATGGATGATTACCAGCCCCTCAAGTGAGCAGAGCCCAACCAACTTTGAGATTTGTCTTCCTTTTTCTAGAAAGGGTTTAGCAAAGAGAAATTGAGGGAAGTTATGCTTTTACCTGAATATAGAATAGGAAATGGACTAGATTTTTCTTTTAGGATCAAAAAAATCCCAGAAATCACAAATCAGGACTCTTTATATTTGTTTATTTTAACTCTAACCTACTATTATTCAGTAAATATCTTTTGTTTTTAACACTCTAGGTAAAGGTAATGTATAACAGAGTTAATTGATTAGTACAATTTCATTTTACTTTAATATATCAAACCTCTGGTGTGAAATATCCACAGTCAATGAGCAGCATAGACTAAACTGAGGTCATTTTAACTATTACCAACTTCTAAATTTAGTTTTACAGATGAGAAAGAGATGATTAAAGTGTATGGCTCTCTCAATTGTAATAACTTATTAGTAGATGTTTATAGTCTTTTATCATTTTGTTTTCTTCTTAGCTGATGTTTTCGCTAACATGATTAACTCATTTTATAGACTTTTAGAATTAAAACTGTGTAGCCAACATCATGAGCCATTGTTCATAGCATCTGGCCTTCTGGTCCTTGTTTTCAATTACATTTCAGTAAAGATGGAGTTAGTCCTGAAAAACCACGATTCTTTAAGGCTCAGACAATTGTGATTTCATCCTCCTACCATCCCTTTAGAAGTATAAGGCTACTGTTCCAGAAGTCACGTCCTTTAAAAAAGGAAACCTTGGTAGAAAGGGGAGAAGAAAAAAATCATTTGCAGTGTCTTTCCAAGGTTCTGAACAGGGATATGGGAAGCATCTTAATGATGGTAAGTCATAATGAAAGGGCAGTGGATTCCACTGGGTTACCCATATTTCCTCCTACTTGAACTAGCAATCCCCCGGAAAACCACAAATAATAATTATCATGGAAAAAGCCATCTATTCAGCGTTATTATGTGGCAGGTACCATATTAAACACACTACATACTTTACCTTATATCTTTAGAAAGATTCCACAGTGTTACAATAATGTATCATTATTGACTTATGATCGAAAAAAATTCAGGAAATGCAGAGAGGACAAGCAAAATCAGCTAGCTATATGGCTAATATAAAACAAGACTTAAACCCAGAATCAACTGGCCCCAAATCTCATAGAGCAAAACCTTTTTATATTTCACTTCAGATCCTCTCAGCCTCACCTGCTTCTGGGGTCTTTGGCCATTTAGACTACTTCAGCTGCACGGGGGCAACCAACTGTGTGTGTAAACTGACAAAATTCACATGGGACACCCCGACAAGACTGCATCTCATACCCACACTGCACAGCCCTCACCTCCTGGCCCTGAGGTTTAATGTTGATATTGAGGCACAGCGAGCTACCTGGAAGTGTGGACGTAGTTGATGCCCTGTGGGAAAACATTTGACCAGAGGGAGATGGAAGGCTATGTATAAATTCTTCATCCATTATCCTGCCAAAATACTGCCTTTAGAAACAATTGCCCAGCCTTCCAGAGACTGCCTAAGTGAAATGTATGAAGTGAAACACGTATGAAGGGATTTAATACAGGGAAGAGAGGTCTCTATAGCTGTTGGAAAAGCTAGAATTATAAGTAAGAAAACAAGCACTAATGACCTCATCCGACAGCACCAGGTAGAAGCAGGTAGTTCTCAAAAGCATTCCCAGAAACCACGACAAACCTAAGAAGCTCTGGTAAGCTCTTATCAACTTTCAGTATGCAACAGCGAGGTGGTGGTGGGGTCTCTCACCAACTTGCCTGAAATATACCTCATACCTCCTGCCCTCTATAACACTAACTACCCCATCTCCTGAAGAATGATGGTTTCTCCCTCTTGCCTTCCTTCCAAGAGACTCTCATGAACAGAATTTAATTCAGAACTATAAAGGGAGGGGAATTCTGCCTTAGGAGACCTTAGACTAGGGAGAGGTGAGGATACTGAGTTGACAGTCAAGTACTTAGGCATATGGAAATCTGACCTTGTTATGAATCCTGGTTAAATACCTTGTCAACCTGGCATCTATAGGGGATGTTGAAGTAATACTAGAATTCCACAAACATTACAGAGTTCCCTCCAAAATCTGGGAATATAATGAGATAGAGAAAATTTTATATGCCAGAATATATTTTAGGAAACCTATGTGATTAGAAGAAACACCTTGATAAGCCACTAGGGGAGGAGGGTGAGACCACTGGACAACATGGTAAAATAGCAAGAGAGATTATTAACTCTCTTCTAAAGAGGACCTAGTTCACAGCTGGACTCCTGTGATGTTAAATGGGTGGGCAAGCTGAGACTACATCACCAAAAGTCTTCCTTCTTTATAGTTTTCCCACAGATTACAGTATTTCCTCTGAATCAATGTTGAACACATACTTAAGAATGTTCTTTTGAAACATCACCAATTGTTGGTCTGTCTGAGGGGTCCTTATGACTCAATCCAGCTCTACATTGGTGTGAACATAACCAATCAGTTAACAGTGTCCCAGTGGAAAAACAGGTGAGAGCGTCTGTTCCAGTCTACCTTGTCTTTAAAAAAAAAAACTAGCTTCAAAACAAGGTCCATTTCTGAGGTTTAAGTTCTAAATATACAGTTGACAACATTTCAGAAACTTATTCCTGACTCTGTATTTGCTATCTTTATTTTAATTCAAGACTAATCTCATTCAGTGAATTATTTCTCTTTTTGTTTATAGTGTGCCATAACAATTAAAAGCATTATATTGCGTTGATATATAAGTAAATTGATTAATAAGTTTCAAGACCCTTAAGTATAAAATGTTTGGTTAAAGAAATAGAAATTCCTGGTGGCTGCTCCAAGATGTACTTCTGTTGGAAAAACAATAACCATAACCACAAAGGTATATTTATTTAATCTCTGCTGTACCAAAAATTATTCAAAGTGCTCAGATGACTTCTAATAAAGAACAGGTAAGAAATAAGCATCATAATTTACAGTTTGATCCAGTTATGCCTTAAGATGTTACTAGTTGCAAGTAATTTGAACAATGCTTAATATGTTTTTTAAAAATAATATGTATTAGTAATGGTGCATTTGTTATAAAATCATAGCTAATTTTTTTCTGTACATCATTCTAAGGACAGAGAAATACAAACAGCTATTGACAAAATTGATAATACTTGATATATATATGTGTGTGTGTGTGTATATATATATATATATATATATATATATATATATATATATATATAGTATTTGAAATATAATAAAAGGCTACGGAAGTGATAGAGGTGACACCAGAGAACAGCACAATCCATCTAGACCTTTCCAGCTTCTCCAGTTTTTTGCTATCCCTCCAAGGTGATCATCTGTCATTTCCATAGTGGCTGCAACTCTACCACTATAGTTCCAAAAAGTTGTTTTTGGTAACTGATGTGTAGTATGCTCTAAAGCTTTTCAAATGCAACAGCGGTATTACTGAGATACCTGAATTCCAGTCTTCATAGTATGCAGACTGATTAAGCTAGGTTAGGCATAAGCAGCCAATCTGGAAGAAGTTACATGTGTTGTCCAGTTCCCCAATTCCTTGAAGTCTGACCTTCATTTTCCTAGGATAATGATTAAGCACTCGTGACAGCAAACATATTAATAGCATAAGGTTAATTAATATGTGCACATGTTTACTAACTTCCCAGAAATTTTACCAAAAATGTGGATCCTTCCTATTCATTATGGAAACTGTATCCTTGGAAATACTGAAGCCTTTTGAAAAACTCAAACTAGAACTCCAAAAAGCATGTTCAATCATACTATTGACTCTTAGAATAGAAATTTAACTTTTCATGATATGGCTTTTCAGGAAGTACCATACCTTAGGCAAAATTACTCAATAAAATATATCTAAGATTCTGAGATTTGTCCTTCCATTATTAAAATCAGCTGTTTATTTTATCATGCTCATTAAAGTAAAAACAGAAAGCTTTATTTATAGGTATTTCTTAATAATTTTCTTCAAATATATAATTATTATTTAAGAGCAATATAGATACATATGTTTTTCACTAATATAAAAATTAAGCCTCTGTTTTATTGACCTGTCTTCTAACCTGAAAAATGTAAAAGGACAATATTTTACACATAGGGGAACAAACCCAGAAGAGAATCTTAAGAATTGAGGCCAAAATGTAGGAGATAGGAATAAGAGTATATAGATAAGCCAGCAGTTTCAATGAATAGTGAAAATGCAGCAGGATCAATAACCATGTCTAATATGCACCTTTTTATCTCCAGCAATGACACAATGATTGAAATAGGCCAGACCACAAAGGTAGGCAAAAATGGTGACCTTGCTTCAGAGAGGTTATTTTCACTTTAGTTTACTATAAATCAGAAAGTAAACAGTGTGAGGAGTGTAACTAGATAAGGACACAAATGAGTAAAGAGAGCTCACCCTGCCTCCCAAAATCCTCAGTTGTCTTGGAAGATGTGTCCAATGCAGCCCTGACAGAGGAAAAAAAACAAATCCCTGTTCAAAGCCATGGGCTGTAGGGCGCGGTCAGCTAACTGCTACGCGGCAGGAAGCTGAAATAAGCTGAGTCATCCTTCCTGTGGCCACTGCGCTTGCGCTAAGTATACTAATGAGGTTTTAAAGTAGCGACCTATCCGATGCTGGCTCACAAGTCGCACCATCGGCGAAAGCCAATCACAGAGCGACACATGTTCTTAATCCCTATATAAGCAGACTGCTATAGGATTGCGGTGTCTTCCTTCCATCTTTCTTCAACCAAGCTGTGCTCCAATAAAGTGTGATACGAGAAGAATCTTGCGTGTGGCGACTCGTCATTCTGCTGGTCGGAGGCGGCTCGCCGCAATGGGCTTTCTGCCTTTTATATGGTGAAGATTAGCAAAGGGCAGCTCCAACTTCTCATTCGATATTCCCTCCAGTAGGAAATTCTTGCTATGACACATACACATACATAAGTACATACTCCTAAGTCTGCAGCAGGCCCTCGCCATGTTGCACTACACCGGCCCTTTCATATGTGTTTTGAATTCAGTTTATAACTGGCCAGTCTCAAAAGACACAGCATTTTTATGTCTCCACCTTCCTTCACAGTGCTCTAATGCTGGTATAAATCTCTTGCTCATTTTAATTTATGTTTCTCACCACTCAAGGCACAGTTCATTCAACCCAACTTCTAATTGAAAACAATTGTTCCTTCCTTACTCTTACAATTTCAAATGAAGCCTGTACCTCCTTAAAGGCATCTATTTAATCCACCTTATAAAACAATTATTTGTATGATTATATCCATCCTTCTACAAAAGACAATCCCTGAGAGCGCCAACCTCTGTAAACAGAACAGTCCCTACATAAAAGAGATGTTCGTAAATGTAGAAAAATGAAAGAGTACCTGCACTCCATACCATCAGAAAGGTTTGGAACAGGGTATGACGGAAGCAGCAGGAGCAATAAGGGAAAAGTTAATAGCATCTTAGCCTTTCTTCATGCTGAATCTAGGCTCCAGTCCTGGAAATCAGGCCTCAGACACTATTACACAAAGCTTCATGCTTCTTTGAGCATGTGTCCCTCTACATTTCTGTCGATGAAACATTGAAAACACCTTTTACACATAGGTAAAAAACCCATAAGAATGGATAGTAATGCTAAATAAAGATCCCCAATTCATGTGTATGTGTTCCTTTTCCCCCATTTTGGCGTTTTTTTGTGTTTTAATTTTTATTGAAATATAGTTGATTTACAATGTTGTGTTAGTTTCAGATGTACAGCAAAGTGATTCAGTTTTATATATACATATATATATATATATATTTTTTTTTACATTCTTTTCCATTATATGTTATTATAAGATATTGTGTATAGTTCCCTGTACTATACAGTAGGTCTTTGTTGGTTATCTATTTTTTATATAGTAGGGTGTATATGTTAATTCCAAACTCCTAATTTATCCCTCCCCCCTTTCCCTTTGGTAACCATAAATTTGTTTTCTATGTCTGTGAGTCTATTTCTGTTTTGTAAATAAGCTCATTTGTATCATAATTTTTTAGATCCCACATATAAGCAGTATCATATGATATTTGTCTTCTTCTGCCTTACTTACTTCACTTAGTATGACTATCTCCAAGTCCATCCATGTTGCTGCAAATAGCATTTCATTCTTTTGTTTTGATAAATTTCCAACCTACAGAAAAGTTAAAAGAAACCTGAAATGAACACTATATTTCCAGAGCCCAGATTTACCAAATATTAGCATTTTGCTACATTTTTCCTTTCTTCTATCCTTCTTTCCTTCCCTTCTGGGTTTCTCCCTTTTCTCCTTTATTTCAATTTATCTCACTACCTTTTTTGTGAAAACACTTTAAAGTAAGTTGCAAATATCATACTTCACTCCTAAATGGTTCAGTATCTCCTAAAAACAGGATCATTACTCTCAATAACCACAATAATTTGTCATATCCAAGGAACAGAATGTGGATATACAACAATATATAATGTACTGACCATGTGCACATTTTCCCCAAAACTCATTTATGGCTTCTAGCCTTCTTTTTTTCTTAATCCAGGATTCAAATGTGAACTGTGCATAGCATTAAACTGCCATGTTTCTTTAGCCGTCTTTAATCTAGGACACTCCCTAATCTCTTTCTTTAATTTAACATTAATATTCTTGAAGAACTCAGGTCCATTTTCTTACAGAATGTTCTACAATCTAGACTTATCCAATTTTTCCACATGAGGAAATTGAAGTTAAAGAGTTTGGGTGAGAACAGTTCAAAAGTATCTGCATCATTATCATGAGGTATTTGATGTTAGTTTGGATAATCATTGATTTATCCTGAGTTTGATCACTTGAATAAGATGGTACTTACTAGAACTCTATACTGTAAAGTTACTTATTTCCATTTTGAATTAATTACAAATCCATGGCTTGGTACATTGATACTATGTGAATATTCTGTCCCACAATTACATTTTACCCAATAGTTTTATATCTGTTTACGATCCTTGCCTGAAACAATCATTAGAGTGTTATTTTCAAAGTGGTGATTTTTTAATTCTATCATTTCTTCTACCTTCATTAGCTATCATTCTTCTGTGAAGAAGAGATACAGTCTCCCCCTTTTTTTAGTATCACTATGACTCCTGGATTCCTTTTTTTTTCTCTAATTGTTTTTATTGTTGTTGTTGTTTATTTTGCTGAAGTATAGTTGATTTACAATGTTGTGTTAATTTCTGCTGTATAGCAAAGTGATTCAGTTATACATATATATATACATTCTTTTCCGTATGTTTTTCCATTATGGTTTGTCATTGAATATAATTCCCTGTGCTATAGAGTAGGACCTTATTATTTATCCATCTGGATTCTTTTTTTATTTAATGAGTTACAATCTATTTATAATACATTGCCATCATTATTTTTTTTTTTTGCGGTACGTGGGCCTCTCACTGTTGTGGCCTCTCCCGTTGCGGAGCACAGGCTCCAGACGCGCAGGCTCAGCGGCCATGGCTCACGGGTCCAGGCGCTCCGCGGCATGTGGGATCCTCCCGGACTGGGGCACGAACCTGTGTCCCCTGCATCGGCAGGCGGACTCTCAACCACTGCACCACCAGGGAAGCCCCAGCTCATTATACCTTTTGATGCTCAAATTATTCCAAATTTGACCAGTGATTTCCCCTTCAAGTTGGATGTTGTGTCTTTAAGTTTTTTCCATTAGTCCTTGAGCATTACCTTGATTCCCATATTTATTATATAATGAGCTTATACTAATTTTACCAATTCAAATTCGAGACCACAGGGTTCTTTCTCTCTTCCTCCAATTTCATATTTGTATCTTTCTTTACCAAGTGAGAAACCTAATTCCAAAGAACATCAATATATTTCCTTATTTGTTCCAACCAATACAAACAAAATGTTTTCATAATTAAACATCAATCTCATCACCAAAACCAAGCCTAATAGAGGTTTCAAGAGTTGTTTGTAATTCTTTATGTCTTTAGACACTAATTATGAAGGGTAAAAGTACTGTGATCAAAAGTTACTTGAATTAATTATTTTTTGCTAAGTGGTTATATATCAATTTGATACAGTTAGACTTATTTGCTTTTGTTTATATTCAATTTCAGGTCTGCTTTTTTTCCATTTTCAGTTTAATTATTAAGGGTATATTTACATAGTTCAAGGGTCAAAATTATTTAAAAATAGTATAATCAAGGATGTCTCACCACCATCCCTACCCCTTTCATCCTAGTTCTACTCACTCCCCATAGATGCCATTTTCAACAGTTTCTCTTTTATCTTTCCTAAGTTTTTCTTTTCTAAATAGGCAATATTAGTGTTTTACCTTTCACATGCAAATAGTAGCATGGACTCTTGAACTCATACTTTTTAAACTTAACAATGGGTCTGAGAAATCAAAATCACTCCATATTTATACAGATTTTCTAATATTTTTCAGCAGTGAAGTTCTCCATTGTATGGCTGTACCTGTGATTATTATTCAATAAATAATCTAAGTCTCCTCTCCTTAAATGCGGAACATTAAGCTGTTTTCAGTATTTTGCTATCACAAATAATGCCCAATGAATAATCTTGTGCATATTTGTGGAAGAGCATCTTCAAGTGAAATTCCTAGATTGGGATTGAGAGTCACAAGGTAAATTCATTTATCATTTTGGCAGATGTATCCAAATTCTCTTCCTTAGATGCTGTGCCACTTTACATTCTTATCAGCAATATATGAGTTTCATTTCTCCAGAGACTCACCAGTAGAATATGTCATTGAACTTTTGAATTTTTGCCAGTTACATGAGAAATAATTATTTCAGCATAGTTTTAATTTGTATTTCACTTATTATGAGTGAAGTTGAGCATCTTCTCAAATTTTTCAGAGGCCATTTTTATTTATTTTTGTGTGTGACCTAAGATAGTTCTATTTTTTCCATAATTCCTGAAATTGACAAAAATATGCTTTTTCACTATATCTGCTCTGGATTCCTTAACATGGCTTCAGATAAGTTCCAATTCTCCTAGCAGTAATACAGTATGTGTTGAAGCATTGCTTCAGAGATTCTCATGATGTCCCAGAGAATATAGAGAACAATTATGTGCACTGGAACCATCTGGAGAAGGTTCCACTAGTTGTCCAATTCCTTCGTCCGCATAGAAAGAATTCTTTTAAGTACACTGATAAAGTCACTGCAGGAAGTGTTAGGAGACCTGGACAGATGCAGACAGGATATTGGTGTCCCCCTTCATCAGCTGAGTCTCTGAAGCTATCCTCACACTACCACTGCCAGTTTAGTAATAATGAGCTCTCTCTGTGCTTATATGATCTGATGGAAAATCACATATACATTAATCTCAGTCCATTTCCTTATTCATTCAAATAGGCATCAAACCTTTATAGAGTGCATGCCACTACTTTTTCTTAAAATATGATTGTTATACGTTACATATTGTGATTGCCTACATTTGAGATTTGCTTCTCAAACTTTCCAGTCTTTGCTAAGAGTGAGCACAGAAGTCAGCATTATGAAATGCCCTCAGTGTGTCAGTTTCCCCTCCAGTTCTTGCCCCACGTCATTAGTTTGAATCTATTAACAAGCCATTGGCTTGTCACTGAAGGTCATTTAAGGGTACACCATTAGCTAGACTCTAGCACAATTTTTCTGCTTTCACCACAACCCTTCAAGGGACTAGAAGTCTGAAGATTTTATTTTTATGAAAATCATCCTGCTGGGCAATAAGAACTAGACAAACTTATGAGGTTACTTGGAATGGCTTGCAGATAAGTGAAAAGTAATGATATTAAGAAATAACATTTGAATTATTTACTGAAGCAAATGTTATATGCATCTTATTATTCTGAGGAAGGATCTTCTCAATCAAACCGAATGCTCTGACTACTGAAATGCCATTTTTTCAGGTAAAAAAGCAAGAAATGTTGCTATGTTAGATAACTATTGTTTGGGCTGTCAATTCCATTCTCCATTTTTTTTCTACCTGCTCTGTGTCGAGCATGCTCATGTTCATGCCCTCTTCCCCTCAGGATTTTGACTGGAATCAGCAAAAGCAGATTATTGGCAGGAGCTCTGTGTGAGAAGGAGGACAAGGAGATAGCGATGTTGATTCCCCTGGAACCCTCCCTAGAGGCTCACAATGGGCCTGATGGGTCCCTGGAACGAGGTCACAGCCCTATCAGGTGGTCCTCTCTGCCCAGTAACTGCTTCCTCCACTTGTCTTTTCAGACCTAGAGGTGTTAATAATTCCTACCGTTAACAGCTCCAGGGTAGCTTTCCTATATGCTGACCCTAGTTTTGTGAATATCCCCTATATTAAACACCCTGCAAATTCATCAACTAGAGGATAACATCTGTTTCCTAGACCCTGACTGACACTGCTATTCTGCTATTCTTTTCATTCCCAACGGAATGTTAACCAAAGGCCACATTAACCTGACCTTGTATTACTTGAAGCAAAAAGATGTGTAATTAATGTAGATGGCCAAGAGGCACATGAAAAGATGCTCGACATCACTAATTATTAGAGAAATGCAAATCAAAACTACAATGAGGTATCACCTCACACCAGTCATAATGGCCATCATCAAAAAATCTACAAACAATAAGTAATGGAGAGGGTGTGGAGAAAAGGGAACCCTCTTGCACTGTTGGTGGGAATGTAACATGACAGCCACTATGGAGAACAGTATGGAAGTTTCTTAAAAAACTAAAAATAGAATTACCATATGACCCAGCAATCCTGTTACTGGGCATATACCTAGAGAAAACCATAACTCAAAAAGACACAGTGTCCATTGTGGCACTATTTACAGTCGCCAGGTCATGGAAGTAACTTAAATGCCCATCAACAGACAAAAGGACAAATAAGATGTGGTACATATATACAGTGGAATATTACTTGGTCATAAAAAGGAATGAAATGGGGTCATTTGTAGCGATGTGGATGGACCTAGAGACTGTCATACAGAGTGAAGTAAGTCAGAAAGAGAAAAACAAATATCATATATTAATGCATGTATGTGGAATCTAGAAAAATGATACAGACAAACCTGTTTGCAAGGCAGAAATAGAGACACAGACATAGAAAACAAACGTTTGGACACCAAGGCAGGGAAGGGGAGGTGGGATGAATTGGGAGATTGGAATTGATATATATACACTAATATGTACAAAATAGATAACTAATGAGAACCTGCTGTATAGCACAGGGAACTCTACTTCACTTTGCTGCACAGTAGAAACTAATACAACATTGTAAAATGACTATACCACAAATACATAAATAAATAAAAAGAGTTAAGTTTTCCAGTGGAAAAAATATATCAGGGCTTTTTTCTTATTAAGATGGCTGTTTTTTCAGTGATAGGAGGGACATATAGATATACAGAAACATGATGAATTATCACTGCAGCTTCTCAGTCTGCCTTCTCAATAAGAATTTTCTGAATGTAAGTCCAACACTCTGACTTTCTGAAAATGCAGCATCTCTCTCCATACGGCAGCAAGCAGGATCTTAGATCCCCAACTGGGGACTGCTCCCAGGCCCTTGGCAGTGAAAGCGCAGAGTCCTAACCACTGGACCACCAGCGAATTCCCTCTTCATAGGTTTTTTTTTTGTTGTTGTTTTTTTTAACATCTTTATTGGAGTATAATTGCTTTACAATGGTGTGTTAGTTTCTGCTGTATAACAAAGTGAACCAGTTTTACATATACATATATCCCCATATCTCCTCCCTCTTGTGTCTCCCTCCCACCCTCCCCATCTCACTCCTCCAGGTGGACACAAAGCACTGAGCTGATCTCCCTGTGCTACGCGGCTGCTTCCCACTAGCTATCTATTTTACATTTGGTAGTGTATATATGTCCATGTCACTCTCTCACTTTGTCCCAGCTTACCCTTCCCCCTCCCCATGTCCTCAAGTCCATTCTCTACATCTGCGTCTTTATTTCTGTCCTGCCCCTAGGTTCTTCATAACCATCTTTTTTTTTTAGACTCCATACATATGTGTTAGCATACAGTATTTGTTTTTCTCTTTCTGACTTACTTCACTCTGTATGACAGTCTTTAGGTCCATCCACCTCACTACAAATGACTCAATTTCATTTCTTTTTATGGTTAATATTCCATTGTATATATGTGCCACATCTTTTTTATCCATTCATCTGTTCATGGACACTTAGGTTGCTTCCATGTCCTGTCTATTGTAAATAGAGCTGCAATGAACATTGTGGTACATGACTCCTTTTGAATTATGGTTTTCTCATGATATATGCCCAGTAGTGGGATTGTTTGGTTGTATGGTAGTTCTATTTTTAGATTTTTAAGGAGTCTCCATACTGTTCTCCATAGTGGCTGTATCAATTTACATTCCCACAACAGTGCAAGAAGGTTCCCTTTTCTCCACACCCTCTCCAGCATTTATTTTTTGTAGATTTTTTGATGATAGCCATTCTGACTGGTGTGAGGTGATACCTCATTGTAGTTTTGATTTGCATTTCTCTAATGATGAGTGATGTTGAGCATCCTTTCATGTGTTTGTTGGCAATCTGTATATCTTCATTGGAGAAATGTCGATTTAGGTATTCTGCCCATTTTTGGATTGGGTTGTTTGTTTTTTTTGATATTAAGCTGCCTAAGCTGCTTGTATATTTTGGAGGTTAATCCTTTGTCAGTTGCTTCGTTTACAAATATTTTCTCCCATTCTTTTTTTTAAAATTACATTTAGCTTTAAATAACATTTATTGATTAACAAATATTTATTGAGTATATATGGTGTACTGCTATAAAGTGTTTTTTTTTTAAATTAATTTATTTTATTTTTGGCTGTGTTGGGTCTTTGTTGCTGTGTGTGGGCTTTTCTCTAGTTGTGGCGAGTGGGAGCTACTTTTCCTTGTGGTGCACGGGCTTCTCATTGTGGTGGCTTCTCTTGTTGCAGAGCACAAGCTCTAGGCGTGCGGGCTTCAGTAGTTGCAGGATGCAGGCTAAGTAGTTGTGGTTCATGGCTCTAGAGCACAGGCTCAGTAGTTGTGTTGCATGGGCTTAGTTGCTCCATGGCATGTGGGATCTTCCTGGAACAGGGATCAAACCCATGTCCCCTGCATTGGCAGGCAAATTCTTAACCACTGCGCCACCAGGGAAGCCCTTTTCTCCCATTCTGAGGGTTGTCTTTTCATCTTGTTTACGGTTTCCTTTGCTGTGCAAAAGCTTTCAAGTTTCATTAGGTCCCATTTGTTTACTTTTATTTCCATTTCTCTAGGAGGTGGGTCAAAAAGGATCTTGCTGTGATTTATGTCATACAGTGTTCTGCCTATGTTTTCCTCTAAGAGTTGTATAGTGTCTGGCCTTATATTTAGGTCTTTAATCCATTTTGAGTTTATTTTTGCATCTGGTGTTAGAGAGTGTTCTAATTTCATGCTTTTACTTGTAGCTCTCCAGTTTTCCCAGCACCAATTATTGAAGAGGATGTCTTTTCTCCATTATATATTCTTGCCTGCTTTATCAAAGATAAGGTGACCATATGTGTGTGGGTTTATCACTGGGCTTTCTATCCTGTTCCATTGATCTATATGTCTGTTTTTGTGCCAGTACCATACTGTCTTGATTACTGTAGCTTTGTAGTATAGTCTGAAGTCAGGGAGCCCAATTCCTCCAGCACCATTTTTCTTTCTCAGGATTGCTTGAGCTTTCGGAGTCTTTTGTGTTTCCATACAAATTGTGAAATTTTTTGTTCTAGTTCTGTGAAAAATGCCATTGGTAGTTTGATAGGGATTGCATTGAATCTGTAGATTGCTTTGCGTATAGTCATTTTCACAATGTTAGTTCTTCCAATCCAAGAAGAGGGTAAATCTCTCCTTCTGTTTGTATCATCTTTACTTTCTTTCATCAGTGTCTTATAGTTTTCTGCATACAGGTCTTTTGTCTCCTTAGGTAGGTTTATTCCTAGGTATTTTATTCTTTATGTTGCAATGGTAAGTGGGAGTGTTTCCTTAATTTCCCTTTCAGATTTTTATTGTGAGTATATAGGAATGCAAGAGATTTCTGTGCATTAATTTTGTATCCTGCTACATTACCAAATTCATTGATTAGCTCTAGTAGTTTTCTGGTAGCATCTTGAGGATTCTCTATGTATAGTATCATGTCATCTACAAACAATGACTGGTATCACCTCATACCAGTCAGAATGGCTATCATCAAAAAATCTACAAACAAACTTCTTTTCCAATTTGGGTTCCTTTTATTCCTTTTTATTCTCTGATTGCTGTAGCTGAAACCCAAAACTATGTTGAATAACAGTGGTGAGAGTGGACAACCCTGTCTTGTTCCTAATCTTGGAATTAGGAACCATCTTGGAAACGGTTTCAGTTTTTCACCATTGAGAACAATGTTGGCTGTGGGTTTCTCATATGGACTTTATTATATTCAGGTAAGCTCCCTCTATGCCTACTTTCTGGAGGGTTTTTATCATAAATTGGTGTTGAATTTTGTCAAAAGCTTTTTCTGCATTTATTGAGATAATCAAAAGGTTTTTCTCCTTCAATTTGTTAATATCGTTTATCACATTGATTGATTTGCATATATTGAAGAATCCTTGCATTCCTGGGATAAACCCCACTTGATCATGGTGTATGATCCTTTCAATGTGCTGTTGGATTCTGTCTGCTAGTATTTTGTTGAGGATTTTTGCATCTATGTTCATCAGTAATATTGGCCTGTAGTTTTCTTTTTTGTGATATCTTTGTCTGGTGTTGCTATCAGGGTGATTGTAGCTTTGTAGAATGAGTTTGGGAGTGTTCCTCCCTCTGCTACATTTTGGAAGAGTTTGAGAGGGATAGGTGTTAGCTATTCTCTAAATGTTTGATAGAATTCGCCTGTGAAGCCATCTGGTCGTGAACTTTTGTTTATTGGAAGATTTTTAATCACAGTTTCAATTTCAGTCCTTGTGATTGATCTGATTATACTTTCTATTTCTTCCTTGTTCAGTCTTGGAAGGTTGTGCTTTTCTAAGAATTTGTCCATTTCTTCCAGGTTGTCCATTTTATTGGCATAGAGTTGCTTGTAGTAAACTCTCATGATCCTTTGTACTTCTGCAGTGTCAGTTGTTACTTCTTTTCCATTTCTAATTCTATTGATTTGAGTCTTCTCTCTTTTTTTCTTAATGAGTCTGGCTAATGGTTAATCAATTTTGTTTATCTTCTCAAAGAACCAGCTTTTAGTTTTATTGATCTCTGCTATCATTTACTTCATTACTTTTTCATTTATTTCTGATCTGATCTTTATGATATCTTTCCTTCAGCTAACTTTTGGGTTTTTTTGTTCTTTCTCTAATTGCTTTAGGTGTAAGGTTAGGTTGTTTATTTGAGGTTTTTCTTGTTTCTTGAGGTAGGATTGTATTGCTATTAACTTCTCTTAGAACTGCTTTTGCTGCATCCCATAGGTTTTGGGTTGTCGTGTATTCATTGCCATTTGTTTATAGGTAATTCTTGATTTCCCCTTTGATTTCTTCAGTGATCTCTTGGTTATTTAGTAGTGCACTGTTTAGCCTCCATGTGTTTGTATTTTTTACAAGTATGTTACTTAATTGATATCTAGTCTCATAGCACTGTGGTTGGAAAAGATATTTGATATGATTTCAATTTTCTTAAATTTACTATGGCTTGATTTGTGACCCAAGATATGATCTATCCTGGAGAATGTTCCATGAGCACTTGAGAAGAAAATGTATTCTGTTGTTTTTGGATGGAATGTCCTATAAATATCAATTAAGTCCATCTTGTTTAATGTATCATTTAAAGCTTGTGCTGCCTTATTTATATTCATTTTGGATGATCTGTCTATTGGTGAAAGTGCAGTGTTTAAGCCCCCTTATTATTATTGTGTTACTGTCAATTTTCCCTTTTATGGCTGTTAGCATTTGCCTTATGTATTGAGGTGCTCCTATTTTGGAGGCATAAATATTTACAATTGTTATATCTTCTTCTTGGACTGATCCCTTGATCAATGTAGTGTCCTTCTTTTTCTCTTGTAATAGCCTTTATTTTAAAGTCTATTTTGTCTGATATGAGAATTGCTACTCCAGCTTTCTTTTGATTTCCATTTGCATGGAATATCTTTTTCCATCCCCTCACTTTCAGTCTGTATGTGTCCGTAGGTCTGAAATGGATCTCTTGTAGACAGCATATATATGGGTCTTGTTTTTGTATCCATTCAGCCAGTCTATGTCTTTTGGTTGTAGCACTTAATCCATTTACATTTAAGGTAATCATGGATATGTATGTTCCTATTACCGTTTTCTTTATTGTTTTGGGTTTGTTATTATAGGTCTTTTCCTTCTCTTGTGTTTCTTGCCTAGAGAAGTTCCTTTAGCATTTGTTGTTAAGCTGGTTCGGTGGTGCTGATTTCTCTTAGCTTTTGCTTGTCTGTGAAGGTTTTAAATTCTCCACTGACTCTGAATGTGATCCTTGCTGGATAGAGTAATCTTGATTGTAGGTTTTTCCCTTTCATCACTTTAAATATGTCCTGCCACAGCCTTCTGGCTTGCACAGTTTCTGCTGAAAGATCAGCTGTTAGCCTTATGGGGCTCCCCTTGTATATTATTTTTTGCTTTTCCCTTGCTGCTTTTAATATTTTTTCTTTTTATTTAATTTTTGATAGTTTGATTAATATGTCTTCATGTGTTTCTCCTTGTTTACCCTGTTGGGACTCTCTGTGGTTCCTCAACCTGACTGGCTCTTTCCTTTTCCATGTCAAGGAAGTTTTCAACTATAAGAAATTATAAATATTTTCTCAGACCCTTTCCTTTTCTCGTCTTCTTCTGGGACCCCTATAAATTGAATGTTGGTGTATTTCATTTAATGTTGTCCCAGAGGTCTCTGAGACAGTCCTCAATTCTTTTCATTCTTTTTTCTTTATTCTTCTCTGCAATAGTTATTTCCACTATTTTATCTTCCAGGTCACTTATCCATTCTTCTGCCTCATTTATTCTGCTATTGATTCCTTCTAGAGAATTTTTAATTTCATTTGTTTTTTTTCATCATTGCTTGTTTGCTCTTTAGTTTGTCTAGGTCCTTGTTGAACGTTTATTGTATTTTCTCCATTCTACTTCCAAGATTTTGGATCATCTTTACTATCATTACTCTGAATTCTTTTTCAGGTAGACTGCCTATTTCCTCTTCATTTGTTTGGTCTGGTGGGTTTTTACCTTGCTCCTGCATCTGCTGTATTTCTCTGTCTTCTCATTTTGCTTAACTTACTGTGTTTGGGGTCTCTGTTTCACAGGCTGCAGGTTCATAGCCCCTGTTGTTTTTGGTGTCTGCCCCCAGTGGGTAAGATTGGTTCAGTGGCTTGTGTAGGCTTCCTGGTGGAGGGGACTGGTGCCTGTGTTCTGGTGGATGAGGCTGGATCTAGTCTTTCTGGTGGGCAGGACTGTGTCCGGTGGTGTGTTTTGGGGTATCTGTGACCTTATCATGATTTTAGGCAGCCTCTCTGCTAATGGGTGGGGTTGTGTTCCTGTCTTGCTAGTTGTTTGGCATAGGATGTCCAGCACTGTGGCTTGCTGGTCATTGAGTGGAGCTGGGTCTTAGCATTGAGATGGAGATCTCTGGGAGAGATTTTGCCTTTTGATATTATGTGGGGCTGGGAGGTCTCTGGTGGACCAACGTCCTGAACTTGGCTCTTCCACCTCAGAGGCTCAGGCCTGACACACGGCTGGAGCACCAAGACCCTGTCAGCCATATGGCTCAGAAGAAAATTGAGGAAAAAAAGAAATAAAAATAAAATAAAGTAAAATAAAATTATTAAACAATTGTTAAATATTATTAAAAATAAAAATGTAATTAAAATAAGAAAGAAAGAAAGAAGAGAACAACCAAACCCAAAAAGAAATCCACCAATTATAAAAAGCGCTAAAATCTCTACTAAAAATACCCCCAACAACCGGACAGACAGAACCTTAGGACAAATGGTAAAACCAAAGGTATACAGACAAAAATCACAGAAAGAAATATACACATACACACTCGCAAAAAGAGAAAAAGGAAAATATATATATAAAAAGGAAGAGAGCAACCAAATCAATAATCAAATCTACCAATGATAATAAACTCTAAATAGTAAACTAAGATAAACATAAAACCAGAAACAAATTAGATGCAGAAAGCAAACCTCAAGTCTACAGCTGCTCCCAAATTCCACCACCTCAATTTGGGATGATTCATTGTCTGTTCAGGTATTCCACAGATGCCGGGTAAAAGTTCATTGTGGAGATTTAATCTGCTGCTCCTGAGGCTGCCCAATGAAATTTCCCTTTCTCTTCTTTGCTCACACAGCTACCGGGGTTCAACTTTGGATTTGGCCCCACTTTTGCACGTAGGTCACCCTCTGGCACGTGTTCTTTGCCCAGAAAGGAGGGGGTTAAAGGAGCGGCTGATTAAGGGGCTCTGGCTCAATCAGGCTAGGGGGAGGAAGGGGTGCAGAATGTGGGGCGAGCCTGAGGTGGCAGAGGCCAACATGACGTTGCAGCAGCCTGAGGTGCACCGTGTGATCTCCCAGGGAAGTTGTCCCTGGATCACCAGACCCTGGCAGTGGCGGGCTGCACAGGCTCCTGGGAGGGGAGGTGTGGAGAGTGACCTGTGCTCGCATACAGGCTTCTTGGTGGCTGCAGTAGCAGCCTTAGCGTCTCATGCCCATCTCAGTCATCCAGGCTGATAGCCGCAGCTCACGCCTGTCTCTGGAGCTTGTTTAGGCGGTGCTCTGAATCCCCTCTCCTGCACACCGCGAATCAATGGTCTCTTGCCTCTTTGGCAGTTCCAGACATTTTTCCAGACTCCCTCCCGGCTAGCTGTGGCGCACTAGCCCCCTTCAGGCTGTATTCACGCCGCCAACCCCAGTTCTCTCCTTGGGATCCGACCTCCGAAGCCTGAGCCTCAGCTCCCAGCCCCCGCCCGCCCTGGCGGGTGAGCAGACAAGCCTCTCGGGATGGCTGGTCGGCACCGATCCTCTATGCAGGAATCTCTCTGGTTTTCCCTGTGCACCCCTGTTGCTGTGCTCTCCTCCATGGCTCCGAAGCTTCCCCACACGCCACCCCCGTCTCCGCCCGCGAAGGGGCTTCCTAGTGTGTGGAAACCTTTCCTCCTTCACAACTCCCTCCCAGAGGTGCGGGTCCCGTCCCTATTCTTTTGTATCTGTTTTTACTTTTTTCTTTTGCCCTACTCAGGTACATGGGGAGTTTCTTGCCTTTTGGGAGGTCTGAGGTCTTCTGCCAGTGTTCAGTAGGTGTTCTGTAGAAGGTGTTCCAAATGTAGATATGTTTTTGATGTATTTGTGGGGAGGCAGGTGATCTCCACATCTTACTCCTTTGCCATCTTGAAGGTCTCCCCTCTCCATAGATTTTTTTTTTTTTTTTTGCGGTACGCGGGCCTCTCCCGTTGTGGAGCACAGGCTCCGGACGTGCAGGCTCAGTGGCCATGGCTCCCGGGCCCAGCTGCTCCATGGCATGTGGGATCTTCCTGGACCGGGGCATGAACCCATGTCCCCTGCATCAGCAGGTGGACTCTCAACCACTGCACCACCAGGGAAGCCCTCCATAGGTTTTTAAGGACTCTTTTACAAGCCTGTTTATGTTTTTGCTTCAATATAAATAAAGTCAAATACATAGCTGGAAAGTGAAAAAAAAAAATCAATTGATCATTCCTGTATCTTGTTAAAGTTACACTTAACACCAGGACATGAGACAACATAGTCTCTAAAAAGAATATACAGAATATAATTTCACATTACATTGCTGTCTCATGCCATCATTATAACTGCTAATTATTATATGCTGTTGTATTGAACAAAAAGCTATTGCAATGAACTGATTTCTCCCTAAAGGGCCACATTACCATGTTCCACCATTTCGTGCATCTTTTTTTTATACTTGCGTACCGTCCTTTCATTGCTGATACTATGGTTTTCTCCCCAACACTGTACTAATATCTCTTTTGAAAAGCAGCCATGTGGTTTAGAGGAAGAGGCTGGCTTTGATCTTTCTCTCAGTTTCAGGGGGATGTCCAATCAGGGTAACTCCATTTCTTTTGCCCCTGTCATTGTTTCAGGCATGACACTGTTAGGGCTTGCCAGTATCCTGACCAAAAACATTGATTGGTTCAGATGTGGCAAAATCAGAAACAAGCTCCCTATGTGCACTGAATGTGAGCAAGGAAGCACACCAAACTGACACCAAACTTCTGGACTCTGAAAAACCAGCCTGAGGGTGAAACCAAACACAGTGTCATGGCGCTCGTAGGATTACAGAATTGACAACCTGATTGAACCATGACTGAGGGCCACCCTATCACTGGTTCCTAGTTACACAATTCAATAAATTGTTTTACCTGGTTTGAGTTGGGTTTTTGGTGTTTACTTTCAAAATCATTGGTAGACCTTTCTCTCAATTAACTGCAAGTCCTTTCTCTGTCCTGCTTGTCACTGTGTTAGTCTAGCATCATTTTCTCACTGCATTTCATTCCTCACTTGGCCTTCTCTTTGCTTTAAATTGTAGAAAAGACTAGCCAAACTTGAAAATTAAGGGTTTTTTTATATGTAACTTCTAGGATTATAGGAGAAAGTCCAAGACTTACTCTACTTTATGCCATGGAATAGTATGCGAGGCTGTGATAATTCATCTTCTCACCACTTGGAGGTCATTTCTGCACACCTCACTATATGTTCAAGAAGGCTGAACCACTGGATATCTAATCCTAGATACATGGGAAGAGATTGTACTTATTGATCCCTGCAAGAGTACATGTATGTGTGTGGCCTATAGAGAGATTTCGTACCGCCACATTCAGAAAACTGGAATAAATATAGCGGATTATTCCTCAAATGGTAGGCATTTTTCTTTCTTGGCATTTATTTGTTATTCATTGGACTCATTAAGAAGTCTGATGCTAAAACATTTGTAATAGCAAAAATTTCAAACTCAAAGCATATTGCTGAATTTTGATGCAGTGATACTTCTTTCAGACTTCATGTATTTTGTCAGAACATTGTTTTAATAAATTAACAACACCAGAAAAAAATGAGGGAAAAAGCTTGTCATCTTGGGCACTGTAATTCTTGATTCCTTCAAAGCCTGACATCCTAAGCATAACAATAGGAAAAGCTTGAATTTCAATGTCACCAATTCAAAGATGACCCCAGAAAAGAATTTCTCTCTCATGAGTTGAGATGTCGGAGTTCATCAGCATCAGCTTTGCTCATCAACCAAAAGTGTCAACTTCACTGAAACGTTCAATTTTCCCAAACAATATTCAACTTGATTTGTTTTTTGACTTCTCCCATAACATATATTCACCCTACACTTTGTTGCTATTCTTGTTGTTTTTGTAATCCTAAACTGCTAACCTTGGTAGTATCCTTTATGGTGTATTCATGCTCTTGGGTAGATACCTTGAGAGTGGGAACAATGCCCCTTTTTGTTTTTTGCAACACTGCTAGGAACTTCTAATGTAGAATTGTACCCAGTTACTTTCTCCTTCTGGGAACACTGGAGGATTACTATGTGTAATCCTCACTCATGTGAATATTTATAGTCAATAAAATGGGACTGGAATTGGTGTTGTCACTTTTTGGTTGAGAGAGTGAAGAAAATCTATGTGCAATTCTCCAGTTTCTCTTTCCTCACTGTCCTGAGCCAGGAAGTTGTGTATCCAGGTTATGTTGTAACTACAAGACAGTGGAGTTGCCATCCCCCTGGATCTCTGAAGAAGCCTCCTTATCTTGAGTAGCATGAGTGTAAGTAAATCTCTGTCCCATCAAGCCACTAATATTTGGAGTTTATTTTCTCAGCATAAGAATAGATTATCCTTATTAATACAATCATGTATATGAGAAATAATTACCAATTTATAGTTTAATTGAATTTTAATTAAATCAGCCCTAATTACTATCTATCATTTTGAGCAAAGTAATCAGGCCAGCATATTTGATTCTTCCCTTTCCTTTAGTACAGGTATAACTATTTTTCCTGGGTGAAAGAATTCTTTGAAAAGCTCTATCCGAAGTTCTTAAACTGGGATCTCAGAAACCTTGAGACCTAAGTCTGTTGTCTTCTATGGGCTTCTACATCTATTTATTCTAATGGGGTAGCAGATCCTTATCCCTTTAACATGTTTTGAAGTGTCCAGAACCATGAATAAATAAGAACTTCTAGGTCAGATGAAACCAAAAATTTCTATAGAGAAGGACCTTAAAATCTTAACATATGCAGGACAACTGAATAGTTGAAAGGAGACTGTTTTTAATCTAACACTCTACCATAAATACATTAAATAGTTAATTAAACTAATCAGATATTTCCTCACATCTCAAGAAAATTTTAAATATATATATATGAATGACTGTCTCTAACTTTTCAACATTCTTTGACCTCATTTACATTGATGAAAGAAAAAATGCAGACACTAAGAAAAATCTTTAAACCACTCATTTTGTAACAAACAAATCATGCTACATTGTCATATAGTTGTATCATTGGACAAATATTTGTATAGTTCACACTATCTTGATGGAGTAGATTATCATGTTAATGCATAACCATTAAGAGATTGATACCCACCCACATCCTTGCAAGTTTTTACACCAATATGAGTCCCCTAGTAATCCATTTCAACTCTTTCTATATAATCACAAGCATTCAGTTACTGATAGGTTGTTGATTCACATCACCCAATGAATTTAGTCCCTATCACAACTTCCAAAAAGATTTGAAAATAATAACTCTGCCACAAAACACTCAAAGGCAGTGGTACCAGGAACTCTTGAATTGCCGTGATGTTGAAGCCACTCTCCTTCACTGAATATTTCAGGGAATAAATATATCAGGCTTTCTGAGTCATTTTCTCTTTTTGTTCCCTATTTTTAATCCCTACCAAAGGTATGGTTCATAAACAGAAACAACAACAAAAATCTTCTGTCTCCTGGTTATCAGGTTCAAGTATATAAACCCTTGCCTGATTTCATAATGAATTTTTAGAATAATAGTGGCTATGACCTCAACTCTGCCTATCTCTGCAACACTCTGCTGGATCCAAACTTGTCTCAAGTCCATGACAGTCAGCCTAGAACCAGACCCTTTCCCAAATGAGCTCTTAGACTAGCAACATCTTTGAGGACCTCTACTGTGTGCCTCCTGCCCAGAACCTGTTCGTTTTCATCTAGCTTTTCCTTTCTTTAGACTTCACAAACTAGATGAACAACTACTTAGTCACAAAATTTTTCTATGAAAAATAAGTGCTTTATTTTCTTCTCATAACAATGAATTCACTTATTGGCCCACACAGTGAATGAATATATCAAGATTTGTAATATAGTTACCCATATGTGTGTGTTTTGTATTATATATAGTTGTCAGGTCATTAAGAACAAACACAATGTTATATTTATATCTCTTACAAGCTATAGTGCATTACCTTGACAAACATGTCCTGAATTTTAGTTACAGATTGGATGCGTGGTTGGATAAATAAACAAATGTTACCAAATCCATGGAAATAAGATAAGAAAGCAGTGTGTGATAATTGAAAAGATGTTTGAATTTAGGAGGCTAACATCAGATTTGCCACTAACTAGCATTAACTAGCCCAGAAATCTTACACAAGTTAGTTACCTCTTCTGGACTTCAGATTCATCATCTATAAAATAAGGTGCTAAGATTACGTGATTTTTTGTCACCCCACTGGTATTAAAATGTGTGATGGATAATAACCCATCAAGTTTAATACTATAATAATTCAAGTATCTCTCTCCTTTTCTTTTCATCAGTTGCCTTAAATATCTTACGTAACTATTTTTCTTTCACCATTAACCTTACTCAGGATGAAACAGAAACCCTACAGAGGAAGATCAAGGAACAGTCCATAACTTTGATCTTTAGTCTCTAGGTATAAAACAGCCCAAGGATAAGAGGCAAAGAAAGGCAATGTCAGACTAGGCAGCCTTGAGAAAATGGATGATCCGCAGGGGGGAAAATCTGGAGTTAACTATTTTGCAGAGAATTTCTGAACAAAAAGTTTTAGTTTTGAAGTGAAAGAAGTTGTATGGAAGAGGAAATAGATGATTCACCAAATGACAGACAGAAATGTGGTGATCAAATGGATTAGATATGTCTATATGCTGGAGAATCCATAACTGGAATAAGGCATTCTGAAAAGCCATGAGTAGAACACATTAAATTGTTTTCATTTGTATATAGAATGGAGGAGCTCATTTCCTGATACTATGGCCATGATGGAGATGGTAGGGAGTGGTAATTAACAGCATGGGTTTGGGATTCAGACTAATCTAAGTTTGAATCTTGACTCTGACACGTACCACTTAGATGACTTTCTAGCAAGTATCCCAGAGATCATTTTCCTCATTAGTAGTAGCTATGGCTACCTCATGGGGTTATGACCAGAATTAAATGAAGTGAAACTAGTATAGTCCTTAGCTCAGTGTCCAGCACAAGTGCTCAGTCATTATTAACTAGTTAGACATGAGGAAGAAATTAAGTTATTCCTATAGTTTGAAGGTCTTTTGTCCCTGGGTGAGTATGGCCAAGTTAGACTGAATTTGGTTAGAAATGTACCAAAACCAGCCCAGGAGAGCTAGTCTCAATGTTGCTGGTAAAGAACTATGAAGTTGTAGGTCTAAGAAGCAAGATGGCAGAGGAAGTTCCCTGGGCTGAATTTGCATTTAAGCTAGGAATTAAAAGCAGTTTCAGAACTAGAGAGAATTGACAGTTGGGTTCTCAACTGGGGAATTTGCAAAAAGAAACCTCCCTTTTGTGTTTGGTCATTATTCTACCTGTCAAGCAGTAAACAACTGCTCTACTCAACCCAGTTTTAGATACCATAGACAAAGTCATCAATAGTTCTTGTTAGTTTTTATAGGTTAAACACTGAGAACATTTGATATTATCTCTCAATTCTCTTTCTCTTTTTTAGCTCTTAGAGGATTAAGAGAGAAAGGGTGTGTGTGTGTAAACAGGCTGGGGTGGGGGTGTGTGGCAGCTTTTAAGCAACCAGAAACTGAAACACAAATCTAGTTGATAATTTTAAATATCCTCCCCACCAAAAAAAAAAACCCAAAAAACTTTAAAAGTGTATTGAAAAAATGTTTCATTATATTATATTCTAATTAAGACAGTGATTTACATGTTGATGACCAGGTGGGTACCCAGAAATTTAAAAACCCTTGTGGTACATTTTAAATGGTTTAAATCTATGTATATTTAAATTCTCAATATTAGTCGGTATAATTTTAATTCCACTTAGAATATGGTGAGGGAAGAGACAAAGTAAATATATAAGTAATAACACATCTAATTAAAATATCTTTTCTCTACTAATGGCATATTTTTGACATAGATATGATACTAGATTTGAAGTTGTTCCTTAATGTGTCTATAGGAGGAAAAGTATACATATTAAAGATCTGTATAGAATCCCTAGAGTGATTCGGTTTCTAAAGCACATTTATATCTCATTTACTTATTTTCTCCTATACCCTAATGCTTCAAAATGCACATCTTCTGACTCCAAATTGTGTCACTCAAGTGCCAGATTCGAAAAGGAACAAGCAGCTCATGCAGCTCAATAACAAAAAAACAAACAACCCAATCCAAAGATGGGCAGAAGACCTAAAGAGACATTTCTCCAAAGAAGATATACCGATTGCCAACGAACACATGAAAGAATGCTCAACATCATTAATCATTAGAGAAATGCAAATCAAAACTACAATGAGGTATCATCTCACACTGGTCAGAATGGCCATCATCAAAAAATCTACAAACAATAAATGCTGGAGAGGGTGTGGAGAAAAGGGAACACTCTTGCACTGCTGGTGGGAATGTAAATTAATACATCCACTATGGAGAACAGCATGGAGGTTCCTTAAAAAACTACAAATAGAAATACCGTATGACCCAGCAATCCCACTACTGGGCATATACCCTGAGAAAACCATAATTCAAAAAGAGTCATGTACCAAAATGTTCATTGCAGCTCTATTTACAATAGCCCGGAGATGGAAACAACCTAAGTGTCCATCATCGGATGAATGGATAAAGGAGATGTGGCACATATATACAATGGAATATTACTCAGCCATAAAAAGAAACAAAATTGATCTATTTGTAATGAGGTGGATAGACCTAGAGTCTGTCATACAGAGTGAAGTAAGTCAGAAAGAGAAAGACAAATACCGTATGCTAACACATATATATGGAATTTAAGAAAAAAAAATGTCAAAAATGGGTAAGACAGGAATAAAGACACAGACCTACTAGAGAATGGACTTGAGGATATAGGGAGGGGGAAGGGTAAGCTGTGACAAAGTGAGAAAGTGGCATGGGCATATATACACTAACAAACGTAAGGTAGATAGCTAGTGGGAAGCAGCCGCATAGCACAGGGAGATCAGCTCGGTGCTTTGTGACCGCCTGGAGGGGTGGGATAGGGAGGGTGGGAGGGAGGCAGACGCAAGAGGGAAGAGATATGGAACATATGTATATGTATAACTGATTCACTTTGTTATAAAGCAGAAACTAACACACCATTGTAAAGCAATTATACTCCAATAGAGATGTTAAAAAAATAATAATAAAAAAATAAAGGAACAATGAATCATTCAATGTTAAAGAAACCTTGAAGTGAAATGTTCTGTCTTATTTTCACGTTTCTATATCCTGGTTTCACTAGAGAAAATGCCAGGAAAATAAAAAAAGTAGAAATGAAAATGTCCTTATTTTCTTTTTTTTCTTAAATCTTTGTTCCTTGGGCTCTATCATACACTACTTGTAAGAAAAGTGCATCCACATTCAAAATAGATCTTCATGTTTAATATGGTGATGGAGAATTCTGTTTTCCTAAGACACTTATGATTTTTTTCAAACATTAAGCTCTTAGCAAATATGCTAAATGACAATGCAAATTCATTTATTTTGTTATCAGAATTTTTGTTTCTTGAATGGAGCAAACAAAAAGTTTAGCCAAATTGATTTTATTTTGATAAATTAATACCTGTAGATGAATTGCCTTTCTCAAATTTCCAGACTTAGGGACAGTTGGATCAACATATTCATAATGTTAGAAGAAACCAGTGGCTTTGGCTTTGGCAAAACAAGTAAAGTTGAAAAACTAAAACTATAGACTCAAATTTCACAGAATTACAAAACTTTTCATCAGGAATTTTGCCACCCAGGTAGCACTAATTAAAGATCATTATAAGGACAGACAGCGAATGGACAAAATTATGCTAAAAAAAGATGTGGTAGGAACACCACTGAGAAAGCAACCTCAGAGATGAACTAATTAGAACTATGGAAAGTGATAGGAATTTTAAAAATTATAACATTATTGTCAGATAAATGAGACAAAGAGTCATTCATTACATTTTTTAAAATACATTCTGAACTTCAACTTACCTTTTCTGTTTGAGCTAATACAACAATAAAATGTGACAGAAGAATAAATAATACAATTTGGAAGGTATAATTTTTTTTTTTTTTTTTTTTCAGTACGCGGGCCTCTCACTGTTGTGGCCTCTCCCATTGCCGAGCACAGGTTCCGGACACTCAGGCTCAGCGGCCATGGCTCATGGGCCCAGCTGCTCCGCGGCATGTGGGATCTTCCCAGACCGGGGCACGAACCCGTGTCCCCTGCATTGGCAGGTGGACTCTCAACCACTGCACCACCAGGGAAGCCCGGAAGGTATAATTTTTTAAAAGATTTTTCTTAAAAGTAGATTTTTTTCTTACTTTACATTGAATTTTTAAATTACATTACAACTTTTGCCAGGTAAAAATTTTTTTAAATACTATTTTCACATTCCCATCACTTTGTCTCTCTCTACTCCTATTGGTCATTCTCTGTTTCTCTCTTCTCTCTCCAGCCACTTTCTGCTTCATTTCAAAATCTATTTAAGGCGGATATTTTTAATAAAATGAATTAGTCATTGACATGACCAAATATATAAAAATAAAAATTTAATGGTTAACAGTCCTATTATCAACAGTAATGTAAGTAATGTCCAACTGGAAAATAAATGGTAAAGTTGTACGGTTTGATCGCTCTACTTGACTTTTTAGCCACTATTTGCTTTATTCTGAAATTTAGCCATTATATAGGTCATCTTGTATATTAATTTTGCTCTATACTACTAATAAGACGTTAAGAGCAGATGATTCTGAAGAAAGATGCTTTTAAACTGTGCAAGTTCCTTAAATTTATAAGTAGAGTCTCTCTCAGTGGCTACTCGAGGCAATAATATGAGCCGCTTCTGTCGTCTTACTCTTCTTCATCTTCCCTTTTAATCTTTAATGACTTTTGTTTCATATATTTCTTTGGCTGAAATTTCTGTCTTAAGTATCTTAAGGTCCTTCGTATAAATAATTTGTTCCTAAGGACCCCTCAATTTTAATTTGCTTGGTGTCTTATTAAATAATAAGTGTTTTGTAGTACTGAATAGAAAATATTTCAGAGACTCAGCACCCTCAGAAACAAAGTCTTCTTAAAACTTACTTAGACAAGTGACAATGCCTTAAAATTTAGCACAACTTCATTCTCAGGAACAGGACATAATATTCAAAAGAGGTTGATTAAGCTCCACTTCATAAATTATAGAGAGTTGGTCAAAGAACAGGACTATTAAATAATAGAAGATTTCACTAGAATTTTTGTCACTGATGTCTCATCAAATAACTTTGGTCAATACCCAGTTTGGTAATCATTTTGAAGATATTTAATCAATTGCTTTCAGTCTCCTTATTCAAAAATCCAAGGTTTTTTTGATGTTAGCTTGCCATTACTTATCTCCAAACTAGCAGTGTTATACTTTTGTTTCTTATCTGAAAGTTGTCTTTTTCACCATATAGCCATATTCAGTGCTTCATATTAAGATTAAAGGAGTTAATATTAATTGAGTCCCTGCTATATGCCTGGCACTAACTACTTTTAAAATGGTATAAAATTAAATAGTAAAAATCAGAACTCTACTTTCAGCATTGAAATCATGAAGGAGTTAGGTCACTCCCTTAAGCAGAAAACAGGTATAAAATGGATTGAAATTATTCAAAATAATCACTTCAAGAACTGAAAATGACCAAAGGCAGGCAACAAGTTGAGAGGTGTTTATTCATGAAAAATGGCTGTTTCATTGGTTAAGAAGGGTGAATTTGTGGTCTTTCCACGCTAGATTGTTCCCATCTCCAACTCAGAGGATGAAAACTACAGCCTTACTTGCCAGAGGTAGAAATTTGGTTCAAAGCCAAAGCACAGCAACTAGAAACCAAAAAAGAGTTTGGGACCAAGATAATCATAGAAAAGCTGAGATAAGCTCTACACATATCCCTGGGTGACTTCTAAACTATGCATGCAAGCCTTGGAGAAACAGGAAACTTTGTTGCATCTTAAATGTATTCCTCAATCCACAGCTCAGGAGTGCAGAGGATAAAAGATAAAAAAGCTTTTGGTGTCTGAGAATAGCCTCTGTCTAAATCATTGGCTGACTGCTGAACTACACAGGCACAAAGTAGACCCCTAGGGACAAAGGCTAAAAAAAAGTGAGCAGAGACAGCAGTGGATACACACCACAGAAGTGAAGGATTTTACATTTGGAGATCAGGAAAGTTAACTGACTAGTAAAACAAACAAATAAAAACAGCAACTGTCAGAAGAACAAAATAGAATTGAGTCACTACAATGTATTATCTGGTGTCTAGCTTTCAACCAAAAATTACTAGATAAGCAGATAAATTAATAACTGTAACTCATAATCAGGAAAAAATGTCACATATGTTGGATAAAATAGACAAATACTTCAAAGCAATCACTATAAATATGTCCCCAAAATTAAAAAAAAACATATGTCCAAGGAATTAAAGGAAATGTGCTAATAATAAGCAGTAAATAGGGATCTCAAGAGAAATTAAAAGAATATAAAAGAACCAAGTAGGAATTCTAAAGCTGAAAAATGCAATAACTAAAAGTAAAAGTTCACTAGATGAATTTAATAGCAGCACTGAGATGATAGAAAAAAAATTATTTGTGAACTTGAAAATATACCAGAAGAAATTATTCAATTTGAAGAGTGGAAAAGGATTAAAGGAAAAAGAAGTCATCTAAAATAGAAGTTAAATCTTTCAGAAGATCACTAAAACTGAGAAATCTTTGGCTAGAATAAATATTTATCTAGCTAAATCTTTAGCTAGAAGAAGAAGAAATGAATGAACTACACATTACCAATATTAAGAATGAAAAAGAGGATATCAATACAAAGACTTCAGATAGTAAAAAGATAAGGGAATATTATAAACACTCCATGCCAAAAATCCTTTCACTTTATGTGAAATAAGTTCCTTTAAATACAAAATTACAAATATTAACTCAAGAAAAATAGAAAAAATGAGGACTACTATATCAATTAAATAAATAAAATTGGTTATTTAAAACCTTCTCCCTGAAAATAAAGGTCCAGATAGTTTCACTGGTAAATTCTATTATTTAAGGGAGAAATTATGCCAATCCTGACCAAATTTCTACAAAAATAAGGAAGAAATCTTTGTGAATTTGTGTTATGAGGCTAATATTACACTGACAACCAAGCCAGGCAAAAGCATCATATGAAAACTACAGACTGATATCTTTCATAAACATAGATGTAAATATCCTTAACAAAATATTAGCAAATAAAATCCATCAATATATGAAAAAGATAATGCATTATGATCTAAAAGGTTGATCCCAGGAATGCAAGTTCATTTCAAATTAAAAATCAATCAATGTAATCTATCACATCAAAAGATACTTTTCTATGAATTACTTTCTCCCCTGACACATACTTCATTTCATTTTTGGTCTTCTATGTAATTCTGCTTATTCTTATTTTATATATGAGGAATCAGAGATCAAAAAGCGTTCAATAACTGGCCAAACTTTACATATCATATAAAGGAAACAAGAATTTTAGCTCAGGTCTGCCTTATCTTAAATTATTCTTTCTACTGTGGACTCTATCTTCCACTGATGACCTGCAATAATACGAAAAATCTACACGGACAGATAAGAGGGTCTTGAGAGTTTTTTTTTAATAAATTGCTTGTGTTCCCTCCAGTAGTACCTTTGCCAACATCCTTTATATTCTGGGTAATAAACACTTAATCCAAAGCAGTATGTTCCATGCTGTTGGACCCATAATAACTGCTCTACTTCCCTTGCATAGCACCAGATGCCCAGACTCCAGTCTCAGTAATAGTTTTGTAACCTATGAATATGAAACATTAGATACATAAAAGTTCCCCCTGTTCCATTTGGTTAAAAAAAGACTGTCACCCTATCTGTGGTCCAAGGAAAAATGAACATACAAATGGCTTGAGTCCTGCTTCAGAGGATGCTTTCTTTTTTCCACAAATAAAATCATCAAGGCAGCTCCAGTGAGCTTGTACATGTAATTAAAACCCATAACTTGAGAAAATAAAATGTCCTTTTATATATAAATACCCGTGAATACTCTTGCACTGAATCTATAAGATCTTTTGAAGTATTAAATAGAAGTATCATGAACAACAACAAGAAAAATTCACAACATGAGAGCATTTGGGACATGGGAGTAAACCTTGTGGGAAATCCAGATTAAAGATATTCTTTAGAAATGCTTTCAAAAGCACTTTTTTAAAAAAAATACCAATACCAAAATGTATGAAATTCTTTAATATTTAAAAAAGTTATTAACACCAAGCCTTCAGATTTAGACATCCACACTCTAAACAACATCACTCCTTTCTCTAGAACACATTTCAAGTTTTGTTCTCACTTTCCCAGATTCTACATGGACTTTCAAACTCTCTTCTGTAAATATCATTATGTAGTAAATATCTAGAAATATAGAAGAATACAGCTATCATGTCTGTCTGTTTATAAGAACAGGCCCATCTATTTATATAATATCATAACACACACATATATGTGCATATATATATATATACACACACATACATATATACAGGCAATTTCATTATTTTCTTTATTGGTATTTTCTGTTGTTCAATATTTCTGTTCCTGGGTTTCTATACTGGCATTCTAGGACTTTTTCCTTCCTCCTTATTGAATAGCTTATGGTTATGCCTAGAAAAGATGCCCGTATAGAGATCTAAGAGTGATGAAGGTGAGCATATTGGAATGAGATGTAAAGGAAGACTTTCTATAGGTTATTATGTCTCGAATCTGAGAATTAATGTCTAAATTGTGGCTGGAAATATAGTTGGATTCTTAAGAACCATGAATTGCTGGTTAAAAATATGAGTTCTCTGGGCTTCCCTGGTGGCGCAGTGGTTGAGAGTCCACCGGCCGATGCAGGGGACATGGGTCGTGCCCCGGTCCGGGAAGATCCCACATGCCGCGGAGCGGCTGGGCCCGTGAGCCATGGCCGCTGAGCCTGCGCGTACGGAGCCTGTGCTCTGCAATGGGAGAGCCCACAACAGTGAGAGGCCCGCGTACCGCAAAGAAAAAAAAAAAAAAAAAGAGTTATTTGCCTCCATCAATGAGTGGATTCCAAGAGGAACCTACATTTTTAACAAGTATTCCTAATGATTTGGATATATATAGCATGATACTCTTTGGCACCAAACTATAATTTGGAGAAGGGTTCAGATTTTTATAGAGGTTAGACTTTCCTTAGGTGTTTTTAGAGGGACTATAATTGCTGGCCATGAGGCAGTGACTCAACAAAAGATATGGTCTTGTGGAAGGTAACTGTCAGGATATACGAACTTCTAGAAATAAATCTCAAAGGGACAGTTTAGTATTATTTAGTCTATAAATTACCAAAGGAGGTACAACTATTGGAATTCTGCTTTCATATCCAAGCAAGGCTTCCCTGGGGAAAAAAAACTACCCTCACGTGCACACACATTCCCCTCAACTAATAATGATACTCTGCAGACAATCCACCCTCCGAAAACGTCTCCAAAAGCCCAATACATTCACACAATTATTTTAAAGCCCAGCTCAAGAATTACCTGTTAAAGTCTTCTTTAAACATAGTAGAGTGGTTAATTCCTGTATTGTGATGTCTTAAATTAAAAATTATAGGAGTCCAAACTCAAATGGTTCAGACAATGAAGGTAGGAAAGGTGCCAAGCAAATCAAAATAAGAGGCAGAGAGTAAAAGTATTATCTGGCTTCCTTGACTTCATATTTTCTATGGCCAAACAGAAAAAGGAAGATAATTTCTGAGGAAAATTGATCATACTTTTTATTTATAATACATTCACAGAAATGTGGAATTGAACATTTGCATTTATTTACACCAGCTTCTATCATTCCTTCCTTTAGTCATCATCATCTCTCTGGTATTACTCTCATCTCACAGCAATGATTCCCCCTCCATTCATTTTTGCTAGCTAATGTTAATGTGTGGCTTGAGATACTAAGCAGGTTCTCTGTATACTGCATGGCTCCAAATCTGTTGTGAATAAAGAGAGGATGGAAGTGCATGGGCCAAATGTGTGGGTCAAATTGGCTCATCTCAAGAGTGCAATGGTTTCCCATTCAGTTAGTGGTCATATTGAGTCTAGCAGTTACCAGATCCTCAGGTGCCATATCACATTAATGCAAAAAGCATCCATCTGGTCTGAACCATGTTGTCATATTTCATATAAGCCATTCCCTTCTATTTTGCAAATATTCCAATAAAGGTGTCAGACTCAGTTACGGAAATCAAGTATAAGCATATATCATCAATGCAAATATAAAATCAAATCAGTGTTAGGTCTTCAATACGTTAAACCTCTGTCGAGTCTAATTACAGCTCCTTCAAACATCCTTTCATTGGAGAACCCTCGGTGTTGCTAGAAAGGTAGCAGGGATCTTGCTGCAGACATTGCAATTCCCAAGGACGAAGAGCTGATATTTTTGTCAGTGTTGTATGTAATGGTAGCATCTGCTTCTTAAGCAAATCCATTCGGTTATTTAAGACCTTCTTTAATAATTAGACCCATTTAATCATTCAAAACTATTAGAGCTATGCATTTTAATATGAGCTAAGCAGAATAATAGAAATGACTACCCAAGTGACTACTACTTTGGTTCTACTGGTCTGCCCTTCAAATATATCAAAGCCAAGGACTAAAATTTAGTTTAATTACTTTTGAAAGACTTCTTGGTGCTACAATCTCATCCTTGATCACTGGGAGTCTTAAACTTCCTCTAGTCATTTTGACTAATTCCAATCTTGGCACAAGTGATGTTTAATTTTCTCTCGTTCGTTCTTTTTTTAACCAATTTACTGGTTTAGCGCAGGTTCTCTTATTGGTGATGAGTTGATGCTGGAAACTTCTGGCTTACAAAAGCCAATTGTTTAAAATTTAGGATTTATTCAGCCAGTTTTAAAACCAGAGGTAGCTGAAATTGGCTAAGGTGAGAGTATTTACACCACAGAAATTGGCAAGCACTGCAAATCAGAACTCTTTCTTTCCAGAGAACTGGTTTACCAGCACATTCATAACTGTAATAGAGAAATGTGATGCCAGCCACATCATGGTACCTTCTTTTTTTTTTTTTTTTTTTCAGTACGCAGGCCTCTCACTGTTGTGGCCTCTTCCGTTGCGGAGCACAGGCTCCAGACGCACAGGCTCAGCAGCCTTGGCTCACGGACCTAGCTGTTCCGCAGCATGTGGGATCCTCCCAGACCGGGGCACGAACCTGTGTCCCCTGCATCGGCAGGCGGACTCTCAACCACTGCACCACCAGGGAAGCCCATGTTATCTTCTAATCTTTAGGAAGCTTCCCATTGGCAGTTTCTACTGACAGAAGTTTCTGTAGGCTCTTCTTTAAGACCTGGATGACAAATTCTGTTTTATATGATGTTATCTCCTCCTCTCCAAAGTTTCAGATATTTGTACCACCACAGTGGTACCTCAAGTACAATCAATATTTAAACAGCACGACAACCTATGTGATGGTCTAGTATGAAAAAATGTCTGGAGTGTATGACTGTAAATAACTAGATGAACCGAATTCTCTTTTGCTACACCATGAGAAGAGTATTGCATTAGTAGGAGGAAAAGAATGTGACTGAAACTGAGCCAAACAAATGGAGAACAAAGTGACATCATGATGGATCACATCTTAAGACAGCAAAAAAAGAAAAAGTTTTATTTCTATAAAGAGACACTAAAATCTGCTTCTCAGCTTCCTTGAATTCAGAACCAATTTCTAACACGTGATATCACAAGACCTGCTGTCATCTCTGAGACTCCCTTCTCCATTAATGCCATCTGTATCCCTACTATCAACCCTCAGGACTTTAGTTCACTTTCATGAGTATTTCTTCCTTGCAACTGAAAGGCCTAATTAACAAAAAAAACAGACTATTCATAATCTATAAACTATACTGGGTGTACATTACAAATTACCCAATAAGGGTAATAGATTACAGACCTTTTCTTCTCAAATTCCAGAAGCTGGGCACTGATTCTGTAGCCTTCCCAACTCTACCACCAGTGGTTGGGTATCCTGCCTGTTAACCCAATTCCTTGGGTAACCCAGAACTACATCTTTCAATGATATAAACCTCTAACATGCAGTCTGAAATATCCTATGCCAATTGGCTTTTCCCCATGACCCCCACTGATCATCTGCTCCATGCCTGAATTTTAAGATTCTTTAGAAATCCTAAAACATCTTTAACATCCAGGCATGTACGTCATAAGGTTCAGGAAATTATTTGCAAAATGTTACATAAATGCTGAATGCAAACATTTTTAAGGAAAAATTTTCCATAACTTTCAAAAGGTTCTCAGAAGGATTCATGACCCTGTAAAAAGTTTATGAGTGACTGCCATATATTCTATATTGTTTTCAGACTTTGTTTTCATTAGGGTAAAGCTAACACCTTTAACAAATAGTGTCAGCCAATAGGAGATTATTTATTGTTCATGTAAAAATATGGGGCAAGTAAATAGGTGGCCAGAAAAGTCTTTTTTAATGACATCATCCAAAGATACAAACGGATGGAAGCTTTGCCATCTTCAGCATATGTCTTCCAAAGTTTTCCCGTAAGTTATCTCTATTCCAATCAGTCATAATGAGAATAAGGAGGAGTTCATATGAAAGATTATAAACCAAGACTGTTAGTGGTGCATATTATTTCCATACCACAGTCTAGAATGCAGTCATATGCCATGTGGGTTTTGAGGGACACCTAATTCCTAACCTAGCTTAAGTAAGTCTATTTGTGCTCTCCCTTAATTTTTAAACTTTTTTTAAAAAAATATTTTATTTATTTATTTATTTTTGTCTGCTATGGGCCTTTGCTGCTGTGCACGGGCTTTCTCCAGTTGCGGCATGTGGTGGCTACTCTTCGTTGGTGTGTGCAGGCTTCTCATTGTAGTGTCTTCTCTTGTTGTGGAGCACAGGCTCTAGGTACGCAGGCTTCAGTAGTTGTGGCACACAGGCTCAGTAGTTATGGCTCGCGGGCTCTAGAACACAGGCTCAGTAGTTGTGGCGCACGGGCTTAGTTGCTCCATGGCACGCGGGATCTTCCTGGACCAGGGCTTGAACCCATGTCCCCTGCACTGGCAGGTGGATTCCTAACTACTGCGCCACCATGGAAGCCCTCCCTTAACTTTTACATTTTGATGATTTACCTAGTTTAATGTCTTCTAAATGGAATCAATTCACTGTATCCTCTACAATAAAAGATCTCTTGACCTTGGATAATGTTTCCTTGTTCAGACTGTCAAATTATGTTGACATGCTTCAATTCCAAATCTAGTCACTCCTCAATCTCCCCTCACAGTCACATGAGACTCCTGTAAAAGATGTATTAGCACCTCATTTGGGGTAACTAGTTCTACTTAACTCAAACTCTGGTTAATATTCATTTTAGGCCTGTAAAACAATATTTACAGCCTTACTAAATTTGAATTGTAGATATTCCTAAATAAGGTATTAATGATTAGGTAATTATGAAGACAAGACATGCCTCATCTTCACACATGACTCACTGGTATTTCATATAGAGAACAATAATGCATTCTCACCCTTCTTTACCCTACTCAAGAAAGTACGCAACAACCCTTTCACCCAAACAACATCCATATTCATTAGCTGCTCAGAGTGTGAGCACATACGATAAGACTTGAAGGCAATCTCACCACAGAAGTCAGAAAACGGAATTAAAGAGAAAAAAACTAATGAGTATGGGGTTCAAAAAAAGTTTCTCTTTAATGTGCATCAAGCAGTTTTGTGTAATGCAAGTAACTGCAGGAATCTGCTATTTAGCAGTGATGGGTCATGCACAAACTGGGCTTCTCCTGATCCCCTGATGGGCTAGCAGCGTGTGCTCAGTACCAGTCATCTGCCAACATGTGAAGGATGCTAACAGATTTCCCTATAATGAGCTCAGCGGACGGGAGTGCTAGTTAAAGGAGAAGGTCAAAGATTCATGTTTGTTTAGTTTCATCCAGCATGTCCCTGTCTTTCTCGGATGTGCAGAAGTTAGCTTTATCTTGCTTGCTACTGTTTCATGCTAAATTAGCCAACCTGTCAAATGGGATCAAGGCAAAAAGGTTGCAGCAGCTAAAAAATTACAAAAAGTAGATAGAATAATATACAGAAAACTGTATCATCTACATACATTAGCACAAGTCCTCATTTTTCAGTCTTTAATGAAGTTAGGATGAGCCTTAAAGATATAGCACTCCGAGAAAGTGAACATTATATTAAAAATAAAATATTCCCCAAAGGCATAACTCTAGTGTCCAGCCTAAAAGCACATCATGCCCTTAAGTGCATCATTATTTTTCACCAGTAAATAAATGTGAGGTGAGCTCACGAACACGTCCAAAGTGGCAACATTTCTGTTGAACTGAAAGATAGCTCAGCCAAGATTCAAAAATGAAAAGACACAATAGTAAAAATCTGAATGAATATATCATGTCAGGTTCAGTTCTGTTAAGTCTTCGTCTAACACATTCTTATTCCAATTATTAATGACCTACCTCAAATAACCTTTCTCAGCAGCCCTGCCCCCATCACTGCATGTACCAAAAAAAAAAAAAAAAACTTTCTAAAAATGTCACTGCAGAGTTCCCCTCTCCTGATATTCCTCCATTTTGCTCCTATATTATATATGGCTTCTCCTATAACAGTCAGAGTCTCAGCAGACACAGACTAGTACTCAAATGACACAAGAGACCTAACAATACATTTGCAAAGATGTGCGAAAGGTTAATGAAACCAGAAATAGATGATGAGGATGCAAAGATTAGTCACAGTGAGGCATCACTAGCACCCAAAGGCACAGAATAGCAAGGAGGGCAGAGAACTTTACTGTAACATTGAGAGCTTGCGATAGAAAGGGGTCGTCCTACAAGAACTGTAGTTATGGAGGAAACACGCATCACCAGAAAGCACAGTCCAGATATGGAGGGAGTAGAAAAGAAAAGCCCTGACTTCTCTCTTCCCACTTTCCAATCTTCTACTGGTGACTCACTTTGGCCAAGCCCAACTATGAGGCAGAAGGCAAGATGACTCAGAGCCCAGGGAGAACCTCTGAGTGAGGAAGTAGGGCAGACAGGGAAGGGAGTGGGTGAATTTAGGGAGGAGAGTAGCAAACAGAATAACCACATGGCAGATCTTCTTTGTGGGATTCCCTGAGATCAAACTGTGTTTTCTTTTCATTGGATGCTCAGTATTTAGCAGTATCTAGTGCACAGTATTTGCTCAACAACCACTGAACAAATAACCAGCTGAGCTTGACATGATAAAGATTTTTATGTCAATGCCAATTATGTTACTCCACTATATCACTGTGACCCAGGCTAACTTGTTCAACTTCTAGGTCCATCTGTCAGAAAAGATGGACCACTCGTGAGACCTTGAGCCTTAGGCTCATGCCATCTTACAGCCTAGCCCTGAGCTGATCTACATTCTCTTCAAGGCAGCTCCCTGATTTTTAATGTTAAAGTATCCAACAGCTCTTACAAACAAGGCCAGGCTACCTTCATATAATTCTCAGCGTTCTGTATGATGCCTGCGATAGAGAGAATAGAATATCTGTGATTCATCATCATTCACTGAAAACTATTCTCTAAACAACAACTGATATTGCTTACATAATATAGAATCAATCATCACTTCTCTCACCCTAAAAAAGGAAGCCTTACTGTACAGTTACTCCATAACTATGTGATAGGTAAGGTGACACAAAACTCTCTTTCATCTCTTCCCTCTTTCTTCAATGGTGTCATGATTCTTGTAATTGAATCAATTGTCTTTTGGAGGCTGAACCACATACTGGTTCAATTTTTCAAATTGTGAGCCATTAGCAGATAGTGAAATCAATTGGGTTGACCATGACTAGCATTCTTTAACGAGAAAGTATAGGATAGGACAAAAATGAATAGAACAAAAGAGACAAAACAGAATGTACTGCAGATAATAAGGTAGCCGTGGTCATTATGAACTATGTGTTTGTGTGTATACATGTATTTTGTATGATAAAAAGATGTTCAAAAGCCAGTGTACTACATGAATGTTCTTTTTAAAAGTATCAATAGCACAAAAGGGTCATTTCTGACCCATCCTTCTAAAATGGAAGGCTCAATAACATCTTGTTTGTATCCTCTTTTTAGATATTCACATTCAGTATATACGTAATTCTTTGATTAATAAGAATGAAAAGGAGCTCTTCCTTATAATTAACCTAAACCTTCCTGCTGCAAATAAACACTGTTCTTATGGTACCACCATCAGTGTATAAGGATTTTCCATATAATTCCCTTTTATGTTGAAGACAGTTTTTAAGTCTTCAGTTTTGTGGCCTTATTCTCTTTAAACGTTAGGATAAGTTTTGTTTCCTACCTCAGTTTTGTGTTCTGCTTTCTTCTCCCTCAACTACATTCCTGCTAAGCAAGATAGAAAGAAATAGAAATAATTTCTCATAGACTAGGGAAGAGGACTTTGTCACAAAGAGGAGGCTAACCTTCCTGCCCAAAGTCCATCTTTCCTTCTCTAGAAGATTGTGATCTCAAGATCACTGGTTGCAACCACTGGTAATGTAGAGATTTATATGTAGAAATTTATATGCTAAAAAAAAATAAAAGCATTAAAATTTATATTTGTGTTTCTAGATAAATGGGCAATTTACTCAGTTTTCTAAACTATGAAGTTGAATATCATAATACCTCACAGTTAATTAATTAATATAAATTGCTTAGTATCATATCTAGCTCAGAATAGGTACTAACAAATAAATGGTATCAATCATTGACAGAATCCTCGGTACATTTAGATTTGAAATACCTTCTGTACTAATACCTGGGGTCTAACTCATTTTAAGTCATTATCTTCATATTAAATCAGAGGCGTAGGTTTGATAATCATCTTGTAAAAATTATCTCTCTGATCATAACTTCTACTTTTCCTTAAGCCAAGGATTCACCCTGGGGTCCATGAGTTTGGGGGCTATGAGAAGGTACCTCTCTGATCTGCAGTCACAGGGAGTATAATGGACTTATAGCCCCAGCTGCTACCCTGTAACATCCATTATTTTCTCACTGAAGATAAATTAGAGTGATCGATCAAGATGGCAAAATAGGAAGACTTGGACCTCACCTCCCCGCACAAACACACGAAAAATACATCTGCATGTGGACATTTTTCACTGAAAACTAATTGGCAACTGGCAGAAGGACTCCTGTACAACCAAGACTGTAAGAAATACCCACACAGAATCAGGTAGGGAGGGAAGAGAAGCAATCAGGTCAGAACCTGTGCCCCTAGGAGGGGACTCAGAGGAAAAAGGAGATAACACAGGTGGAGATCTGCCCTGGGGAGTGAACGGTTCAGGCCACATATTGGGTGCCCTAGTTCTGGGTTCTGACAAAGGGAAGAGGAGCCCCCTTGGCTGGTTGGAGGGCCAGTGGGACCAACAGGAAAACTGAAAAGCCTTGACTTCACGTGTGAGGAGCACACATGCACCGACTTGCTCCCAAAGCAGGGCAGAGAGGGCAGATTGAAAGCAGCTTGAGAGGCTGCCTGGTTTCCCACTACTGTCTCAGTGCATGCCCCAGCCTGAGCCGGGTGAACGTTCCAGCCCTGCTTACATCACACTGCAGCTCCACAGTGGAGCTAGGGCTGCCACAAGCAAGCAAAACGCTTGGCTGTGAAATAAACAGGCAGCCAAGACCCAAAGTGGTGTCTGAGTGGGATGGGGACAGCCACTTCTGGCACTTACACAGGCAGCACATTGGAAATGGTCCCGATCTCTGTCAGCAACCGGACCACCACAGCCCATACCCCAATACACACTGAGAGCCTGCACAGGCCCTGTCTGCCCAGCAGCTTGACTCAACATCAGGGTGGGGGTGGCAGAAACGGAGGGGAGTGATAGCTGTGAGGGACAAAGGATACTCCGGCCCAAAGCTGAGTTTAAGTGGGACAGGGGCAGCCATTACTGGTGCTGACACAGACAGCTCATCAGAAGCAGCCCAGACCTCTGTCTGGGGCTGGCCTGCCACAGCCCATGCCCCATCACAAGCAGACAGCCTGCACGGACCCCTCTTGTTCCAGCACTATTCCCCTCTGGCGCAAGGGTGTTGATGCAGAGAGAGGGGAGAACACACACTTAAAAGGAACAGAGCCAGCTCAGACCCAATCCTCTGGGCTTATGCTCCAGGAACTGGAGATACTACACCATCTCCAATAGGGTGGCAAGAGCCACTGAGCAGAGGGGAAACCCTGCCTTACACTTGGCTCCAGCCCTAGCCCCTCCATCTCCAGCCCCACCTTCTACCAAGGTGGTAGCGGACAGCACACCCTGGGGAAAGAAGGGACTTGTGTTCACATCAAATCCAGCTCTCCTGCCAAAGTGACTGAGTACACAAAGACTGCATAGGGATGCTCCCACATAAGGAGAAACCTTCAGGATGACAATAGGTAACTGTTTCACCTAAATTTAAAGAGACAGAGAAATTAAGTAAAATGAGAAGACAGAGGAACTGGACTCAACTGAAAGAGCAAGAGAAAACCACTGGAAAAAAATAAAATGTAACAGAAATAGACAATTTACCAGATAAATAATTTGAAGCAAAAGTAATAACAACTCTAAATGAATTAGGAAAAGGAATAGATGAACAAAGTGAGAATTTTAATAAGAAACTAGTAAACATTTTTTTATAAGTCAGAACTGAAGAACACAATAATTGAAATGAAAGACACACTAAAAAGAATGAATAGCAGAATAAGTGATACAGAAGAACGCATAAATGATCTGGAAGACAGAATAATGGAAATCACCCAAAGAGAACAGCAAAAAGGAAAACAAATATAAAAATATGAGAACAGTTTAAGAGACCTCTCAGGTAACATTAAGCATACCAACATTTGCATGATAGGTGTCCCAGAAGAACAGAAAGAGAAAATGGTCAAAAATGTATTTGATGAAATAATAGCTGAAAATGTCCCAAACCTAAAGAAAGAAAGAAATACCTAAGTAGAGGAAGCACAGAAGGGAGTGGCATAATATATTCAAAGAGCTGAAAGGAGAAAATATGCAAACTAGGATACTCTACCCAATACAATTTTAGAATTGCAAAACGTGTTAGGTTGCCTTTTCATTTTGTTGATACTTTACTTTGCTGTACAGAAGATTTTTAGTTTGGTGTAGCCCCTGTAACAGTATCATTAGCTATAACCACCACACTGTACATTAGGTCCCCAGAACTTGTTTATCTGGAAGTTTGTACCCTTTGACCAATATTGATGATTTATATTTTAAATCATCTTCTTAGAGTCTTTGATCTTCCCTTTTGAATAAAACAGGTAATTTTTCCTCTCTTCCCATCCACTCTACTTAAGCAGAGTTTGGGCTCTTGTGATTGTTTGTAAACCCAACCAATATCTAGCTCCTTTAGATTCTGTGATCAAAGTCCTGAGATTCCATGTTAATCTCTTTTATCTACAAACAGACGCTTGTCATTTTGTCTCCAATTGCTGTGAGAACTTTACGATAGCTGGTATTACACTTTCCATCAGGCCTGGTTTGGGGCTCCCATCTCCCAGATTTAATCACACTACTACAGTTGGGTTAACCTGACACAATTGTTTCTTTCTTTAAAATGCGTTCTGTCTCATTTCCTAGGGAAAGTGCCTTTTAGTTTCCAACTATACTTCTAACCTTGATGTAAGGCCTTGACTCCCGGTAAATGGTTAAAAAGCTATTTCAACCCCTTAGGTCAAATGAATATACGCATATAGTTTCTGGAGGTGTTCTTCCTGCAAGTTAGTCTCCACCAACCCGTAGCTCTAAAATATACAGTGTGTAGAGAAAACAAATAGAAATCATCTTTCAGTTCAAGAAAGTAGCCTCAACAACAAGTACAAAACTCTCATTTTGATAGCTATGTTAAGCCTACTTACTTCTCCCACCTGGCCCCCACATTGTGATATGACAGGGGAAAAGCAGTTTTATAGATCCATGGTTATAAGTTTATTTTCTTAAAATAAATACAACAGAGTAGTGAGTTATTACCAGCAAATGCCCGAAGGATGAGAAGATCAGTAGAGAAAAAAAGTGACACGCTTATTATTCACAATGATGAACTCGAATGTGACAACAACAGTAAATCCAGTTTCTACCTTTGCTGAAGGAAAAGGACTCCCAGAAGTAACAACTACCAAATGATCATGCTCCAGAAAGGTTGATGACTTAGGTTTATTTTCCTATTAGGATGTAACACAAACGTTTAGGAAAGACTGATTTACTGCCTTTGTGATGAAAGATTGATTTATTTCCTGCCCCACTAAAACATTAAGTGGGGCAGCAAACATAAGATAGCTAACATTACTTCACACACTGCAGTTACTCATATAGTATTAGATTATCTTTCCTTATTTTTTCCCTCTCTTCTGTCTACTCTTTCTGAAATAAATTCAAGGTCATAAACCCCATAAGGGTAGGGACCTTGTCTGACTTAGTTCATCGATGTGTCTCCAATGCAAAGGTTCATACATTTATTAGTTAAGGAAATTGGACCAGTCATCTTTATTGAGTGTCTGTTCTTTGGCCTTGTGCTAAGCCTGGATGTGGTGACAACCATAACGAATTCTTGATTATAAAGAGTATACAACATAGTGGTAGAAATAGAGATATACAAGTGTAGCAAGGCAATCTAACTATCGTAATAGAGGGAACGTATAGTACCCAAAAAAACTGAGATTTTGCTGTTGACATAAGAAGATATTGAATCCAGAAATCCCTATGAAATACGAAAAAATTTCACTTGAACTTAAAGACCAGTATAAAACGTTAACTGCTTTGTTATTCTTGTTGAACATCTGTGTGTGAGGGACAAAAAGAGAGGTAAAATCATTCTGATTATCGTGTTTTCTTATCTGAGAGTAGAAGTATTTTTTGAACATCAGTCCAAAGAATATCAAGGCCAAAAAACTAAAATGAGAAGAGTCACAGAAAAGAGCAAGACAGGGACAAAAAGGGATGCAGAGAAACTGAGTAGCTCAGTGTGAAATGCTGGCTTAAGTGGACAAGAGCAGGGATCTTCATGCTTTAAGTGCTCATTACCAGATGACAAGGGATATTGGCTTGTCTTGGATCAATAAATGAAATAAAATATCATTGAATAAGTGATGTTAAAAAGGATCATAATGGTATTTCACACCAAATTTCAGCTTTTGCAAAAAAAGAAAAAAATTGAAGAGAGGACATTGTGCCTTGTATCAGTCTTCAATAACCTGCATATATTAGTCTCTCAATAAATGGTTGTTACGTGAATGAATACAAGTAGATGAAACATGATAAAAGAGACAATTAATGTGAGGTTACAGCTTTCCTACCTAAACTGAAGGATGATAACACAGAGTCATAGGATAAGCATGGATGTTGAAAAACTACAGGTCTTAGTTTGAAACTTGAATTCACCTTTTATTACAAGTGTAACCTTGGAAAATTTCTTTCAAGCTTTTGAGACTGTTTTCTTTCTTTCTTTCTTTTTTTTTTTTTTTTGCGGTACACGGGCCTCTCACTGTTGTGGCCTCTCCCATTGCGGAGCACAGGCTCCGGACGCGCAGGCTCAGTGGCCATGGCTCACAGGCCCAGCCGCTCCGCGGCATGTGGGATCTTCCCTGACTGGGGCACGAACCCGTGTCCCCTGCATCGGCAGGTGGACTCTCAACCACTGCGCCACCAGGGAAGCCCCGACTCAGTTTTCTTATCTGCAAAATATGGATGGTAGAGTAACTAACTCATCGGATTAAGTGAAATAATATATAAAGCCTTTGTAAGTGTTTTACACATATTCATTAACTAAATATTGAATATTTTTTCATGCTATAATTTTTCAATTTATTTTAGCTGCCTCAAAACCTCCAATTAGGAAATAAAAGTTTGAAGGAACAAGTAAGAAAGTGAGAGCACCTGGAATATGATTTGGAAATAATCTAAAATGAGATGAAAAGACTTTCTCATATAGTAATGAAGAGTACGGGGCAGGAATTAAAGGTAACATGCTCCCCTGCAATATTTTTTTTCATAGATTTATTTATTTTTATTTATTTATTTTTGGCTGTGTTGGGTCTTTGTTGCTCCGCGCGGCCTTTCTCTAGTTGCGGCAAGCAGGGGTTACTCTTCGTTGCAGTGCATGGGCTTCTCATTGCGGTGGTTTCTCTTGTTGCAGAGCACAGGCTCTAGGCACGCGAGCTCCAGTAGTTGTGGCTCACGGACTCTAGAGTGCAGGCTCAGTAGTTGTGGTGCACGGGCTTAGTTGCTCCACAGCATGTGGGATCTTTCTGGACCAGGGCTTGAACCTCTGTCCCCTGCACTGGCAGGCAGATTCTTTTTTTTTCTTTATTTTTTTTTTAACAATGGAAGACACTTTATTTAATTTATTCTTTTTAAATCATCTCTCAACATTTCAACTCTTGGTAGAAATCAAATGCAAAACATCTGCTTTTTAAAATTAGCGTGTATTTATCTCAGTCACAGCAACCTCATACAATAAGATACACAACGAGGAGGAGCATGCTCACAGCATCTCCTATTCCAGTCCACGAACACAGTATTTCCGTGATGATAACACACACTGGCCTTTCTCTTCCAGGACAAGTTAGTTATTCCTACTTTTGTCTGCTGTGTAAGTTACGTGGCATCACGGTTGGTTAAAAGAGTTAGTGTAGTGCTAGAGCAGTCTGGAAATGGAAAACTAGAAAACTCAGGACTGGGACAGGCACGGCCACTTCTGAAACGTGCAAAGGAAGAACATCAGAGATGAATGTCCCAGAATGGGTGGGTCTTAGTAATAAAGTTGGTTGAAATTCAGCTTTATATACACATTGAATATCTACACGTGATCTACTAGATATATAGAAAAAGAGCCATAGAAGATTTTGAAAACCTTAAAATCACGCAACTGAGTTGGAAGAACATCAGCAAATTCACAGTGGCCTCAGGATTCCGCCAGATTTAAATCTGCTCAAGAGCTGAATACCTCCTTCTATCAGAAAACCCACTGCATGTAAATTCCTACAACGTTCTGTACCTCACAAACACTATGGCTAAAATATACCGTTAGTTCACATGGAAGCAGATTTATTTTCAAATTCTTGCCCCACTCCTGCTCTGCACCCCAAAAGGAAATCCGGGGTCAGCAATTCACATGAGGAGTTTAAGAGGACTTTGGGTTTAGAAGCACTGAGGCTCGGCTAAGAATCTCAGGACACATCTGTCTGATGGGCGCATGCTGGCTCCTGCCCACTTTTAGTGCAAAAAGGTCACAAATGTTGTAGAGGAATCCTGGGAAACAGGTGAAGGAAGAGAAGAGGACTGAGATAGAGGGGTGGTGGGAATCCCAAACGATTTTCCTTCTGAATTGAGACTCAAGAAGTTTGGAGTGCAAGGTTCACACTCAGCAAGCGGCAAAGACCAGGCCGGAGATCCACAGGATGAGGGTCCTGAATTGTCACTAGGCTGTCACAGTCTGCAGGCGCACAGACCTCTCGGCCCGGACTAACCCCCTAAGTGCACACTGGAGGTAGGTGTTAGAAATGTATTGTACGGAAGACAGTGGCCCTCCACCAACTCGGGGGACATAGTCTCTGTTCCTCCTCTGCCCCTGCAATCTCCACTCTACCCTCGGGCTGTGGCGAGTGGAGGATACAAGGTGGAAGGGCATGAGCCCCTCCCTTGGAAGACTAAAGAACCCGGGGCATTTTTATAAATAGCTACATCGTTAATGTTTAAACCACTTTGAAACATACAGCAAGTTGGATATTTATTTAAAAATAAATCTCAAAAATATCTATTTACAGTGAAGTAAGAGAGGCATGTGAAAACAACAGAAAGGGGGGAAAAGTCAGTCCCAGTGTGGAAGGTCCACTCTTCAGAGCGCTAGAGCCAACTTCACAAACCCCAAGGCTGAACTGAGCTGTGGAGGCAACAGGATGACATTAAGCGAATCCTGGACTCAGGTCACCTTCGATACGTGGAGAGGCAGTGAAGTTGGGTGGGGGTCTGCCGCCGGGGATCCTCGTGTTTGGGAAAGTGTGGTGGAGGGATGAGCCAGTGGATGAGAACCAGTGTGGCAGAAGGACTCATTTCACAAGCCAACAGGTCTCTAGCTCACCACATCAGGTGGGTGGAGGGCGTTTGGACCTGGAGGGCCCTTCCCAGTCCAAGTTGGCTTTGCCGTGGGAGCAGTCGGCATGGCAAGAGTCCCAGAGATAGAAATCCTCTTTTGAGAGACAAAAACAAAAGAACGGAACAGGGAGTGATTAGCAAAAATGAATCTGAATGCAAGTGCCACAGTCTCTCTTGCCAGGTGGCAAAGCAGCCATCAGCTGACATATCTGAGTCGATACGGGAACTCCCACGTGGGGCAGCCGGCCACACGATTCCCCTCCCCCCACAACCACGTGGTCAAGTGCAGGCCTGTGCTTCTGAGATCAACGCGTTAACATTTCTTCCCCATGAAACCAGAAAGGTCAGTGGTGTAGCCCTTGTAGCAGGGAGGTGCAAGGTCGAGTCTATCTGTACACGAGATGGGAGAATTGGGCAGACTTGTAGTTCAGCTGGTTGTTGGGCATGAACTTGTGCAGCTCGCTCTTTTTGCAGCAGGGGTCGTAATGGTAGGTGCTGAGGCAGGCGTCGCAGGAGGCTTCCGAACACTGCGTGCAGGTGTTGGCGGCCCCGGGGCGGTCACAGAAGCCACAGCGGGAGGCAGCTGCAGGGGAGGACTTGGATTTCAAGTGGAGGTGCAGCGGCTGGTCGAGGCCCTGCGTCTGGCCTGCATACTTCTCCCGCAGAGATGACCCATAGGCCAGGCTGTCATGGGCGGAGGCCTTGCTGGGGAAGCCGCCGGGCTTGGAGGCCGGGGAGCAGGTGAGCAGGCTGTCGCAGCGCTGGCAGAGGGAGGAGCTGCAGGACAGACCGCAGTTTTGGCACTTGGAGAGGGCGGACTCTTTGGCGGGGGGCGAGCGCTTGTGGTAGATGGGGTGGGCGTCATTTCTGACCAGCCAGACATCTGGCCGCAGGGCATCCTGCCTCCGGTACGTGGCCCTGGGCTCCGAGTCTGTGTACAGATCCACATCCTCCTGAGCGGAGAAGTACGTGCCACGCAGCAAGCCAAGGCCATTGTTGGGGGAGGGGGATGGCAGGTCATCCGGGCTGCCGTGGGGGGAGCTGGACATGGTCAGGAGCGAGAGGAACGGGCGGATGATCTTGTCCTTGAGGTCGTCCCCCAAGTCTGCTGCCACAGGCTCCTTCCGCAAGCTCAACGAGGTCTTCAGGGGCGGCTTCCGGCTCTCCCAGTAATTGTCATAGGTGTCCACCGACCTTGAGGGCTTGGTCACACGGGGCTTGCAGTAGTCCTTGGCTGCCCGCTCGCTGGCCAACTTCTGGAGCACTAAGCGGGCCATGGAGGTTGTCAGGTGCTCCCGGCCCTCGGCCCGCCACCGCAGGGCATCTGAGCAGCCTCGCACGTCCTCCGCGGTGCTCTTGCGCTCGCTCACCACGTCCAGCTCAGAGTAGCCTTTGTCCTTGACTTGGGAGTGGATTTCCAGCATCTGTTCACACTCCACCTTGGCCAGAAAGAGTTCAAAGGTGACCATCTTCACTTGGAGGGTCTCTACCAGCTCTTTGAGCTTGTACGCAGTCCCCAACTTGAGCACGTAGCCCATGTAATTCAGGATGGCTCGGATGTCCTCTTCCAGTAATGTGGACTTGACGTAATAAACAAAGGGGCCCGTGTAGGTCTTGATGCTTCTGAATTCCTTCTTCCATGGGTAGAGGAAAAGGTGACACCCACTGTTTCGAGCACACTGAAGGCACAGTGCAGAGCCCGCAGACTGGAGGAGCTCAGTGAGCGCAGAGAGCTCTTCACCACCTCATAGAACTGGATCAGCCGGAATCGATAGAAGGGATCCACCTTGTGCAGGCTGAGCAGGGTCGAGGCTGCCACCCGCAGGGACTCATCACTGCCAGGCTGCTGCTTGCTGGGGGTGGTGTCCACTTTGCCTTCATGAAACTGCATGTACTTCCAAAATAAGTCATCCTTATATTTTGCATCCATTGAACTGGGCTTCCCCATCCGATCCGATCCAAGGACGGGGCTACCTTATTTCCTCCATGGCTCCTGAGATAGAGGCAGGGACATTGCTAAAAGCATTGATATGTCACCTGCCTGGACCAGCAGAGTGCTCCCGGCACTGCCGCCGAGGACGCCCCGGCCGAGGGGAGCAAGAAGGAGCCACGGCTGCCACCGAAACCAGGCCCGGCTGGGCTCTCGCAGCTCTGGCCGGCTGCAGGGAACAGAGACCAGTAGCCTGGGGCCGCGGCGACCCGGAAACACTCAACCAGGAAGTGATGTCTCTCGGAGGCGGGTCCAAAGGGAGGCCCAGCCGCGGCTATGCCCTGGGCTGGCCTATGGCGGCGGAGGAAGAAGCAGAAGGCAGAAGAGTGAGCAGAGAGGCCGTGGAGTCCCGCTTTGGGGCCTAAAGGCCCACTCGCAGGCAGATTCTCAACCACTGTGCCACCAGGGAAGCCCTGCTTCCCTGCAATTTGATGGAATTCACTCTACATTATGTAGATGCCAACTGAATCAAATCATCCCAAAGTGGCTTGACTTTTGTGTCATCCAAACTGGTCTTCAGGGGCCCTTCTAACCAAATAAACTAAGCCAAAATCTACTTCTGTCTTTTTTTTCTTTTTCAGAACTCACAAAGATACAGTCAACACACAGTCAGCAATTAATTGATTGTGGCCTTTGGGAAGTCACACGGCTTGATCTTCAGAATCCCCAGCTGCTTCTCAAGGTCAAGCATGCTTTACTTAAATGAGATATTTATTCTTGAGGACACGCTGCCAGTCCTAAAATTTTCTTGAGGACCTAAGGAGAGCATTTCACTTGAGGACATTTTCACTGGGGGAACTTTATGGTTGCCTGTGTACTCTGTCAAAAAAAAAAAAAATCACCTGAAGGTGGTCTTAATTTACCTTATTACTGAAAGGAAAATGTGCTGAGATAAAACTACTGCAGGATAAGTAGGCTTTTAGGCACCTTCTAGTATGTAATATTGAAAAGTAATATGTTTTTCTGAAGGGACTGGTAAGAACATGTGGAGAGGAAGTTTTATTCAGGAATTGCACATTTTAAAAAAGCAAAGTTTTCTTCTCAGAGAAGAGTCCCTTGATAAATACTATACTTCAAGAGTAGCAATTTCTGAGTTTCTATAAACGTTATCATATCTATATGTTTACATCTATCATTTTAATAATATTTACATGTTGCTTTTAATTGTACTTTATTCCACTTTTTCTCTTAATAAAATTTCAAATCCATTGAGTACATATGGATTGATTCTTAGAGTTCATACGACAAAGATTTATTAAGCACCTACTATATACAGGAAGTACCTATATTATTCTAGAAGACAGCAGGATATAATAATAGAAAGTATTTACTTTAAAGGCCAGTGACCTTGAATTTACACTCAGCTTTTACAGTTACAGTCTTATGACCTGTGGCCATCTGACTTCAGTTCTCCGAGTCTCAGTTTCCTCATATGTATAACAGTACTAATGAAGCCTTATCGACAAAACTACTTGGAGAGTTCAATAAAATAATGTTCAGAGACCAAACATTTCCTAATATATAATACATATGCAATAAATGTAAGCCCCTCCCCAAGCCTTATATGTCAGGTGCTGGAAAGCTACATGATATATGTGTCATACACACAGGGGCAGGGATAACTATGACATTTATAACTCAAATCTGTGCTAACATACTAATCATTCTAAAGACAATCCTGCTTTACACAGACTCCTTGATTATACCAAGCAGCAAGCATTAAATGAGTCCTGATATTTCCAGAGCTGCATTATATCTCATTTGAGATACTTCCTAAAAAAGTGTAAGAAATCTTGGCACTAGCAAATCTAAATATATTCATAGATTTGTCTTCAGCTTGTCATATGCATTCTCTTAAATATAAGGCACTTTATAGTTTATAAATGAGCACAGTAATTCACATGCCCCGGGGTGGTTTTGATTTGCTTGCATTTAAAAAGGAACACTCTATCAAGTGATGGGGTTTATCCTTTTAATACTTAGGAAGAGTTCTATTAAATTCCACCAAGGCCATTCTTTCAACTTTAAGGTTGCAATCTCTATTCAGAAGAAAGATTTTAATTACCTCTTTAACCCCTCTCAATTCCACTATGATTTATAATGATTGTCATTTGCCTCCTTCTGGGCCAGGCATCCACAGCTCCGCATGCTCTCTCTCCTGTCTTAACTGCCTTCTCAAAATTGAAACTTCATTAACACCTTACTCATAACTTGTTTCTCAGAGTCCTTCTGGTGAAAGGAACATCCATTTGACACCCTGAAGATTCAGGAGGACTATGCTAATTTGCATAGCAGTTTGCACAGTTTTTGTTGCATTAGTTTAAGGATTAGAATTAAGAAGTGACATGTCTTCCCTTATCATATAACTGTGTGAATACAACTCTTAGAATACTCTGGATCCAGCCAGCCTGAACAAAAACTTAATGGAGAAAAGAGGGGATAGAAGAGAGAAAGAATCCAGGCTAACGCTGCGGTTCCATATCTAGAAAAGACTACAGAGAAGTCATGGATAGACCCGTTTGGGTCCATCTGGCTCCATTTTCACTCCCGGTGTTACTCTTTCCTAAATTCAGAAATGCCTTACTCAACTCCTTTACTAATTTTTTCAAATCTAACTATTGTCCTTGTCTCTGGCCGTTAATTCTCTAGCTTAGCTGTTTTGGTCTTTTCCTGAGATAGGTGAAACCACATTATCCTTTCTTTCTAGTTTTCAAAACAATAATGAATTTGTAAGTCCCCAGGAGGATGCTATTCTTCTGCAGGGCAGTAATAATGACTAAAACGGTTAATAAAACATTGCAGACATGAGCTCCCAACGCGTAGTGCAGCACAGAAACTGGGAATCAGATTCTGGAGTCCGACTCCCTGAGAATGAATCCCAGGTTCACTATTTTCTAGCTGTGTAACCATGAGAGAGCTACTTAAAAACCTCTGAGCTTATTTCTCATCTGCAACAAATGGATAATAACAGTATCTACTTCATAGGGGTTTCTGATGATTAACATAAGTTACCTATTGTAATCCAAACGTGAAGTATAGCTAGGGCCAATAAATATTAGCAAATTGTTATTACAGAAAGATACCTTAATTTCATTTTGACTGGATCATAACAGAAACCAGGTCACCGAAGGAATAGAACCCACAGTGAAAAATCCCATGAGAAATGGGTCTGTGAAAACCCAGAGGCCTTAAATGATTTTTTGACATGTTTTATTAGAGAAAAACATTTTCTCCTTATTTTGAGAAAAGCACTTAGATCCATCCGGATTAAAGAAAAAGAACGAAGCAAGAGCAAAATAGCACAACTCAACATGATCCATCACTGCAGAGGTAGCCTCTGATGCAACCATCAAGCTGCAACCAAAAGGCTAAATGAACAGTACTGTTGCAAGGAATGAGAAGAAGTGAGAACTCACTAAGGGAAACTACCGCTATGGGCTCTTGAAAATTCATCTCTCAGAAAATGAGGCCAAAAAAAAAAGATCATGCCAAGTCTTTTTAATTGATGAATAATTTATGGACGACCAGCAGGAGCATCCAACCAGGCAGCTGATTAAATGCAAAGTATTTTGATAAGCAGAAAGTTACCACCACAGGCCTCACAGTGAAAGGAAAGCACCCCCAGCAATCAACGCCAGTCTATATGTTGGTACGTGTTACCCAGTCTCTTCCTAGAAGCTTATTTCCCCATCCCACCCCGCTTTATCACTGGCAGAAAAAGTTACCTCCTCTGTTTCTTTCTCCTGTCAAAATGATAGAGGCTAAATGTGGATAAGAAAGGCAATTAAAATAGATCTGTCACAAGTATTCTATCCCAGTGTGCCATCCTGATTTCCTTCTCTAGTGTGAACTGCTACCAGAGGATGGTAATTGAAATTTGTCAGTGTTGACAGCTGATGACTAATATGGAGATTTTCATTAAATATCCCTCCTGGAATGGAAAAGAGATGAGTGCATATTAAATTCCAGATGGAGGCAGCTGTAGGACAGGGAAATGCAGACACTACTCAAGCCAGCCGTGCAAGAACTGTTTGGGAGAACTATAAGATCCTCTGAAGTTAATTTGTATGGAAATAGAGATGGCATTGGTTTTCTTCATTTTTCCCTGAGTAGCCGCATCATTTTCAACATGACCATTTATTCTCACAGTCCATTTATGTCAATATCAGCTGGAAGCCCCACCCACTAGCCTTTGGCAGAGTCAGTCTGAAAAACATTAGTTGAACTACTTAAGTTTGAAAATGTTGTAATTTTATAATATAAAAACCCAGAAGTCATTTCTAGTATTCATCTGTGTGATTTTATATTTTGTATGTGGTTTTCTTGTTTATCAGAATAGCTAAAAGAAATCTGATTAATTATATTATCTAAGTAGAATTCTGCCAAAAGATACAAAGAAATCAACGTTACTCAAAATTTTGCTGAGTTTTGTCATTGATCAAGAATGAATACTCATTCTAATGGATTTCTGGTGAATGGGCAGAAAGTGAAAGGGCTCTAAACTTGTGGTGCAATACCCCAGTTAACTAACATAACAAACTCGGCAGAAGAAAACAATATTTCTTTATTATATCCCGTAAATCTGTGGGGCAGGAATTGGGGCAGGGGTCAACTGGGTGATTCTTCAGGTACACATGGCACTGATGGAGTTCTCTCAGTACTCAGCTGGCAGATAGGCAGGTCTGGAGGGTCTAAGACGGCTTCACTCACATTTCTGGTTGTATTAACTACACTTCCTTATTTTCTGTACTCTTGATGCTCTGGCATCTGGGCTCTTGCTGACGTGGGAGAGACTGCCTCTCACAGGGCTAGCCAGTTCCTAGAGATAGCAAGAGTACCTTTCATACACAAACCAACCCACTCCAAAATCTTTATCCCTCTTCTCTTTATTGGGCTCTCATAGAGCATTTACACTCGGAGGAAATACTCCTCTGTTTTAATCACCCCACAGCCAGGTACCAGACAACTAGGGTCAGCCCCTATACCTGGAAGGCCACTGAAATTATTCAAATTAGCCAATTTCCCTGCCTCTTCCATTCCTTCCCACAAGAACCAAAATACAGGCCCTTGTCCATGCTTTCGCCTTACTCCTCTGCCATCTTATCAACTCCAGTGCGTCCTCATGTGGCCCTGTATGGCCAGGCATGCCCTTTCTTTTCAGAAACTATGAGTATCAAACTATCTTTTCAATGGCAGTCATCTCCTGATTTACTGGCTTCACTACACCTGCATAACAATAAAACCTACACTGACATATTTAAAAAGATCAAAAAACAAAAAAACTGGTGCAGTGGCAGAGATAGCTGGAAGGCTGGGGTCTGCTGGAACTATCATGGGGAGTATCAGCACATGATCTCAGAGTCGGCAGACTTCTTATATCACAGCTCGAGGCACCTAGAAAGAGTGTTCCAAGAGACGTGGGCAGAAGCTGCAAGGCTTCTTATGACATGGCCTTGAAGTCTCAGAATGTCTTTTTCTCTGAATTGGTCAAGGAAGTCACTAGGTGAGCCCAGATTCCATGGAGATGAATTGGCCTCCATCTCCCAATGGGCAGAGTAATAGAAAATTTGCAACCATCTTTAATCTACTGCAAACAAGCTACCTTCAGGCAAGCCCTTAAGGATCCCTAATTGAAGATCGGTGCTGGTGGTAATTCTAAAGGAATTCTAAGGGAAGTTGTTTCCTAATTTTGAGATCTCCTGGGGATAAGACAGTCCTCTCTAAGAGCATTACCTAGGATTTGTGCATGATTTCGGGCCCAGTTTTATCTGATTAGTATAGTCACTGGTGCAGAAAGCAAGAAATAAAAATAATAGGGGTGGGAGAGCTCCACTTCATGCCCATGGGAAGAGTGACACAAATAAATATATCTCCTTGATGCCCATGGGAAGAGTGACACAAATAAATGTATCTCCTTATTTCATGGAGGGAGGCATGACAATATGATGATTATAAAGAGCTAGGAGACAGAGGTGTGCAGATGCTCCTATGAGGCATTACTGTTGGGATTGTATCCCATTTGTTTTCTAAACCACATGCTTTCTAAACATATATTTGCATTTGGATATAATGAGTGCAATTTTCTCTTACTGACTGAAATCGCTTTAAATGTGAAAACGATGAAGCTTAAAAGTGAATAACTCAGCTGACCAATCACCAGCATGCTAAAAGCTCCAGATTTAACCAAGAGTGCTTTCCCCATCCCCCAACCTGGGACTGGCCAGCTAAGAGCTAAATCCTATGCCAAGAGTGTATTTAGTATTCTTGGGTTCACTCAATCTCTGATGAAAATGTTGTCACCACCAAAGAAGAGGGCTGAAAAATGCGAAAGGCGTGTTTTACTCTTCTTTAGCCTCAATGACAAAGGACATTTAGATGTGGAATTAAGCATTTTTTAAAATACTGTGCCTGTTTATTTTTCTACCAACATGGGGTAAAATATGAACACACCCTGAATCTATCTAATCACATAAAGAATATTGCAGAAGCAACTTCCTTACATTTCATTGAAAAAGAGCAGTCATACTGCTGGACTACATTCAAGAAGTCATTGCTTTCCTATCACCAGGCAATTGTATTACTTTACATAATCAGTATTCAGGGGATGGTATTTTGCTAATAGGCAAAATCCTACAATGACAATTTAAATGGTTTGAAACATGCATGAGATAATTCGGAGTCACAGCTCTGCCAACTGCTAAACAAGTGCAGCAGGAATGTAGACTCTCTGAGCATGAAGAGTGCTGTTGGGGGAACAGCCTGTCCTGTTTGATCAAGGAGACTTTGCTCACATCAAGTCAGGAGCTCAAGCCAGCTAATGTCATCATTTCAGACTCTTACTAGGGGAGATTAAATGTCTTCACTGGATAACTCCATCGCTTACCATGGGTGGAAACAGAGAACGGGCAGATGGTTTTCAGTGGTTAGAAGTGCAGACTCAGGCTAGAATAAAAAAAAAAATCTCGGTTTGAGCCCTGGCTCTGCTACTAATTAGCTCTGTGAGTTTGGGTAAGTCAGTCAGTCTCTCTCAAATTGACTCTTCATCTGTTTAAAAAGTAAAAACAGGACTTACCTCCTAGAGCTATAAGGATTAACTGAAATATTATATGCTCAACAGCTCAAAGTCTGACAAGTAAGTACTCTGTAAAAGTTCACATCTGCTGTTTAAAATGGGAAATTAACATAATTTGGAAATGACGAACCCTACATGAATGGGCTTTAGGGGGTCAATGAATCCACAGAAAGTGTGACAGAATTCTGAATTTTTCTGGGAAGAAGTTTCATAGCTTTCATTAAAGTCCCAAGTGGGCTCATAACAACAACAAAATAGTAACTATCACTACCTTATGTATTTGACAGTATAGAAAATGCATGTTTATGAAACTTCAACAAATATTCTTCAAGTTTTACTAAGTACAGGCACCATGCTAAGTTCTGAGGATGTCACGATGAGTCTAAGTACCTTCCCATAGAGAGGTGTGTGTGGAGGAAGGGGGAATGAACATCAGTGACTAATCCATAAATAAATGTGAAATGTGATACATATTATGAAAATGAAGAGCAGGGTACACATGGCAGGAGAAAACAATCTAGGTAACTTTTTAGACTGTTGCACCCAAGCCTTACGTTTGAATAGATCTGGCTTCCTGGGTTGGGGTGGCAGGGGGCTCAGTCTCCTCGCACTTGGCTGGGATGCATTAGGGCTGACGGCTATAGCCCTAGGCCATGTGGGTGGGGCTGTGTGTGTACCTACTGTGTCTCTTCAGGGGTCCTACTCCGTGCCCACCTCCTCCCAAAGTAATCCAGCACTCCTACTGGTGTGGCTGAAGTCTAGATGTACCACACAGCTGGCCCTTTCTTCCTCTTAGAACTGATTTACTGCAAAACCTTAGCATACTGGGACCATAACATACATTTATTTTTTCAGGACAACAGCCTCCTACAATATTATTTCAAGCCCCCTTTCCTGCTTGAAAGCCATTTTCTAAACAACAACATCAACAAATTTGTAATTGTATATGGTAACAGATGTTAGCTAGAATTATTGCAGTAATCACTGCACAATATGTATAAATATCAAATCATCATGCTGTACTCCTGAAACTAATATAAGGTTATATGTCAATTTTACCTTGATAAAAAAAGATAAAAGCATTTTTGTATTTTTTCTTTTTAAATGTCTATAAATATATCTATATGCAAATATAAATTTATATAAGTGCATTAATCAATTATAACATTTGCCTTTGTGGTCTTTTTTTTTTTTTTTGCGGTACGCGGGCCTCTCATTGTTGTGGCCGAGCCGCAGCATGTGGGATCCTCCCGGACCGGGGCATGAACCCGTGTCCCCTGCATCGGCAGGTGGACTCTCAACCACTGCACCACCAGGGAAGCCCCAGCCTTTGTGGTCTTTTATTTTCTTTTGCTCTGTTTCACTTCCACCTCTCCCTCCCAACTATATCAGTGCCCCTATAACACTGCCCTTATTAATAATTCAGCTAGTATTAAATATATATCTATATGAAACTGTTATTATCCATACTCATAGAGTCATTTGTGTTTATATTTATGTATATATAGAAAAAGAATCATATAACAAACACCCTTCCTCATCTTGCTCACCTGAGTTAGCAGTATCTCTTGGCTATTCTTCGAAGTCAATTATTATAGCCGTATTTAAATTTTTAATGGCTGCATAATATTCCATAGTATGGATATGCCATGATTGTTTCTGTCATTTTTCTAAAGTTAGGCATTTACTTTTTCCAGGATTTTATACCATGAACGAACTTGCAATAATTATCCCTGTTCATACATTCTTACATACTGGTAATTCCCAAGAAGGGATCTCCTCAATCAAAAGTTATATATGTTTGTAATTTTAATAGCGACAGGCAGTTGGTTTTCCAAAATGACTAAGCAATTCACATTTTGTTACCACCTATCTTCACAGGTACATGTAGGATACACAGTGTTAACTGCTGTACCCTATTCCCAATCTGTATCCTGCCCAAAAGAACTTTATCCTACCAGTTTCAAAAGTCACAACCCAACTTTCACCACCTTAATGATTCTATGCCTTGAATTCCATTTGATCATTTAACAAATATTTATTGAATGCCTACTGTGTGCCAGTTACTTTTCTGGGCACCTTGAGATATACAGGTAAACAAGACAGCTGAAAGAAACAATGAACAAATGTTACCGAAAGTAAATTTGAGGTGCTGGGAAGTATGTGTTAGGGAAAGGTCACATAGTCTGGGGAGACTTTACTGAAGGAAGAAATATAATTTTTTTTCCTCTTTTAAACCCACTGCATTAGTTTCTTATGGCTGCTATAACATGTTACCACAAATGTAGTGCCTTAAAACACTTTGCTCCCCTTTTAACTGTGTGTATTAGTTTCCTGATGTGGTGCTGATAAATTACCACAAACTTGGTGCTTTAAAACAACTGACATTCAATCAAAACTACAATGAGGTACCACCTCACACCCATCAGAATGGGCATCATCAAAAAGTCCACAAACAACAAATGCTGGAGAGGGTGTAGAGAAAAGGGAACCCTCCTACACTGTTGGTGGTAATATAAGTTGGTGCAGCCCCTGTGGAAAACAGTGTGGAGGTTCCTCAGAAAACTGAAGATAGAATTACTGTGATACAGCAATCCCACTCCTGGGCATATACCCAGATAAAACTATAAGTCAAAAAGATACATGTACCCCTATGTTCATAGTAGCACTATTCACAATAGCTGAAACATAGAAACAACCTAAATGTCCATCAACAGGTGAATGGATAAAGAAGATGTGGTACATATATACAATGGAATACTACTCAGCCATAAAAAGGAACGAAATAATGCCATTTGTAGCAACACGAATGCAACTAGGGATTATCATACTAAGTAAGTCAGAAAGAGAAAGACAAATATCATATGCTATCACTTATATGTAGCATCTAAAATATGGCACAAATGAACCTATCTACAAAACAGAAACAGACTCATCGATATAGAGAACAGACTTGTGGTTGTCAAGGGGGTGGGGAGTGGGGGAGGGAAGGACTAGGAGTTTGGGATTAGCAGATGCAAACTAGTATAGAGAGGATGGATAAAAAAATAAGGTGGTACTGTATAGCATGGGGAACTATATTCAATATCCTGTGATAAACCATAATGGAAAATAATACAAAATAAAGGAATGTCAAAAAAAATGTAAAAGAGTTGACATTCACTGTCTCACAGTTCTGGAGGCCAGAAATCTGAAATCATTTTCACTGGGCTGATATCGGGGTGTCAGCAGAGCTGTGCTCCCTTCAAATACTCTAGGGGAGAAGCTGATCCTTCTCTCTTCCAACTTCTGGTGGATGCTGGCATTCCTTGGCTTGTAGCTGCATGACTCCACCTTCTGCCTCTCTGTTCACATTGCCTTCTCCACGTCTGTCTGTGTCAAATCTCCCTCTGCCTCTTTCTCATAAGAATACATGTGATTACATGTAGGGGCCACATGGATAAACCAGGATGGTTTCCTCACCTCATAATCCTTAACTTAAATATGCAAAGGCATTATTTGCCATATAAAATAACATTCACAAGTTCCAGGTAATAGGACATAAATATCTCTAGGGGGAGGTAGAGGGGCATTATTCAGCCTATACTCATTTATTTATTTAATTTTTGCACTGAATTCACATTCAGAAATTTTTATTTTGGATGTGAAAAATTTAGCATATACCTTCCTTACCCATGATTTTGGAAAAATAATGTAAATAGTGACTAATATATATTTATATATAATACATTTATATTATATTAATATATATAAATATATAAGACAAATTCATGCAAAGAAAGTTATCTACCATCATTAAATTTTCCCACAAAACATAACAGATTAAGAAGCAGTTCTATCTGTTAATCCCATACTCCTAATTGTCCCTCCCCTTCCACTTTCTCCCCTTTGGAAACTATCACCATATTGTAAATCAACTATACTTTAATGAAAAATAAATAAATAAAAAGGAAAGAAGCAGTTCTATATCTCTGGTCTATTCTGAGCACTAAATCATTAGGTGCTCCTAGTTAAATCATTTTTTCTTGCAATAGTTTGAGTTCTAAGTATTAGCATGTACTACTTTCCTCCTCACAGTTTAAAAAATGATTTTCCATTGTCTGTACCCCTTTTTTGGTTCCAACCTTTTCAGTCTTTTATTTTCTCCAGTTTATCCATTATGTTCCCAGCTTTGCCCCAAGAACTACATAAACAAGTTTCCAGTTTGCTTTGCACTCAAGCACAGTTGAATGAGGTTGCTGTCGGTTTCTTAATTTGTTTCTATATTTGTTTATTTATCAACTACTATAAAATTTTTATAAAGTATATCAATTAGTTAGAGCCCAAGAACGACCAGAATTTATTTTTCTACCTTTTATACTAAGGAGAAAGATAAGTTCTTCGCAAACTTATTCTTTAAAAGTACATGGTAAAAAAAAAAAGTTTGAAGTAATTTATTAAACATTGCATGTGTGTATGCCTTTACATTGGCAGAGACTTATCCAATCTCTTATAATACCCAGTTTATAGCTGACATTCACATTCGACAAGAAACAATCCATCATTTAGCCATGACAGACATTGCTGGCCAATCCTGATGCATTCTTTTTAGCTGAGATTTGGCTTCAGAATTCTTCTGAATGAGACACTCGGCCAATCAGGTGTCAGAGCTGGCACCTGAGAGGACACCTCTTTACTGTCCCTGGATAGACTCACTTTTCCAGATTTTACTCTGCATTTAAAATGTGGTCATAAATTTACTCCAGTAAACTCTGCGGGCAGTATATCCACATCTCATGGTAATTTTGGGAACTCACAATTTCAAGCAGCTCTTTATTGGAAATATAATCCTATGTGCTACTTCATTCAACAAGTTACTTTTCTTGATTAACTTTTAAGGATAATAATAGCCAGAAATCATTAGAAGGAAAAAATCCCTTTCTATTTTCGCTCTCATACACACGTTCTTTTCTCTTCTACTGTCTGGCATTTTCTATTTTTCTCTTTCTTCCTGAACATAATAATAATAGTAATAGATAGCCATTGTTTTGAAATAATATGTAGCATTTAAAATTCTTTGCTCAACACTTTGAAATGTTCTAACAAAAGGTGCAAATGTGTTTTGAAGCACTTTATAGTCAGTCATAAATTAATGATATTGTTTATCCCATCACTACAAGAAATCCAATAGATCTTGCAGTGAAAGACAAAACTCTCCTACTGGATAGCAGATGACTGACACCTCAGAGGAGTACAGGAAATTAAAAACTTCACAGGTGAAATTGACAACTTGTTTTAAAACTTAAATGTTAATTCCCTTACAAGTGAGTCACAAGAAGGTGACTGAAGACTGAAAGTGAAAAAGACTGAAATATTATCTATAAAACACAAACCAAAATCACTTTTGGTTACTCACCCTCCTAAACAGTAGCAATACACTTCAGACCAGTCCTCCTTCAAACGGTGACATACGCTTTGGTTGGAGGAGGTCATGGAAGCATGTGACTGACAGTTGATCTCATGCTAAACCCAGGGGATCGGAGGTTCCTAGCCCCCTCCCTTGTCTTTGGAATGTACATTCTGCCCACTGTCCCTGCAGTGGGAGCTGATTTCAAGGATTCAGCCCTGAGGGAGCAATGCGTTATTGAGATCATGTGGATGGAATACATGACTGAGCCCCATTAAGGCCTCTGTATAAACATTTTTTAAGATTCTGGCAGGTGGGTGTAGAGACCTATTTGTCTTATAGCTGACCAAGGCAAGACTCCTTGTATGTTAAACCTTCCACCTACCAGTCTGGAGTGGCTGCCTCTCTCTCCTGTCTCTCCTTAACCTCCATGTACGGGGCCAGTTTCTGAACCAACAGCTTTGCAGTCAAGCAAGTCTGAACTCAAATCTGTCCCCATGCCCAATTAAATGGTAACCTTAGACAAGTCACTTTGTCTCTCTGAGCTTCCTGTTTTCATCTGTAAGAGGGAGACTGTGACATTATGTAAAGCACCCAGTGTGTACCCGGTGCCATAGGACAAGCTCATGAAATGTTAGCTTCCTTCCTCCTTAGGGATGACTTGCCTTGAGCTGGGGAAGGTCAAGGAGACTCTCTCTGGATTTCAAATACTCTAATGCTTGTAGTGGCCAACGACTGATTTCCTATCAGAGATGACTTGGAGGTGCTAATTTTAAAAATGTTAAATTGATTTGAACGTACTCTGATCAGTGCAAACACAAAGTGCTGGGTTGATTTTCTGTAATTCAAACTATCTTAATTGTAGAGGTAAATTTAGAAACTTCCCATTTCTAGCCAGTGAATTTTTAGGACTGATGCTTTTAAAATGAACATTAAACTTTGTATAAGTTATTTCCCCTCTCTGGGTATCAATTTCAGGGAGCACTCTGGTCTAATACCTCACACCATTTAGTCCCATTGAGGGATGCTACTGAAGGGGGTGAAAACTACTGAGCAAACTGAGGGATCTAGACCTTCCAAATACCCCATATCCCCACCCTTCAAGCAGAGTAGCTTCAATCTTATATGTTATATGCTACAAGTTTCTGTGTAAGATGATTTGAAAATGATTTTATAAATGAAAATTTTAAATCGCTGCTTTGCGTGAGCATACTTTCTGCCTGGTCTCCCCCTGCCTGTCCCTGGGATCCCATTCCAGGCCATTCTCTTCCATATTCACTTTAGCAACACTAACATTCTTTTCCTTCATAACAATTACATTGCATTGATTATTTATTTAACATGTCTCTGTTCCACTGGACCATAAAGCTCCAGTGGGCAGGATCTAGCCTGTTTATTCTCTGCTCCATACTTACCAATAAGTACAATTGTCAGCCATACATACCCCAGGGAGCTGAAAGATCTCTGATTTAACCTATTTCTATTCTTGTTCCAAAACACCTGATGTTTGTCAAAGATGTTTTTAGTTTCCTCAAAGGAAACGTGACAGTCAACCACCCTGAATCAGTTCCAGTCTAACTGCAAGAACAGCGCCTGTGCAGAGGAAACCTAGAAGTGTCCGAAAGTTGCCTTAGCTTCATATTATCATGCTAAGATCTCGGCCCCAAAATGGAGATGTATACCTTGCTATGCCCAATCAGTGCTGTGTCCAAGGGAGCCTAAGGGGCTGCACATGTGCTAGCTATTCCTAGATATGTCTACCCTTTTCCCCAGTTTCTGATGATACCTTCCTCTTACCCCTTAGAAGTCCCCCATTTTCCTCCCTTTGGGGAGAATGTATCTTTAGAGCACAAGCTCTTCCTTCTCCATTCTTTGATCAACAAATACAGTTTCTGCTCCTCTTTACCCAACTTGGTCTCATTCAGTTGGCACAATGGAACTGGGCAAGGTTGGAGTCCACCCAACTGGAGAGGGTCAGTAACACAATGTCTGGCACAATAGGTGGTAAAAACAATCTGGAGCTGAGGAATTAATGAATGTGTAAATACATAAATGTACAGACATAAATGTGTAAATACGTAAGTGGAGGGAGGCATGAGTTTGAGTCCCAATATTTATAAATTGCAATGTTACTTACTATAATTTATCTCTAAAATTAGTGCTGGGGCTTTACAATCGCTACAGAGTATCCTGAAGTAAAAATTCTTTGATTACATGTTTTACAATAAAGCAACTTACTAAGACTTTCAGTGTAATGATTCCTAAAGTTCTGAAATAGACACAGCCATAACAATAAATATGGTTATCTGGCCAACTACCATACACTAGATATTTTAATTACGTGACCTCTAGTCCTTAGATACCCTTCAATTTAAGTATGAGATCCATTTTGTAGAAGAGAAAAGTAAAATTCAAATACTTCTTCTCCCAGATCACCCAGAGAGGGGGAAACGGCTAGATTGTTTCAGTCAACCCCCACTGGACCATGTCAAACTCAAATGAACATTTCTCAGACCCTTCAAGCTAGGATCTGAGATGTGAATTGGCTTCTATCACTTACAGACATTAAGGCAAGATTTGGAGAAATGGATGTGAGGCAGAAGCTAACTTCCTGTGGCTCTTGGCTTTTGTTTCTGGCAAGCAAGACCATGAAAATGTGAGGTTTCACTATAGCAGCAGCCCAGTGTCATTGCCCAATCTGTTGGATGATGGAAGCAGTTGCATTGGCAGTGCTCAAAGAGGCTGTTGCTTCCAGCATGGCACCAGAGCAGCATCAAAAGTAGTACTTTCCTAGGGAAGCTGTTCCGCGTAACTCTTAAGAGTTACTCCAGGGGTACAGCCCAGAACCTGTTTCTCCAGCCTCTTTAACAATTTTGTATGTAGCGAACCCCCTATATTAAATTCCCAAATGCTTTAAGTACCTACAGTGGATTTTATTTACTGTACAGAGTCCTGATGCACGCAGCAAGCAATCAGCAGACCTCAAGTTTGAGTCTAGGTCTAGTTAGCTCTCAGTCTTGCTTTTTCCACCAGACCATGCTGTACGTAACTTTTATGTTTAAAAGAAGTTAAAATTTGCTGTTATAGCTAGATTCCACAAGGATTGTAAGAAAGAGTCTGACTTCATTTTTTGATGTTTGACTGCTGTTAGCTTTTAAGCACCCCCCCCCCATACTTCTTATTCTTCCCCCAGCTGGCGAAGTTGACACTAAAGCCCCAAGTGCTCCTTCCTTTGATTCTGGTAGGAAGTTCAAACCACTGGCAGGAGCCCTCACTCTGGCCCTACACCTCTAATTACTATAGAAACCCAAGCCAGTCTCCTTTCCTGGTTCTCCTAAGCCATTTTTGGACCAGCTTGGGGTCCTGCCCTGAAATCCCCAGAAATTCCCATTATGTGACCTTTTCATACCCTGGTATACATGTGGCATCATCATCTTGATATTCAAACCAAATTTTGGATAGGGGTTCAGCTTGCTTTACAGAGTGATCACAGCAATGACTATAGGTGCTTATCTTAGTTCAGACTGCTATAACAAAATACCATAGACTGAGTAGCTTAAACAACAGAAGTGTATTTCTCACAGTTCTGGAGGCTAAGTCCAAGACCATGGTGCTGGTAGATCTTGTGTCTGGTGAAGGCTCTCTTCCTGGTTTTCAGATGGACACCTACTTGCTTCGTCTTCACGTGATGGACAGAGAGACCTCATCTCTCTTGTGCCTCTTCTTTTAAATGCACTATTTCTATTCATGAGGGCTCTACCCTCATGACCTACTCACCAAAGTCCCTACCTCCAAATACCATCACATTGGGGATAAAGACTCCACCATATGAATTTGAAGGGGGCAGGGGGACACAAACATTCAGTCCACCGCAGTGTTACAGCATTTCTAGAAATAATTTAAGTAGCAAATGAAAAAAAAAAAAGGAAAGAAAAAGCAAGAATATCTGATCTAATTGGAGGTAAAGCTGACTCACAGATAAAATTTCTTGAGGACAAAAGAGCTTTATTTGAAGAATCCTTGCCTAGGAACATTTTATGTGAAATATCTATGCATTAAGAACTTTTTATGTGAAATCCAATTGTGATTCATTCTAATAGCTTCAATAGAAATACAATTATTTCCCACATCCAAGCATTTTCAGAAACAGCCATGTGTTAAAGAGCAGTTTTAATGCACAACCAATATGAGGTTGTTAAATATTTTAACTACTGAGTGACTAAGAATTAATATTTCAGGATTAAAATTCATTGATTATTGGATTCCTGCTATCTAGTCATTATAAATCAATGATTAATGTGATTTCCATGGAACATCTTTTAGTTAAGAAATTGATAAATCTAACAGTCTAAGCAGGGGTACAAATACCACTTAGAGAGATATAAAGGCATTTCAACGTGGCTTTGAAAGAAGACAGCATCTCTTCATTGGAGGACTATTCATGTTTCAACAAAATGAACCAAATCACAAAATTTCAGACCTAGGTAGACCATTTGAAACCTTAACCTTTAAGCTCTTGACAACAAAAGAGGAAATGATTCATACAAGTTAGGAGTTGAGCAGTCTAAGGGTGAATGGGCTAGTGCTATATGGGTACCATATAAAAATTAGCCAATGCTAGTATCCTTTAAATACTTCCCTTGGAATTCTGATGGGAAGCAAGCAGTCCCGATGCTAGAAAATATATTTCTGGAATCTTTTAATATACTATCTATTGGATAAATCCACTTCTCTAGTCAAAAAACAAAATTTGCTCATATACACTCACCAGCTTGTAAACATGGCTGCTGCTGGCCTATATGGCACCTTTGTGCAAGAGGGAAAAGATATCCCCTCTGGGTTTATTCAGCAGGATGCAAATTAGCCACACTGCCAGCCCCCAGGAACCCCTCAATGGGTGCCTTTGTGCAATATGCAAAGTGCCTCTCATACCCAGTGGCCCTCTCTGGGGGCCACTCTCTCTCTCTCTCTCCCCTATGTGTGTATGCATGCTCACTCTTTCTTCAAATCTTCCCCTAACTCCCCCTCCCACTCTCTATCTCTTCAGTATCATTTTCAGTTTAGTATAGTAGTGTTTGTGTTTTTAATTTAAACTTTTGTTACATGCACTGTGAGAGGCAATGAGCAGTGTAGTGATTTAAAGCATGCACTCCAAAGCCAGACAGAATGAGTTTTAAATCCCATCTCTGTTGTTTACTAGGTAGACTTTGTCAATTTTTCTTAACCTCTATGGTCCTCAGTTTTCTTATCTGCAAAATGTCAATAATAATAGCACTCTCTGAGTGAAGTCAGACAGAGGAAGACAAATATCATATGATATCACTTATATGTGGAATCTAAAAAAAGACTACAAATGAACTTACCTACAAAACAGAAGTAGAGTTACAGATGTAGAAAATAAACTTATGGTTATTGGTGGGTAAAGGGAGGGGAGAGATAAACTGAAGATTGGGATTGACACATACACACTACTATATATAAAACAGATAACTAATAAGGACCTACTGTATGGCACAGGGAACTCTACTCAATATTCTGTAATGGCCTGTATGGGAAAAGAATCTAAAAAAGAGTGGATATATGTATAATAGATTCACTTTGCTGTATACCTGAAACTAACACAACATTGTAAATCAACTATACCCCAATAAAAATTTTTAAAAATATAAATAATAGAACTCTGCTCATAAGAGTGTTGTGAAGATTAAATGAGTTAATATATGTAAAGCATTTTAAACAGTCCCTATTATACAGTAATCTTTATGCAAATGTTTACCCACAATTATTCTCATGCTTTCTAAACCTGAAAGTCACCGTAAAAATCAAGCAGGATGTCTAATCTGTAAGTTGTGAACGTGGCAAACACAGTGGCTCCCAGGAACTCAATGACCAAGAACCTGTTCCTGCATTGGACAGAATGCAGGGAAACGACCTCCATTAGAACATGAACCCTAATGTGAAAAGGGACCTAAGGAGGCTAGAGGCAGGAGACTACTCCAGAGAGGGGGGTGAATGTCCTGTCACAGGTTTTAAAGTTATGGTACCTTGTTAAGGACCTGCAGGGTCTTTCCAGAGAAGGACCAGCCCCTTGCAGCCTCCTAGGCCTTTCCTGAGTTCCAAAGATCAAATTTAACCAGAGAAGTGAGAAAATGAAGAAACAAAGGAAAACAGTCAAGCAAGACAACATAACAATAGTTTAGCCGTAAACCAAAGTCAAGAACCCTTAGTTTCTCCTCAAGGGCTATAGATAATATTCTCAGATATATTCTTGAGTTGTTTTGCAGATACTACAACTCCCACCAGATGGAAGAAGTTAGCTGCATGCTGACCACCAGCAGGCAGACCCCAGATTGGGTGGAACCAGAGGGTTGATGATTGAGAGTCCCAAAACGTCACCACCAACCAACCAGAAAAATGTCCATGAGCTGAGGCATCCTGTAACCCTCACCCTAATGTTGCCTTTTAAAACCTGTCCCCAAAAGCCATCAGGGAGTTCAGGTCTTTTGAGCATGAGCTGTCCATTCTCCTTTCTTGGCACCCTGCAATAAATGCTGTACTTTCCTTCCTAGTCATTATAAATCAATGATTAATGTGATTTCCATGGAACATCTTTTAGTTAAGAAATTGATTGGTGTCAGTAGATTAACTTTGCTGCACAACAGGCAAGCGGACCCAAGTTCAGTTCAGTAACAAGTTTAGTACTCCAGAGTCAGATGGACAATCAGTTGCTGTGGTCAGCAGAATAATGTCCCTCTCAAATGTCCACATCCTACTTCCATACCTGTAAATGTGTTACCCTACATGGCAAAAGGGACATTGAAGATTGATTTAAAGATTCTGGCTTTGAAGATGGAGGAATGTGGGTGACCTCTAGAAATTGGAAAAGGCAAGAAAACCATTCACCCCTAGAGCCTGCATAGAAAGAATGCAGTCCTTTCAATGCCTTGATTTTTATCCCACGAGGCATGTGTTGGACTTTTGACCTACTGAACTGTAAAATAATAAATTTTGTTTTTTAAGTCAGTAATATGTTATAGCATCACTAGGAAATTAATACAGTCACCCAGTGCTTCTACGTCCTGTGATTTTATTTTGTCGTTGTTCCACCAAGAAACACAATTAAGTACCGTTACTGTATGTGACTACTATGACTGTATATGCTAAGAAACCAAGATATCCAGCCATGTGAGAGCTCTCAATATTTGCCCAGCCAGAACTTCCGCCAACATTATACATCTAATTTTAGCCCCCTCCCCTTAAACAATCCAAGAAAAGATTTGGTCCCATTTTCAAGATTTGCTTGAAACTTACTTATACAAATGTTTTCTGTGAGGTATTTGAATTCTTATTTTTCTCAGATTGTAGAAAGAAAGATCTGCCCTCCTGCCAATAGAAGAAGAGGAAATATTTGAAATCAAGGGAATTCTTCTCTTAACTCTAGTGTCATTCAAGGGCAAGATTACCCTACAGATAAATTGCCTTTATCCTACATTAGGTGCCAATGATGATTGGTTCAGATGGTACTGCAGGTTTTTAAATCATCAAATTTCTTCCCAGGCCTCTTTTGATCTTGACTCAATAGTTTGGTGAACTAAATTAATCTCTTAGCTCATTTCTCATCCCAACATAGCAAGATGCTTACTACTGAGAATACATTGTCATTGTTCCCCTCCCTTTCATGTTCAGCTCTATCTTTGACCCAATTTCCTGATCTCTGAGCTATACAGCAGGTAAGAAATTAATGGCCACCACCTTCTGCTCCAGCCAGCATTTCCTGACCCGCATTTCATTAAGTCCTGAAACTCAAGGTTCTTTCAAGAGGAGAGTAAGGAGACTAAGCGTATGGAGTGGAGGAGAGAGCATTCGACCCTGAGAAATGCACAGAGGCCCTCACCTCTGAAGAGCAAATCCAAGTTTTCTGCCTTATAACATAGCAAATGTTAGCTGCTGTGTGATGAGTTTATTCAATTCAATCCAACAAAGATTGATTGAGATCTCATTCTGGGCAAAAAATAATGATAATTAAGTCACACATGACATTAGGGAAACGGCTGACATTTGTGTTGATGATAGATACTAAAGAATTAACAAAATTAGAAGGGAAAACCTAAAAAAACAAATGGCTGTGGTGGCGTAAAAGTAATACTAATTACAGTAATTTATGGGAACTGCTTATCACTAATGCCTAATTATTATGCAGCACAATCATGATTATGCATGCCATTAAATGTGTGTATGAGGGACTTTGGTGTGCGCTGTATTAGATTAGATTAAAACAATGAAATATAAACATGCATGCTCAGTCCTCATAATGTGTTTCTCATGCATTAATTTGTCATCTGCTCACAATTTTTAAAAATTAGAGAAAAATTCTTAACCCATGAATAAGAGAGTTTGGTTCTTTTATATCAGGGAAGCTATAAATTGATTAGGGCACTTGATTTTTTTAAATGAATTCCCTATCATTGCCATCAAGAATTGTGTGTGTACTTTTCTCCCAGGCCTTCTTATAAATAACTTTAATTTCCCTTTTACAGCATTCTATTCTAGAATAAATACAACTCTGAGAGGCTCATTTTCTTGACAGTCTGCAGAGGGAATGAGATAGATAGAATGACTCTGACCAGATCCGTGTGGTCATACCAATCCATTCAGCTGTTTGCAGATTACTCATCAGTCAGACAAGAAGACCAGGTCCCAATTACTTCAGGTTCAGTTAAAATAACAGAGTAAGACGGTGTTAGTGTTGATGTGGTTGAAACATGCACATGGTGACATTTATGTTCCACCCCCAAAATTCAATGATAACTTCTGACATAAAAGGATTTAGAGGTAAACAATAGCCTCCAATTCTGTAAGACTGCATTCTGACTCAATTTATTTATTTTTTCAACCAAAAAGTATTACAGATCTACTACGTGTCAGGCTCTACTACACACCGGGAATGCAGAGATTCATAACACTTAGACCCCCACCAGGAAATTCATGGTCTAGTAGTAGGAGTTTCTGTGAGGTCTATAGAACTGGAGTAACAAAGCTGCGGGTACTTCTTTTGCATACATGACCCTACTAGTATAAACAAGAAAATAAGTATGAATTATTAACTTCTCAAAGCTGTAAAAGAAAACGAAGCTGTATATATATTAAAACCAGATATATAATTATTTGCATCTGCTAATCCCAAACTCCCAATCCATCCCTCCCCAACTCCCTCTACCCCTTGGCAACCACAGTCTGTTTTCAATGTCTGCAAGTCTGTTTCTGTTTCATAGATAAGTTCATTTGTGTCATATTTTCTGAGCTCACACTCCTATTCCACTGCTATTTCTCACTGGAATCTCAGTCCTAGAAACTCCAGCCCATTTCCCCCTTACCCTACCCAGGTCTTTCCTTCAGCTGGCCCTGACTTTAGGACTTTCAGACCTATACTTTAGCCTCTCCTATAAACACTACTCCAACTTCCCTCCTAAGTGATACCTGGCTTTCACATTTGGGGAGGGGATGGACCCTTTCTTGCAATCCACTGCAATAAAAGCCGTTTCTCCCACGTGGCACTCAGGGTAAGCAGAATTGATCGCTCTATTTAATTCTCATCACTGTTTTTGCGGGCAGTCATGGCTCTAGGATGATTACATCGTCTCTAATCATGGGAGAATGTATACATATGATCTGATATCATTATTGTAAGAATTTGTGGGATGTGGTTGGGCATCTGCAAAGACTTGGCTGACCACTGATGTTCTACCATCTTTCAATGCCTTTTCTCATTTAAAGTTCATACCATCTCTAAATATGGCTGTGATTCTGCAGGTTGTGCCATGTTCAAAAGATGCCCATAGGTAGGAGCTGAAATCCAATTAAAGCACCACTACCTAAAATCTGAGACCTAGCCCAGGGCAGCATCAAGATTTTCTAATCACACAAAGGTAACATAGGGTAGTTGTCATCCTGTTTTTAAACCACCTTGTTCTCAATCTTATTACAATCTTCTGAGCTACTGTAACTTACCCACCAATGCATAAGCTTCCAGTCTACCACTTCCTCTGTGACCACTGGTGGTAACTTCACCACCGTGTCAATGATCCTTAAAATGCCAACCTCACAGATCCTTGACTTCCTGAACTCCAGCAACCCTCAAGTCCATTTCTTTTGGTCTGCCATACCTTGAGGTTTTCACTATTTGAATTTCTCCACTTCGAAGATCTAAAATTCTGAATTTCCCAACCTTTACCATACCTCTTATCTTTCCACTTCTCCTACTCATTCTCTGTGTTGTACATATTTTTCTTCCCTTTTATTACCTCTAGCCCCTCAGTCTCTATCTGTTCCTACAATGCATGTGGCTCTTTTCCAGAGTCACTTGCCTCTCTACCTGGTCTTGGTCAGTTACTCTACTCATTGTCACAATACTCACTTGAACAGTCATATCACTTACTTGTATTTATTCATTAAATCCAAACCCTGAATAGACTGCACTACTCACATTCTTCACTCATGCTCACAGGCAGCCAAGTATTAGTGGGAAGAATTTCACAGTCAGTCTTATTTAATTTTACTTCCATCCATTATCAATCAGGCCTTTGGTTCTGCTGCTCAGCAAAACATCATTCACTATATTTTACCAAGAGGACATATTTAAAATTTGTATCTCTATTTCCTCAATCATAAAATGGGGATAATAATATGTATACATGAAATACATAGTCAAATAATATAAATTAACTCAGCCAATGTTTTATACCTGTTTGAGTGTTAGGATATTAATAAATATTAGTTCCTGTCTTCTGCTGTAAGAATGAACCCCAGACAAATCTAAAACTTGGGCCTCCTGGTAGATGCTCCTGATAAACTGGCCTTTGACTCACCAAATACCATTGAAACACTCAGAAAATCTATGTGATTTTCACCAATGGGTGGACAAGCAGGCATGTGGATTGAGACTTGAAGAGTTTGGAGGATCTACAAGAGTGTAAAAAAGACTGATGAAAATGGCATATGTTTCCTTCTTCTCTGCCAAATAGAAATGTGCAAACTGTTTTCTCTCACTACAAAGCAATAAACCTAGAAAATAACATTTAGAGGGATAAAATGGGAGGGGGTGTACACGGGGTGTGTTCATTTTGGGAAAATTCATCTAGCCATGCAGTCATGATTTATTCACTTTTATGTGTGTGTTTTATTTCAAATAAAATTTCATCAACATACTCAAGTATCAACGTATCAAAATATAAATCAAAATCCAAGATTTAGAACATGAATTATCAAAATTTAAAACATGAACTTGGCTATATTTAGAGGCAAATGTACAGCTGTAGATGCTTTTACTTTAAGGAAGAAAGAATAAGCATTTAATGTAAGAAGTTATAAAAAGAACGCCAAACAAAAAATCTAGCAGAAATAGAAGGTAGGGACTTCCCTGGTGGCGTAGTGGTTAAGAATACACCTGCCAACACAGGGGACAAGGGTTTGATCCCTAGGCCCGGAAGATCCCACATGCCGTGGAGCAACTAAACCCGTGTGCCACAACTACTGAGCCTGCGCTCTAGAGCCCGCGAGCCACAACTACTGAGCCTATACCCTAGAGCCCACGCACCACAACAAAGAGTAGCCCCCACTCACTGCAACTAGAGAAAGCCTGTGCACAGCAACAAAGACCCAAAACAGCTCAAAAAAAAAAAGCGTAGGAATTAATAAAATATTGGCATATAAATAAATGAATTAGAAAATTACAAACAGAATAGCCAAAACATTTATCTTAAAGTTATTTCCTTGAAAAAATCAAAATAAAAAATCAGATAAACCACAATCTGGCCTAATCAAGATAAAGGGGGAAATACAGAAACAATAACAATAAAAAATTAGGAATCAGGAAGCATTTTAAAAGACAAAGATATTGTTTTAAATCACACAAAATATTATATATGTGTATTTATTAGAGAATTATTTACAATGGTAGAAATATAGAAACAATCTAAATTTCCAGTAGGAGGGAACTGACCACATAATGTTGGTATTTTTCTACAATAGAATACAACTATTGAACAGGTTTTTTTTAATTAATTTATTTTATTTTTATTTATTTTTGGCTGTGCTGGGTCACTGTTGCTGTGTGCAGGCTATATCTCCTTGCGGCGAGCAGGGTTTACTCTTCATTGCGATGCACAGGCTTCTCATTGCGGTGGCTTCTCTTGTTGCAGAGCATGGGTTCTAGGCATGCGGGCTTCAGTATTTGTGGCACATGGGCTCAGTAGTTGTGGCTCGCAGGCTCTAGAGCGCAGGCTCAGTACTTGTGGTGCACAGGCTTAGTTGCTCCACAGCATGTGGGATCTTCCTGGACCAGGGCTTGAGCCCATGTCCCCTGCATTGGCAGGCAGATTCTTAACCATTGTGCCACCAGGGAAGCCCTACTGAACAGTTTTATGTAGACATAGTTTTATTTGTCCACAAGACTTTTATATGGGTCATGAAACAAAATGTTAGCTTTATCTCTGGGTGGTGGTATTATCTGTGAAATACTACTCTTGATGGGATTATTAAAATTATCAAATGAAGTAACATATGTTCATCTTTTACATTCAAAAATTTTATTCCAACACTTTCTACATATTAGACACAGTGCCAGGTAGTAAGTTAAAGAAAAAAATAAAAATCGCCGCTTTCATTTTACTGATTATCTACTTGTAGAATTAGACATTAATCAAATTATCATATAAATTAACTGCAATAAGTATAAGAGATATCCACAGTGTAGTATGGGAGCATATAACAAGTGCCTAAAAATCTAGCACACAGAAGATGCGCAATCCATGTTTGTGTTGGCGTTTCTTTCCCTCTTTCTGACACACAATCTACTTCTCTTTCTAGGAACTGTATTACTCCTCAAAGGAATCCAGAATAGATTAAAGTTTCCTAAAGTAATTACGAAAAAATAAAATAAAATAGGGGAATAATAAAATGAGTTTCAAGTCAAGACATTGGAACAATCTTGTCTATCGTGTGCTAATGATATCCAGTTTCTAAATCTCAACAATTTAGTCTTGTAATTAGTGCACAGCTCAGGTGAATGAGTAATAAAGTACCTGCTCCTGGTACCTTATTATCTATAAAGAATAGGTCAAAGCGCCAAACTAATGAATATGCAAATATGGCTTACAAATCTGTGTGAAAGCCTGGTTTTAGACTGTTCCTGACCACTCACAGGCCACTAACCCACTTGAGTCAATATCAACGCAAAGATGTGGGTAGCCCCATAGCTCACGGGTAGGACCACTGAGGAACTGAGGAGTGTGTATGTACACCATAGCACTCTTCATAACACTCCATAATTCCCTTTAATACTTGCCATCATTTGTAATTACATATGCCTCGGGTTTGCTCCTATGATTATCTGACTATGCCTATTCACCTTGTTTTAATTTTCTGCATAGCACTTTTCACTAGTTGATGTTTTTTTTCTTCACCGCTGAAGGGAAGGAAGAAGAGGTGAGACAAGAAATGGGTGGGTTCTCTCAAGGAAATTTGTTCCTCTCCCATGAAGTCCCTGAAAAAGGAAAAGAGAGGGCTGCCAGGCTACTTTAGACTGTGCGGTCAGGAAGACCTAATTAACGGGTGACATTTAAGCTAAATAATCTTTAGAAGACATCCATACAAAGACTGAGAGAGCCAATTCCTGGCAGTGGAACTAGATTGTAGAAAGACCCCATGGTGATGAATGGGCTTAACTTGTTTTAGGAATTTAAGAAGCATCATTAAATGAGAGCCTAGAGGGAAAAGGGAAAATTGGTGTTAAGTGAGTTCAAAGAAATGGCTCTTATAGGGTTATATAAGGTTATATAAAAGAAATTCATTTGCTTGCTTTGTACTAAGTGCAATGAGAAGCCCTGCACTATTTCTTATCAAAGGAGTCTTATTTATATTTTGTAAAAATCACTTTTGCTGCTGTGTAGCAAACAATTTATAGAAGTGTTCAAGCAGAAGTAGGGGGTCACCGATCAGAAGATTCTTACATTTGTCAAAGCCAGATGAAATGGGATTTGGACAAAAGCAGATGATTTGGAATATGTTTTGGTGGAAGAGTGAGCAGTATGTACTGACGCCTTTGAGATGAAAGATGTGAATAGAAATAATTTTTTTAAAAAATCACACCTAGATTTTGGTCTCTGAACCTGGATGTCACTGGAGCTTTTTACAGAAAGGAAGAAAAACAAGGGAAGGAGGAGCTGGTCTGGATGGACAAACCATGAGTTCACTTTCACTTTGAAATGCCTGGCAGACATCCAAGTGAAGATATCAAGACACTAGTTGAGTTGAAATATATGGAAATAAGATTATAGTCTGTGCTTAAAACCCTAGGAAATATTTTGCCTCTTTGAAAAAATTTCACCTATCTTTGCCCTGATTATTATATTTATGTTTTAATGCTTAATATCAGAAAACAGACATATCTCATTTCATGGTCTTGGGAGATCTGTCATTTTAAGCCTCCTAATAGAAACACTGGACCATAATCTCCACAATCATTGCATATGATGAACCTTAAAAACCTAGTCTTGGGGAGAGGGGGAAGATGGCAGAAGAGTAAGACACGGAGATCATCTTCCTCCCCACAGATACATCAGAAATACATCTACACGTGGAACAACTCCTACAGAACACCTACTGAACACTGGCAGAAGACCTCAGACCTCCCAAAAGGCAAGAAACTCCCCACATACCTGGGTACGACAAAAGAAAAAAGAATAAACAGAGACAAAAGAATAGGGACGGGACCCACACCAGTGGGAGGGAGCTGTGAAGGAGGAAAGGTTTCCACACACTAGGAAGCCCCTTCCTGGGTGGAGACTGTGGGTGGCGGAATGGGAAAGCTTCGGAGCCGTGGAGGAGAGCACAGCCACAGGGGTGCGGAGGGCAAAGCGGAGAGATTCCCACAGAGAGGATCAGGGCCGACCGGCACTCACTAGCCTGAAAGGCTTGTCTGCTCACCCGCCGGGGCGGGCGGGGCTGGGAGCTGAGGCTCAGGCTTCGGTCGGAGCGCAGGGAGAGGACTAGGGTTGGTGGCGTGAACACAGCCTGAAGGAGCTAGTGCACCACAGCTAGCCAGGAAGGAGTCCGGGAAAAACTCTGGACCTGCCGAAGAGGCAAGAGACTTTTTATTCCCTCTTTGTTTCCTGATGCGCGAGGAGAGAGGATTAAGAGCGCTGCTTAAAGGAGCTCCAGAGATGGGCGCGAGCCGCGGCTAAAAGCGTGGATCCCGGAGACAGGCATGAGACGCTAAGGCTGCTGCTGCCGCCACCAAGAAGCCTTTGTGCGAGCACAGGTCACTATCCACACCTCCCCTCCCGGGAGCCGGTGCAGCCCGCCACTGCCACGTTCCCAGGATCCAGGGACAACTTCCCCGGGAGAACGCACGGCGCGCCTCACGCTGGTGCAACATCACGCCGGCCTCTGCCACCACAGGCTCACCCCGCACTCCGTACCCCTCCCTCCTCCCGGCCTGAGTGAGCCGGAGCCCCTGAATCAGCAGCTCCTCAACCCCGTCCTGTCTGAGCAAAGAATAGACACCCTCCAGTGACCTAAACGCAGAGGCGGGGCCAAATCCAAAGCTGAACCCAGAGAGCTGTGCGAACAAAGAAGAGAAAGGGAAATCTCTCCCAGCAGCCTCAGGAGCAGCGGATTAAATCTCCACAATCAACCTGATGTACCCTACATCTGTGGAATACGTGAATAGACAACGAATCATCCCAAATTAAGGAGGTGGACTTTGGGAACAAGATATATTATTTTTTCCCCTTTTCCTCTTTTTGTGAGTGTGTATGTATATGCTTCTGTGTGAGATTTTGTCTGTATAGCTTTGCTTCCACCATTTGTCCTAGGGTTCTATCCGTCCATTTTTTTGCTTTTTTTTTTTTACTTAAATTTTTTTTTAATAATTATTTTTTTATTTTAATAACTTTATTTTGTTTTACCTTATTTTATTTTCTTTCCTTTTATCTTCTTTCTTTCTTTCCTCCTACTTTTTCTCCCTTTTATTCTAAGCCGTGTGGATGAAAGGCTCTTGGTGCTGCAGCCAGAAGTCAGTGCTGTGCCTCTGAGGTGGGAGAGCCAACTTCAGGACACTGGTCCATAAGGGACCTCCCAGCTCCACGTAATATCAAACAATGAAAATCTCCCAGAGATCTCCATCTCAACACCAACACACAGCTTCACTCAATGACCAGCAAGCTACAGTGCTGGACACCCTATGCCAAACAACTAGCAAGACAGGAACACAATCCCACCTATTAGCAGAGAGGCCACCTAAAATCATAATAAACCCACAGACACCCCAAAACACACAAACAGACGGGGACCTGCCCACCAGAAACGCAAGATCCAGCCTCATCCACAAGAACACAGGCACTAGTCCCCTCTACCAGGAAGCCTACACAACCCACTGAACCAACTTTAGCCACTGGGGACAGACACCAAAATCAACGGGAACTACGAACCTGCAGCCTGCAAAAAGGAGACCCCAAACACAGTAAGATAAGCAGAAAAACACACAGCAGTTGAAGGAGCAAGGTAAAAACCCACCAGACCTAACAAATGAAGAGGAAATAGGCAGTCTACCTGAAAAAGAATTCAGAATAATGATAGTAAACATGATCCAAAATCTTGGAAACAGAATAGACAAAATGCAAGAAACATTTAACAAGGACCTAGAAGAACTACAGACGAAACAAGAAACGATGAATAAGACAATAAATGAAATTAAAAATACTATAGAAGGGATCAGTAGCAGAATAACTGAGGCAGAAGAACGGATAAGTGACCTGGAAGATAAAGTAGTGGAAATAACTACTGCAGAGCAAAATAAAGAAAACAGAATGAGAAGAACTGAGGACAGTCTCAGAGACCTCTGGGACAACATTAAACACACCAACATTTGAATTATAGGGGTTCCAGAAGAAGAAGAGAAAAAGAAAGGGACTGAGAAAATATTTGAAGAGATTATAGTTGAAAACATCCCTAATATGGGAAAGGAAATAGTTAATCAAGTCCAGGAAGCACAGGGAGTCCCATACAGGATAAATCCAAGGAGAAACATGCCAAGACACATAATAATCAAACTGTCAAAAATTAAACACAAAACATATTAAAAGCAGCAAGGGAAAAACAACAAATAACACACAAGGGAATCCCCATAAGGTTAACAGCTGATCTTTCAGCAGAAAGTCTGCAAGCCAGAAGGGACTGGCAGGACATATTTAAAGTGATGAAGGAGAAAGAGCTACAACCAAGATTATTCTACCCAGCAAGGATCTCATTCAGATTTGATGGAGAAATTAAAACCTTTACAGACAAGCAAAAGCTGAGAGAGTTCAGCACCACCAAACCAGCTTTACAACAAATGCTAAAGGAACTTCTCTAGGCAAGAAACACAAGTGAAGGAAAAGACCTATAATAACAAACCCAAAACAATTAAGAAAATGGGAATAGGAACATACATATCGATAATTACCTTAAATGTAAATGGATTAAATGGTCCAACCAAAAGACACAGACTGGCTGAATGGATACAAAAAGAAGACCCATATATATGCTGTCTACAAGAGACCCACTTCAGACCTAGGGACACATACACACTGAAAGTGAGGGGATGGAAAAAGATATTCCATGCAAATGGAAATCAAAAGAAAGCAGGAGTAGCAATTCTTGTATCAGACAAAATAGACTTTAAAATAAAGACTACTAGAAGAGACAAAGAAGGACACTACATAATGATCAAGGGATCGATCCAAGAAGAAGATATAGCAATTGTAAATATTTATGCATCCAACATAGGAGCACCTCAATACATCAGGCAAATACTAACAGCCATAATAGGGGAAATCGACAATAACACATTCATAATAGGGGACTTTAACACCCCACTTTCACCAATGGACAGATCATCCAAAATGAAAATAAATAAGGAAACACAAGCTTTAAATGATACATTAAATAAGATGGACTTAATTGATATTTATAGGACATTCCATCCAAAAACAACAGAATACACATTGTTCTCAAGTGCTCATGGAACATTCTCCAGGATAGATCATATCTTGGGTCACAAATCAAGCCTTGGTAAATTTAAGAAAATTGAAATTGTATCAAGTATCTTTTCTGACCACAACGCTATGAGACTAGATATCAATTACAGGAAAAGATCCATAAAAAATACAAACACATTGGAGGCTAAACAATTCACTACTTAAGAATGGTGTAATCACTGAAGAAATCAAAGAGGAAATAAAAAAATGCCTAGAAACAAATGACAATGGAGACACAACAACCCAAAACCTATGGGATGCAGCAAAAGCAGTTCTAAGAGGGAAGAACTGGATTGTATTATAGCAATACAATCAATTGTATTGTATTGCTACAATTATAGTAATACAATCCTACCTTAAGAAACAGGAAACATCTCGAATAAACAACCTAAACTTGCACCTAAAGCAGTTACAGAAAGAAGAACAAAAAATCCCCAAAGTTAGCAGAAGGAAAGAAAACATAAAGATCAGATCAGAAATAAATGAAAAAGAAATGAAGGAAATGATAGCAAAGATCAATAAAACTAAAAGCTGGTTCTTTGAGAAGATAAACAAAATTGATAAACCATTAGCCAGACTCATCAAGAAAAAAAGGGAGAAGACTCAAATCAACAGAATTAGAAATGAAAAAGGAGAAGTAACAACTGACACTGCAGAAATACAAAATACAACTCTATGCCAATAAAATGGACAACCTGGAAGAAATGGACAAATTCTTAGAAATTCACAACCTGCCAAGACTGAATCAGGAAGAAATAGAAAATATGAACAGATGATAAATGGAGCTGGAGGAATCAGGCTCCCTAACTTCAGATTATACTACAAAGCTACAGTAATCAAGACAGTATAGTACTGGCACAAGCACTGAAATTGAAACTCTGATTAAAAATCTCCCAACAAACAAAAGCCCAGGACCAGATGGTTTCACAGGCGAATTCTATCAAACATTTAGAGAAGAGCTAACACCTATCCTTCTCAAACTCTTCCAAAATATAGCAGAGGGAGGAACACTCCCAAACTCATTCTACGAGGCCACCATCACCCTGATACCAAAACCAGACAAGGATGTCACAAAGAAAGAAAACTACAGTCCAATATCATTGATGAACATACATGCAAAAATCCTCAACAAAATACTAGCAAACAGAATCCAACAGCACATTAAAAGGATCATACACCATGATCAAGTGGGGTTTATTCCAGGAATGCAAGGATTCTTCAATATACGCAAATCAATCAATGTGATACACCACATTAACAAATTGAAGGAGAAAAATCATATGGTCATCTCAATAGAAGCAGAGAAAGCTTTCAACAAAATTCCACACCCATTTATGATAAAAACTCTCCAGAAAGTAGGCATAGAGGGAACTTTCCTCAACATAATAAAGGCCATATATGACAAACCCACAGCCAACATCATCCTCAATGGTGAAAAACTGAAAGCATATCCACTAAGATCAGGAACAAGACAAGGTTGCCCACTCTCACCACTCTTATTCAACATAGTTTTGGAAGTTTTAGCCACAGTAATCAGAGAAGAAAAGGAAATAAAAGGAATCCAAATTGGAAAAGAAGTAAAGCTGTCACTGTTTGCAGATGACATGATACTATACATAGAGAATCCTAAAGATGCTACCAGAAAACTATTAGAGCTAATCAATGAATTTGGTAAAGTAGCAGGATACAAAATTAATGCAGAGAAATCTCTGGCATTCCTATATACTAATGATGAAAAATCTGAAAGTGAAATCAAGAAAACACTCCCATTTACCATTGCAACAAAAAGAATAAAATATCTAGGAATAAACCTACCTAAGGAGACAAAAGACCTGTATGCAGAAAATTATAAGACACTGATGAAAGAAATTAAAGATGATTCAAATAGATGGAGAGATATACCATGTTCTTGGATTGGAAAAATCAACACTGTGAAAATGACTCTACTACCCAAAGCAATCTACAGATTCAATGCAATCCCTATCAAACTACCACTGGCATTTTTCACAGAAGTAGAACAAAAAAATTCACAATTTGTATGGAAACACAAAAGACCCCGAATAACCAAAGCAATCTTGAGAACGATAAACGGAGCTGGAGGAATCAGGCTCCCTGACTTCAGATGATACTACAAAGCTACAGTAATCAAGACAGTATGGTACTGGCACAAAAACAGAAAGATAGATCAATGGAAGAGGATAGAAAGCCCAGAGATAAACCCACGCACATATGGGCACCTTATCTTTGATAAAGGAGGCAGGAATGTACAGTGGAGAAAAGACAGCCTCTTCAATAAGTGGTTCTGGGAAAACTGGACAGGTACATGTAAAAGTATGAGATTAGATCACTCCCTAACACCATACACAAAAAGAAGCTCAAAATGGATTAGAGACCTAAATATAAGGCCAGAAACTATCAAACTCTTAGAGGAAAACATAGGCAAAACACGCTATGACATAAATCACAGGAAGATTCTTTTTGACCCACCTCCTAGAGAAATGGAAATAAAACCAAAAATAAACAAATGGGACCTAATAAAACTTCAAAGCTTTTGCACAGCAAAGGAAACCATAAACAAGACCAAGAGACAACCCTCAGAATGGGAGAAAATATTTGCAAATGAAGCAACTGACAAAGGATTAATTTCCAAAAGTTAGAAGCAGCTCATGCAGCTCAATAACAAAAAAACAAACAACCCAATCCAAAAATGGGCAGAATACCTAAATAGACATTTCTCCAAAGAAGATATACAGACTGCCAACAAACAGTTGAAAGAATGCTCAACATCATTAATCATTAGAGAAATGCAAATCAAAACTACAATGAGATACCATCTCACACCAGTCAGAATGGCCATCATCAAAAAATCTAGAAACAATAAATGCTGGAGAAGGTGTGGAGAAAAGGGAACCCTCTTGCACTGCTGGTGGGAATGTGAATTGGTACAGCCACTATGGAGAACAGTATGGAGGTTCCTTAAAAAACTACAAATAGAACTACCATATGACCCAGCAATCCCACTACTGGGCATATACCCTGAGAAAACCATAATTCAAAAAGAGTCATGTACCAAAATGTTCATTGCAGCTCTATTTACAATAGCCAGAAGATGGAAACAACCCAAGTGTCCATCATCGGATGCACGGATAAAGAAGATGTGGCACATATATACAATGGAATATTACTCAGCCATAAAAAGAAATGAAATTGAGCTATTTGTACTGAGGTGGATGGACCTAGAGTCTGTCATACAGAGTGAAGTAAGTCAGAAAGAGAAAAACAAATACTGTATGCTATCACATATATATGGAATTTAAGGAAAAAAAAATGTCATGAAGAACCTAGGGGTAAGACAGGAATAAAGACACAGACCTACTAGAGAATGGACTTGAGGATATGGGGAGGGGGAAGGGTAAGCTGTGACAAAGTGAGAGAGTGGCATGGACATATATACTCTACCAAACGTAAAATAGATAGCTAGTGGGAATAGATAGCCACATAGCACAGGGAGATCAGCTGGGTGGTTTGTGACCACCTAAAGGGGTGGGATAGGGAGGGTGGGAGGGAGGGAGACGCAAGAGGGAAGAGATATGGGAACATATGTATATGTATAACTGATTCACTTTGTTATAAAGCAGAAACTAACACACCATTGTAAAGCAATTATAGTCCAATAAAGATGTTAAAAAAATAATCCTAGTCTTGACTGATAAGTTTCTCAAAGGCGAAATACCTAAACAGTGACAACAAGTGAGACAGCTGATAGATATACACACTTCCTTTTCTGAATGGCATATTTAAAGGGTTCATTCACGGTGACAATGACTCTTACTCACTGGGAATCTTATTTTCTCTTACAAACAACTGCTTTAAATATAGGAACATGGCTATTTTAGTCCAACTTAAAATAAAAAGATGCTAGGAACTTGTATTCATTGTTGGCCTCCATCTGTAGTCATATGCATGATCATAGTCAAGTTATAACATTCCAGTCTCCTCTACCATAAAATGAAAGTCCCCAACAAGATCATCTCTGGATCGCTTCCATTCGCAAAATTTAACGTAAAAGAAATCCACAATTCTCCCAGCACCAGGCACCCTTAACTGTGCCTCATAAATAACAATAATAATGTTTCACACAGTGTATGGTACAAAGTAAGGACTATCTGCAAAATGCAATTTAAACAGATGGCACTTTATGGCTTGCCATTTACTGTAGTAGTAAATTGCAAATAGGCAATTGTGCCTATGTGTATTTGCTGATCTGTCAGACATTGGAAATAAGGCCAGTGTATTATCCCTTTATAATTCAGGGCACACATTCATTCTCTGGGAGAGGCATTAAGTTTTTATTGAAAATGAGAAACACTGCAGCTGGGGTGAACCACAGAGGGGGCTCCTTCCATTACCATTTAGCGTATGCACACACGATTTTCAGAGTGAGTGTCAGGGTTTTCTCAGCCTTGTTCTGCCATGCGCTGGAGTCAGCATTCCCATCTATTTTAATGATTTTAAAGACTACCATTTTCTCATCACCTTTTACCTACCCATGTCGGGCTCCAACTCAGCTTCATTCACCAGCTCTAATTCCATGACTTCCTTCCTCCTGATTCTTTACCTCAATGTCTCCAACGTGATTTGGTTCTACAGCTTCCTCAACACTCTTTTCAGGCCCCAGGTGGCTATTTCTGCACAGCTGAAATCTGCTAATGCTTTTAAGATAATGTCCTTCACCCTTGGAAACAGAAAAAGAATAGCAATAATCACTGATTCTCAGTATGAAACCTCTAAACATTGTATGCCTTCCTTCTTTTAAATGTCTTACATCTTTTTTTTTAATGAAGTAAAAAGAACCTGGGTCTCATAGTATTAGCTCTCTCATACATGCATGAAATAATCAGACTGTAAGTGACTTATGTAGTTAAAGACTTGTGGCTTGGGATTGTGTCTACTGTATCCCCATCTCTTTTATTACTATAAAGAATTTACAATTGGTACAGTACACTATAACCCAGCTGCCGTGTTACACACTGCCTGCAAATGGGAAACACTGATCTGAACTACAATATAAAGATCAGAGAAAATTTCATTCAGGCTCTTCATACAGGTCAGAAATAAATAGGATTTATACAGTAAGTCTGACCTGGTACAGAGTCTTCACAATTTATGGGAAGCTAATCAGATGACGGAATTTTTTGTTGATATTTTAATCTGTACCTTAAAAGCACCATTTATAACTAAAAGGACACAACTGGCTAATTTTGCTCAATAAATCCCCAGAACAGCATAGAACTCAGTGCAGAATTCAACCAAATTTTCATATACCCTGTACAGGATGGAGCATGTGGTATTTAAGTTCAGGGGCATTGACAGAGAATTCTGATTGGTTGATGGTTCCGTTTGTGTTTGAGAGAAAATAATAAAGCACTTTTTCTTCATATATGCATATATTTGTTGATTAACACAGGTGCAAAACTCCCCCAAGGTCACCCTGGAGTTTACTCTGCAGCCTAATACGTTTAACAAGATTATGTTACATAACTTACTGTCTTACCATAAAATGAGAGTAGTATCTTGAAGAGAAGAAAATATCCCATTTAATAGAAATTAAATCCAGAAGCCAGTTCTACAAACACAGTATATAATCTCATAAACTCAATTTTGGATTATTCAGAATAACATGTAAATAGAATCAACTGTTCTTCTTCCCCTGAATGGGGAGGTTTACCCAGTATTATTTACACATCACAGTAAGTATGGTTAACATGTAATTCTGAGCAAATATTAAATCTCAACCACAGTTTATGTAAACAAAATAGACAAACAAGAGTAGGTAGGAAACTTCCTTCTTTTCCTCTATTTAAAAATCCACTCACTTCAATTCACTTGAGAAGTCCAATTCAGGGCCTGTGGACTCTATCATTCCAGTCCTAAGGGTTATCCCTGCTCTTTTTTTTTACCATAAGTTAAGCACAAGATTGCACTTCTACTGTGCATTTCCCAAATAATATGAAGTGAGGCATTAATTGATTGTCTTCCTGAATATCCCCAACATTGATGTGTACACAAAATCCTATATTTTAACAGACAGTGCATTCTTGCGTTGGTACTTGAATGTCTACAATCAATAAGCTTGCAGATTTTAAATTAAGGTTCCATTTTCAGAAAACTAAAACTTTTAATAAATTCCTTATTAAAAATATACAGGTGCATATATATACATATATATATTCCATTATATATATATAATGGAATACTACTCAGCCATAAAAAAGAATGAAATAATGCCATGGACCTAGAGATTATCATACTAAGTGAAGTAAATAAGTCAGAAAGAGAAAGACAAATACCATATGATATCTCTTATATGTGGAATCTAAAATATGACACAAATAAATTTGACAAAACAGAAACAGACTCACAAATATAGAGAACAGACTTGTGTTTATTACAATATTCTGTAATAAACTGTTTTGAAAAAGAATATGAAAAGGAATATATCTATATGAATATATATATAAATAACTAAATCACTGCTGTACAGCAGAAATTAACACTACATTGTAAATCAACTACACTTCAATAAAATAAATTAAATAAATAAGTACTATTTTGGGATATTAAAAAAAGAAAATCAATGTTACCAATGATAACATTGGCTTACCAATGTTGTTGCTATTGTTTTTCTTTAGGTTATCCAATATCTAGAATTATTTCAAATGTTAACACAATGGATTTCCATTTGCTATAAACCATACAAATTAATTTTACATGTTCTAGAAAGTTAGTTTTTAAAGCTAAACTGAGGTGACATTGAGTACAAAGATGGAACTCGTTCTAATATTGGGAAAAAGATTATAATTGAAAAAATTGCAAGAGAGTGAGCATGGATTAAGTCTGCAATTGTAAAACCAGGGTTTTTTTTTTTTTGTTCTTGTTTCTGCATAGTCCACGGATAACAAAATGTAAGCAGAGAAATGTGAATGGTAAACTTCTCTAAACAAAGGATTCTCTGGTGAATTCTCATCCTATCAATAGCTAGATAGAATTATGAGCTTCCCTTTGCATTTAGATCACTAAAATGATGTTTTGATATAAATTTGTGTGACTTCAATCAAGTCACCTGAGGTGTCAAAAACTCAGTTTCTTTAAACTGGGAATAACAAAATACATAATGTTGGGAGACAATTTCCCATGGGTCTTCTGCATTTCTGCATACCTTGTGAATCCAGATCCTGACAACACTTTGTTCCCAGCTATCTTTTTTAAATATTTGTATGGCAAACAACCTTGGAAGATAGAGACAGTGCCACGGTAGAAGCACTACCTTTTGCTTTCCAGAATAATAATCATAATGTCTCCATCCTGGGCAAAAATTTGGCCAGTTTGCTTATAGCCCCTTTAAAAATATGAGGTTTCCACGGGCTTCCCTGGTGGCACAGTGACTGAGAGTCCGCCTGCCGATGCAGGGGACACGGGTTCGTGCCCCGGTCCGGGAAGATCCCACATGCCGGGGAGCGGCTGGACCTGTGAGCCATGGCCGCTGAGCCTGCGCGTCCGGAGCCTGTGCTCCGCAACGGGAGAGGACACAACTGTGAGAGGCCCGCATACTACAAAAAAAAAAAAAATATATATATATATATATATATATATATATGAGGTTTCCTAAACTTGGGATTCCTCTCCTATAAATAGCAAGCCAGCAGTCACCTGGCTTTCACTGCATTGTCCTGTAGGAATTTGGATTTAGGGAACTGGGACAAATGCTGACATTCTGGTTTCTGCCGTTTCTGTAGTAAACGGTTCTTCATCTCTGTTCCAAGAGTCTGTATCCTCTACCTGCATCCATGTATCTATGTCATGTTAACTTGTAGGCATGTAGAATAAAAATCTCAGCCCCTTCACAGTTCCTGACATATATTTCATATGGTTGTTGTGGAAATAAAATTACACAATGTGCTTATAAACCTTAGCTCTGTGCTTGGGCAAAGAAGCATTCAAAATTTTTAGCTATAACATTATTATCACTCAAACCAACGTTTAATATAAATTTTTCTTTAAGCCTCACCTTTCAAAAGTTGATTTAATTATAGATTTCTAGGGTTTTATATCATTTCATTTTTTATTTTCTTTCATAATTGAATTAAATTTAATGAACATTCAAATGGATTAAAAGTTTCACTTGTAATATGCTTAATAATTCCATCATTTTAGCACTTTCAGTTTTCTACTCATTTCAAAAGACATTATGACATAAAATAGTCAAATAATTGCACAAACACTGTTATACAAAGATGTTAATATTTCCAAAATCAAACAGCTGGCAGACATTCCAAGCCTGAGATAGTGGCAAATATTTGCCAACTGATGTATGAAAGCAGATTCATTATAAGGAGGAAAGTTGAGGGGTGGGATTAATTATTTTAAGGCTGTGGCCTTAAGTACCACCTGTGGACATGACATAAATTTAAAAACTTAAAATTTCATACATCTATTTACTTATCTTACAGCTATGACTCTATGTCTCTCATTTTATAAGCTTTTCCATTACTATGTCTGCCTGTGGCTAAATTACCAAGCAGGTAAGTGAAAGAAGTTAGTCAAGCTAGCACTAACATAAAAAAAAATAGTCAATCAATTAACATTAAAAATAAAGAGTTATTAATGATATCAATTTTCTGAATTTTGGGTTTGTAGTATACAGAAAATGCCCTTTTCTTTTCAGTTTAAACTATACAGAAATGCCTCACACATAGGGAAATCAGAATTATTTTCCTGAATTTACTCAACCCAAATACTGAGCTGAATTTAGAGAATGTAAATTTTCTCAACAAAAGAAAAGGTCACCAGTTAAGAAATAAACTTTTATAATATGCTACTTTTACACAAATTAATAATAAGCAGGTAATCAATAAATACTGAATGAATAAATAACAATTATGAATGGACTATATAATATTTGATAGATGTTTCTCTTTTTTCAACCCTCAATGTTTATAGATTTTGTTTTCAATGAAGGAAGTCATTTTGTTAATTAGAGAGAAATGTATTATTACAGTTAAACGTAATTAATATTAGTATTCTTCAGTAGCCAAGTAAAAGCATCATAAAACAAATAAAATGAATAATGGAAGCAGTCTTATTGGAGACAAAGCTCATTATCAAACTGAAGGTTTGTTTCATATGAACAAAAAATTTTTCCAACAACTGATATGAACATGTTCAATGAAAATTTTTTAGAATGAAGGAAATGAGGAATTTCACATTCCTAATATTTAATAATCTCCTTGCAGCTACTTTAGTTTTCAAAATAAGAGAATGTATAGACCAAGGAGAGGAAGGATAATTAAACTTTATAACAAGATCACAGTAAAGATAATTTTTAAACTTCAAATAAAAGTTACCAAAATGGTACATTAAATTTTATTTCAAAAAATTATTTACATCCTTCTAGATTAGAGTAAAATAATGATCCAACAATAGAATTACGATGTACTCATATTTATGTCGTTCTTTAAAAAAACACAACTCAGAAGTCAATAGGAGTTTTAACACCACAAGGAAAATATACAGTGGGAAAATTCAGCCCGTTAGGATTAAGGAAGATTGATCGGTTCTATAAGTATACATGAACTCATGCTTAATGACCCCAATAACAAGACTAGTCTTTATATAACACTGTTCATCTTTAGAGTGCTTTACCAACCTTCTCTAATTAATAAGGATGGACAAATCCTGCTGTGTCCTTCAAGGCTTTCAAGTGGCATTTCTATCATTTGGAGCCTCACTAAAATCCAAAATGCACTTGCTTCTTCTCTATAAGAATTTAGCAACAATTTTTAAACCATATAAAATTTTAGGGGCATATCATCTGAACAACTTTAGTTCCCATGAAATTCTCTGTGTTTAAGATTTGCTTCCTAATACTACCCAAACACTTTGTTCCTCTTCATAAGTTTTCCTAACTTATTTTACATTGATAGTTAATAGTCTAAACTTATTTGACCTATGTAAAAGGAAGGATATAGAAGTTATAGCTATAGCTCACACACAGATTTTAATCTATAATAAATTAAAAATGTAGCCAGATTTTTAAAAATTTTAGTGCTAAAATACTCAATGGATATTACACCTCCCAAATAATGATCTAACTCAAATGGTTAAGAAATGACATACTTGAGGGAAAAACTAGTTTACGTGTATTCTTTTCTTTTTTTTCTTTTGGGAGAGTACTCATGATTTCCTAGGCTTCCCTGTTTGTTTGTTTTGAATGTTATTCAATGTCTCTCTAAGCTCTTGTTTTCTCAGTCAACAATCTGATTAGAGCCAGACCATGTCTGTCCCAGAAAGATAAGAAATCTGCCTAGGAGAAAATTAAGGACTCCTAGAGTTCCAGGTGTAGCTGTCTTACTCATTGATCTAAACTAATGACTTAGAGGAAAGAAATTGTAAGTGCTAGGACAATTCGAGATTTCCAGGTGTCTTTTCCCATCTCTATTATTACTAAAGGAACCCTTACCTTTTCGCCTAAATTACTGGATAATATTTGTGGTGTGATATATATTCATAATGGCCAAAGGCATCATAGAGGTAGAAAAATAGCTTATAGTAATCAGAGGAGATAATATAAACCAACAAAGAAATAATTCAAAGGTGTCTTTCTTCAATGTTCTAAACAAAGAAGAAAAACATTTTGCAGATCAAGGAGCTTACAAAAGGCTTACTCTTTCCTCAGAAGACGTAGTGGGTGCTCTGTTACCTCCACACGTCTTAATTCCCAAAGAAATTAGGAAGGGATTTCAGGACAATTCTGCTATTTATTCCACCAAAATAGTGTTACTTCTGGTCTCACCAGTATTTTCAGCAAAGAGAAGCAGTAGAGGGTATTTGGCATACATATTCTGGCTTCAGTAAAGAAAAATCTAAAGCCCATACTTTACAGAGGTTTTTCCAAGTGAAACGGAGCAGGACCCTGTGGGGCTCCTTGGCACAGAAGTTTTTCTGTGTCCCCCATTTCTTGTTTGTAGGGAATAGACTACAGCCTCTATGACCTTCCCTGAGTTCCAAAGGGCAGGTTCAAATAGTTGCTAATCAGGGAAGGGAGGGAATGCAGAGACAAGGGAGGAGCAGTCAAGAAACAATAGTGCAGACTTGGGGCAGGGTCCTCGTTCTGCCTCAAGGGATATACATAGCAATATCTTTGAGCTCTTCTGCAGAACTAAAGCCCCCAACAAATGGAAGATGTTAACTACTTGATGAAGCATTCTTAATTCCAGAGAAGGTCATAGTTTGATAATCTCAAGAACCAGAGAAGCTCATCAGGAGACCACCTGAGACCAGATTAAAGGAGTGCAGGCTCTGCACACACCCTAATCTTATCAGCAACCCACCCTTGAACTACTGCTATAAAACTCCTCACCAAACAGTTGGGACACACAGTTTTGAGGGGCATGAGCCCACTGTGTCCCCCTTTGCCTGGCAAAGCAATAAAACTATTCTTTTCTACTTCACCCAAAACTCTGTCTCTGAGATTCAAGTCGGCACTGGTGCACAGAGGCTGAGGTTTTGGCATCATAAGGACCACCCTACTCTCTTCTATCCTTGCTCACAGGGCTTTATAATATTTGCTTAATCCAGTAAAAGTCCATGTCAGAGAACAACTAGCAAGGATCTCTAACTTGATTCCAATATCAGTTCCTTGGCTGACACGAATTTACTTGATTTTTGTGGATTTATTTTGTTTTCTTTCTTTTCTTTTTTTTCTTTTATTTTTTTTGAGATAGGAATTTAGTTTTTTTAAGGAAGCTCTGGAGATATGTTAAGCTGTTTCCTTATTGAGACTAGTGTTTCCTTCTCTAAGGCTGGATTTCAAAAACTCATTTCAAATTTTCTTCTTTGGTAGAGCTGTCCTGTCTGCTGAAATTGATACCAAAGCAAATATTGTACAATATATAAATTTAAAAGGGTTTTTTGTTTGTTTGTTTGTTTGTTTTCAGACAGAATTAGGTTTTGATCCTGGCTCTACCAAACATTATCCGTGGTTTCTTAGAAAAGCTATTTAACATCTATCTATGAGCCTTCATTTTCTCATGTGTCAAATGGAATAATAAAGACTAGCTTTTAGTGACTTTGAGGATTAAAAGCGATAAGATATAGTGCTTATCACATTTCCTGATCATAATAAATACTCATAAAAAATTGTAGTTGTTTTTATTGTTGTCAGTGGTTGTGGTTCTGTGGTAAGACCTGATTCTTGTTTTTCAATAGATGACAATCTACTTATAAATATCAATATAACAGAAACAGTAAAAAGGTAATATTAATTTAATCAAAATAAATTTCTCAGAATATATATTTAGAGAAATCCCAACAGAAGCATAATACACTGATCCAAAGATGGTCATAGGATCAGACTGAACTTTGAAGGGAGAACAGTCCAGTTATTTTGACAACCAGATGAGAGTGTAGAAAACAAAGCATGAGCAAAGGCTTGAAAAGTAAGACTGAGAAATACTAAAAGATAGAATTTGAATCTTTTTAAAGATAAATGAAATTTATGGATAATTCAAATGCCATGCTGTTTAGTAAGGACTTGATCCTGACACAATGAGTATTCATATGAGAATTTTTGTTTGTTTGTTTTACCATGGAAGTGATAGTATAGAATTGGCATTTTAGAAAGTTAATTCTAAAGGCCATGTATAGGACTTCCCTGGTGGCGCAGTGGTTGAGAGTCCGCCTGCTGATGCAGGGGACACGGGTTCGTGACCCAGTCCGGGAAGATCCCATGTGCTGCGGAGCGGCTGGGCCCGTGAGCCATGGCCGCTGAGCCCGCGTGTCCAGAGCCTGTGCTCCACAATGGGAGAGGCCACAACAGTGAGATGCCCGCGTACTGCAAAAAAAAACAAAAAAAACCCCAAACAAACAAAAAAATAAAGGCCATGTGTAGAATGAATTCAAGGTGAGAGGGAATGAACTTTGGGAGAATTACACGAATTGAGGAATATTTGGAGAGGATGGAAGTTGTGGGAATAGAAAGCGAGGACCAGATACAGAAGACATTTCAGGGGATCAATCAATAGCAATTAATGGGGCTTCCCTGGTGGCGCAGTGGTTGAGAATCTGCCTGCCAATGCAGGGGACACGGGTTCGAGCCCTGGTCTGGGAGGATCCCATATGCCGCGCAGCAACTGGGCCCGTGAGCCACAACTACTCAGCCTGCGCGTCTGGAGCCTGTACTCCACAACAAGAGAGGCCGTGATAGTGAGAGGCCCGCGCACCGCGATGAAGAGTGGCCCCTGCTTGCCACAACTAGAGAAAGCCCTCGCACAGAAACGAAGACCCAACACAGCCATAAATAAATTAATTAATTAATTCAAAAACAACAAAAAACAAAACCCACCTTTGCTTAGAAATGATGCATTTCTGATCATTGGTTGGATTTAAAAAAAAAATTAATGGACTGAGCATCTAAAATTAATGGGCTGAATATTTCCATTGAGGCTTCTTCTTTTTTATTTCCATTCATACAACTCTTGCTTCTAACTCTTGCTTGATCTGTCTCTTTGGAGAAGGAAGAGAATAATAAAGAACTTCATCATTTATGTCTCAAGTCTCACAGCCACATCCTTGGCTCTCAAAATATAAAGGCCAGGTTTATAAAGCAAGCGAGAGAGAAATTAGAGAGTGGGCATAAGTGCTTTTCAACTTGAGTTGCACTAGTGACAAGATAGAGTGGCTCTATCATAGGCAGTTATAAAAACAGAAAGCTTTAAAGTAAGGAGAGTTCACTGTTCAAACACCATACCTAGGACAACAGGCCCAATGGTGGCCTTCTAGTCATGTAAAACTAATGCATTTAATATAATTCCTCCCATAAACAGACTTGAAATATATTATCTAGTTTCTAAGACAGAGTACCAGTGAACTCATTAGAATCTTGAACTTCAGTTTATAATTTTGATAAAAAAAAGAATATTTTGTTAGCAGGAAAAATATTTCTTCAAGCACAGTTTCAAGGAAAACTTAATTAAAACAAGCAAAACTCTTCTGATGAAATCAAGGGCGTGATCTCAGAGTCCTAACAGTATGGTTCCCCCCTGCCTTACAACTGCAAGATAGACATATCATCAACCCCAACATCTCCACAGAACACAGTTTGAAAACCACTGTCTCACTGGATTTGAGGTATTGTTGTTGAACAAATATTTATGACAAGGTTGGGGATGAGGTTCTAAAATGGAATTGTTCTGTCTGCCAAACTAATTTTAGGGTTAAAATATGATCTTGGACTCATTTTATGAGTACTCGGAGCTCACTAGGCTAGTGTACCAAAAGACCAGGTGCAAAATGAAAATGCACAAAAAGAAATCACTCACCCTCTCACTTTACTTGACTTAGGTGCAAACAATCAATTTAAATCATTTTTAAACCTGCTTTTGATTGAGTTCATGTACACGCAGCCTGCTGTTAATCACCTACAGTTCTGCAAAAGAATTATTTATTCATGTACATGATGACTGGCAAATATGTCTCATATTCAAGACTAGGTAACAGAAAATGATAAGAAAGACAAATGAGGAAGATAAGGAAAAATAAAAGAAAGTAACATAGAAATTTACAGTTTAAATGGTAAATTCTTTTTTAATTTAATTAATTAATTTATTTATTTTTGGCTGTGTTGGGTCTTTGTTGCTGCATGTGGGTTTTCCCTAGTTGCGGCAAGCAGGGACTACTATTTGTTGCAGTACAAGGGCTTCTCATTGTGGTGGCTTCTCTTGCTGAAGAGCATGGCCCCAGGCATGTGGGCTTCAGTAGTTGTGGCATGCAGGCTCAGCAGTTGTGGATCGCGGGCTCTAGAGCGCAGGCTCAATAGTTGTGGCACAGGGGCTTAGTTGCTTCGCAGCATGTGGGATCTTCCTGGACCAGGGCTCGAACCCGTGTCCCCTGCATTGGCAGGCCGATTCTTAACCACTATGCCACCAAGGAAGCCCTAAATGGTAATTTTCACTGCAGAATCTTATATAACTTTTCCAACACACTCAAAAACAAAGCAACATTATTATTTCCATTTTATACACAAAGAACCTGGAAACTAAAATTTAGAGAGGCAATGAAATTTGTCCAAGATCACATGACTAGAAAGCGGCAAGGTCACAACTCACTCAGAACTGCACTATGAGTTCTGAAGAAGAAAGAAAAATAGAAAGGAAGATGCAATAGATAAATCTATTGCACACCTAAAGCATGATTCATGAAAGAAAAAAATCATAAATGGGACTTCATTAAAATTAAACTATTCTGTTATGTAGAAGACTATTAAGAGAATATAAAGAAAAGTCAGTGACTGGGAGAAAACATTTGCTAAACACAAAAGAACTTGTACTCAAAATATTTAAAGAACTTTTAAAAGTCAACAATAGGAAAGCAAACAACCCAATTTAAAAATGGGCAAAATATCTGAACAGATACCTCTGTTCAGAAAAAGATAAAGATATCTTTTATCTTTTAAAGATATATGATGGCAGATAAGCATATGACAAGATCCTCAACATTTTATGTTGTTAGAGAATTGCAAGTTAAAACAATGAAATACCACTACATACCTATTAGATAGGTTAACCAAAACACTGACAACACCAAATGCTGGTGAGGATGTGGAGCAACAGGAACTCTGACTCATTGCTGGTGGGAATGCAACATGGTGCATTCACTTTGGAAGACAGTTTGACAGTTTCTTGCAAAGTTAAGCATAGTCTTACCATAAAATCCAGCAATCACACTCCTTGGTATTTACCCAAATTACGTTAAAAACTTATGTCCACATAAAATTCTGCACTTGGATGTTTATAGAAGGTTTATTCAAATTTTCCAGATCAACCAAGATGTTCTTCAGTAGATAAATGGATAAACAAATTGTGTACATCCATAGAAGGGGATAGTATTCAGCGATAAAAAGAAATGAGCTATCAAACCACGAAAAGATATAAGGGAACAACAAATGCACATTAGGAAGTGAAAGAAGCCAGACTGAACATGCTTTACACTGTACCCTTCCGACTACATGACATTTTGGAAAAGGCACTACTATAGAGAGAGTAAAAAGATCAGTGGTTGCCAGAAGTTCTGAGGGCAGGAGTCTGAGAAGAATAAATAGGCAGAGCACAGGGGATTTTTAGGGAAGTGAAATTATTCTGTATGATACTGTAATGATGAATATATGATATATTACACTTTTATATTATACACTATACATTTGTCATAACCTACAAAATGTACAACATCAAGGGTGAACACTAGCGTAAACTATGTATTATACTTTAGTTAATAGAAAGAAAAAGGAAAGAAAAAAAAGAAATAGAATACAGAGGGAATAAGTAGAACAAAAGACAAGTTGGAACAAAGCCAAGATAGCAAGGGCTAGAAGCATCAACACTGACCACATAAATTTCTTGGCATTAACTTAGTGACTGTCATTACACTTGTTCAATTAATTATTGCCATGTCATACTTTTCTTTATATTTTCCCCTTCCTGTTTATGAATCTTCATACCAAGTCTTCTGCAAACTAATCTTAATCCACCTCTGAATCAATCCTTGTCTCAATATATCAGCTAATGAGGCAGATTATTCTTTGTTACAAGGACTTAATGACCTCCCACTTAATTAACTTATATTTTTCATAAGTAATGATTTATCTATTGGCTCTCTTAACAAGAAAAATACACAGACAGCCTTAAGAGGCACATACACATATACACACATAAACTCAAACACATGAACACATACACTCGACAAGAACAAGTCTTCCACTTTTTAGTATAAAACCCTGACTAAACCTGACAGCAACATCCCTAGAGAACTCTACCTAAGGAACAGGAAAAGAATGAAAATCCAAAAGTTTCAAAATACAGAAATAAAAAAGGGACAGATGACAAGTCACTCATCATGACATGATTATCACAATCATGCTGAAAAATAAATTGAAAATCTGAGTAGGGAAATACAGCATTCTGTGGAGTTTTCAAGTAAACAACTAGCCCATGAACTTAATTCTCAGTTTAATGGACCTCCAAATAATTGAATAAACAATAAATGGCTCAGGAGTATCAGGGATGGAAGAACTAAGGGAGAGCCATGATTTTGGATAACCGATCTACAGAATGGAGGAGGGGGAAGAGGGAGTTAAGAATAAAGGTGAAAGGATTAATATTCAGTCACTGCAAACATCTACAGGAAGAAAATGAATTCTGGGCCTGGCTCCTGAGATGCAGGTTACCTCCATCCAGGCAAAGGAGGCATGAGTAATTAATAATCCACTTCAAAGTTCATAACCCCGATCTCCTCCCCAAAGTAGTCATCAAGAGAGGCAACAGCCAGCTAATGGGAGGATTGCTTAGTACATCTCATGCAGACTGAAGCACCTCTGCCTCAAGGTTTTCTCTTCTTTGCCAACTCAGGAAGCAGCTGGTTCCCTGAACTCCTGGAGGGAACATTAAGTCCCTCTCAACCACAAATGAGCCACCCAGTATTAGCTTCTTTAAAAGTTAAAAACAACATAGGGGTCTGGCCATCAATCAGTGATTGTATTTTTCACTCAACCCCACAGCAGCTGGGAAGTTATTTTTGCTAGAGAACCGGGTCTGTTACCAAAAATTCAGTGCACAATATACACAATGACCTAACTCACCTGTTCATCTAAATCCAAGAAAGACAGTCATTGCCTTTGGGGAAAACATTTAAAAAGCTAGCTTTGGGCTTCCCTGGTGGCGCAGTGGTTAAAAGTCCACCTGCCGATGCAGGGGATGCAGGTTCGTGCCCCAGTCTGGGAAGATCCCACATGCCACGGAGCGGCTGGGCCCGTGAGCCATGGCCGCTGAGCCTGCGCATCCGGAGCCTGTGCTCCGCAATGGGAGAGGCCACAACAGTGAGAGGCCCGCATACTGCAAAAAAGAAAAAAAAAAAAAAAAGCTAGCTTTCATCAATACTGACCAAACAAATATCAGGCTGAATGCACTGGTTAATTTTGATGTATTTTCAAAGTTCTTCTTCCCAGTATAACAGTTTCAGATTTGGGTGTACATAAAAGTTGTTTCAGAAAATTTTTTAAAAATGAAGGATCCTGGACCCCACTCCTAGAAGTTCTGATTAAGTAAGTCTTAGGTGAGACTGAAGAATCTGTGTGATAACTAAAAAGAACTCAAGTGATTTGTGATACAGAAATTACTTGAACTAGATTTTCAGGAACAAACAACTGGACTTACACATTTAACATCCATGGACTAAACAGTCTCCATTTTGATTCTTTTTATCAAATCTCAATTGTGAATGTCATATGGAACATATCTGATGCACGAATTGAAATTTATGCACACTATAAACAGTTGATTTGCAGGAGTAAGCCAATAAGCTATGTTGCACATCTCAAGACAGCTTTATTTTTGTCAGCTCATTCTTTTTGCAAGGATCCTCACAAGATGGTTTCCCCTTCCTTCCCCCCAAGAAGGGAAAAAAAAAAATCTTCCCTGGAAAACAGTCATCAAAAAATGAGAAACTTTATGAGATGTTGAAAAGGTAGTGATATATAACAGCTTGATAGAAAAACAATCCAGAGCAATTGAGATGAACTCATGGAGCCACTTCTATAAGATTCTCAGCTACTGATCAGAGACAAATAAGAGAAGACATTCACAGAAAGTCAGACAAAATGAAAAGGCAGAGGGCTGTGTACCAGATGAAGGAACAAGATAAAACCTCAGAAAAACAACTAAATGAGGTGGAGATAGGCAACCTTCCAGAAAAAGAATTCAGAAAAATGATAGTGAAGATGATCCAAGACCTCTGAAAAAGAATGGAGGCAAAGATCAGGAAGATGCAAGAAATGTTTAACAAAATCTAGAAGAATTAAAGAACAAACAGAGATAAACAAGAAGGAATGAATAACAGAATAACAGAGGCAGAAGAACGGATAAGTGACCTGGAAGACAGAATGGTGGAATTCACTCTGCGGAACGGAATAAAGAAAAAAGAATGAAAAGAAATGAAGACAGCCTAAGAGACTTCTAGGACAACATTAAAAGCAACAACATTCACATTCTAGGGGTCCCAGAAGGAGAAAAGAGAGAGGAAGGACCAGAGTAAATATTTGAAGAGATTATAGTTGGAAACTCCCTAACATGGGAAAGGAAATAGCCACCCAACTCCAGGAAGCACAGAGAGTCCCATACAGGATAAAGCCAAGGAGAAACATGCTGAGACACATAGTAATCAAATTGGCAACAATTAAAGACAAAGAAAAATTATTGAAAGCAGCAAGGGAAAAATGACAAATAACATACAAGGGAACTCCCATAAGGTTAACAGCTGATTTCTCAGCAGAAACTCTACAAGCCAGAAGGCAGTGATATACTTAAAGTGATGAAAGGTAAGAACCTACAACCAAGATTACTCTACCCAGGAAGGATCTCATTCAGATTCGATGGAGAAATCAAAAGCTTTACAGACAAGCAAAAGCTAAGAGAATTCAGCACCACAAAACCAGCTTTACAACAAATGCTAAAGGAACTTCTCTAAGTGAGAAACACAAGAGAAGAAAAGGACCTACAAAAACAAACCCAAAACAAGTAAGAAAATGGTCATAGGAGCATATGTATCGATAATTACCTTAAATGTGAATGGAGTAAATGCTCCAACCAAAAGACACAGGCTTGCTGAGTGGATACAAAAACAAGACCCATATATATGCTGTCTACAAGAAACCCACTTCAGGCCTAGGGACACACTCAGGCTGAAAGTGAGGGGATGGAAAAAGATATTCCATGCAAATGGAAATCAACAGAAAGCTGGAGTAGCAATACTCATATCAGATAAAATAGACTATGTTACAAGAGACAAGGAAGGACACTACATAATGATGAAGAGATCAATCCAAGAAGAATATATAACAATTAAAAATATATATGCACTCAACATAGGAGCACTTCAATACATAAGGCACTGCCAACAGCTATAAAAGAGGAAATAGAAAGTAACACAATAATAGTGGGGGACTTTAACACCTCACTTACACCAATGGAGAGATCATCCAAACAGAAAATAAATAAGGAAACAGAAGCTTTAAATGACACAATAGACCAGATAAATTTAATTGATATTTATATGACATTCAATCCCAAAACCGCAGATTACACTTTCCTCTCAAGTGTGCATGGAACATTCTCCAGGATAGAGCACATCTTGGGTCACAAATCAAGCCTCAGTAAATTTAAAAAAACTGAAATCATTTCAAGCATCTTTTCTGACCACAAAGCTATGAGATTAGAACTGAATTATAAGGAAAAAAACATAAAAAACACATACACATGGAGGCTAAACAATATGTTTAAACAATATAAATAACCAAGAGATCACTGAAGAAATCAAAGAGGATATCAAAAAATAACTAGAGACAAATGACAATGAAAACACGATGATCCAAAAACTACCGGATGCAGCAAAAGCAGTTCAAAGAAGGAAGTTTATAGCTATACAAGTCTACCTCAAAAAACAAGAAAAATCTCAAATAAACAATCTAACCTTACACCTAAAGGAACTAGAGAAAGAAGAACAAACAAAACCCAAAGTTAGCAGAAGGAAAGAAATAATAAAGATCAGAGCAGAAATAAATGACCTACAAACAAAGAAAACAATAGTAAAGATCAATAAAACTAAAAGTTGGTTCTTTGAGAAGATAAACAAAATTCATCAAACATTAGCCAGACTCATCAAGAAAAAGAGGGAGAGGACTCAAATCCATAAAAATAAAAATGAAACAGGAGAAGTTACAAGAGACACCGCAGAAATACAAAGCATCCTAAGACACTACTACAAGCAACTCTATGCCAATAAAATGGAAAACCTGGAAGAAATGGACAAATTCTTAGAAAGGTATAAACTTCCAAGACTGAACCAGGAAGAAATACAAAATATGAACAGACCAATCACAAGTAATGAAATTGAAACTGATTAAATATCTTCCAACAAACAAAAGTCCAGGACCAGATGGCTTCACAGGTGAATTCTGTCAAACATTTAGAGAAGAGCTAACACCCATCCTTCTCAAACTCTTCCAAAAAATTGCAGAGGAAGGAACACTCCCAAACTCATTCTACGAGGCCAAAATCACCCAGATACCAAAACCAGACAAAGATACTACGAAAAAAGAAAATTACAGACCAATATCACTGATGAATATAGAAGCAAAAATCCTCCATAAAGTACTAGCAAACAGAATCCTACAACACATTAAAAGGATCACACACCATGATCAAGATGGACTTATCCCAGGGATGCAAGGATTCTTCAATATACGCAAAACAATCAATGTGATACACCATATTAACAAATTGAAGGAGAAAAACCACATGATCATCTCAATAGATGCAGAACAAGCTTTTGACAAAATTCAACACCCATTTAGGATAAAAACTCTCCAGAAAGTGGGCATAGAGGGAACCTATCTCAACATAATAAAGGCCATATATGACAAACCCACAGCAAACATCATTCTCAATGGTGAAAAACTGAAAGCATTTCCTCTAATATCAGGAACAAGACAAGGATTTCCACTCTCACCACTATTATTCAACATAGTTTTGGAAGTCCTAGCCATAGCAATCAGAGAAGAAAAAGAAATAAAAATAATACAAATTGGAAAAGAAGAAGTAAAACTGTCACTGCTTACAGATGACATGATACTATACATAGAGAATCCTAAAGATGCCACCAGAAAACTACTAGAGCTAATCAATGAATCTGGAAAAGTTGCAGGATACAAAATTAATGCACAGAAATCTCTTGCATTCCTATACACTAATGATGAAAAATCTGAAAGAGAAATTAAGGAAACACTCCCATTTACCACTGCAACAAAAAGAATAAAATACCTAGGAATAAACTTACCTAGGGAGACAAAAGACCTGTATGCAGAAAACAATAAGACACTGATGAAAGAAATTAAAGATGATACCAACAGATGGAGAGATATACCATGTTCTTGGATTGGAAGAATCAATACTGTGAAGATGACTATAATACCCAAAGCAATCTACAGATTCAATGCAATCCCTATCAAATTATCAATGGCATTTTTTACAGAACCAGAACAAAAAATCTTAAGATTTGTATGGAGACATAAAAGGCCCCGAATAGCCAAAGCAGTTTTCATGGAAAAAAATGAAGCTGGAGGAATCAGACTCCCTGACTTCAGACTATACTGCAAAGCTATAGTAATCAAGACAATATGATACTGGTGCAAAAGTAGAAACATAGAACAATGGAACAAGATAAAGAGCCCAGAGGTAAACCCACACACCTATGGTCAACTGATCTATGACAAAGGAGGCAAGGATATACAATGGGAAAAAGGCAGTCTCTTCAATAAGTGATGTTGGGAAAACTAGACAGCTACATGCAAAAGAATGAAAGTAGAACACTCCCTAACACCATACACAAAAGTAAACTCAAAATGGATTACAGACCTAAATGTAAGACTGGACACTATAAAACTCTTAGAGGAAAACATAGGAAGAACACTCGTGACATAAATCACAGCAAGATCTTTTTTGGTCCACCTCCTAGAGTAATGGAAATAAAAACAAAAATAAACAAATGGGACCTAATCAAACTTAAAAGCTTTTGCACAGCAAAGAAAACCATAAACAGGACGAAAAAACATCCCTCAGAATAGGAGAAAATATTTGCAAATGAATCAACGGAGAAAGGATTAATCTCCAAAATATATAAACAGCTCTTGCAGCTCAATATTAAAAAAACAAACAACCCAATCAAAAAATGGGCAGAAGACCTAAATAGACATTTCTCCAAAGAAGACATACAGATGGCCAAGAGGCACATGAAAAGCTGCTCAACATCACTAATTATTAGAGAAATGCAAATCAGAACTACAATAAGGTACCACCTTACACCACTTAGAATGGGTGTCATCAGAAAATCTAGAAACAACAAATGCAGGAGAGGGTGTGGAGATAAGGGAACCCTCTTGCACTGTTGGTCGGAATGTAAATTGATACAGCCACTATGGAGAACAGTGTGGAGGTTCCTTAAAAAACTACAAATAGAACTACCATACAACCCAGCAATCCCACTACTGGGCATATACCCAGAGAAAACCATAATTCAAAAGAAGATATGGTACATATATACAATGGAATATTACTCAGCCATAAAAAGGAATGAAATTGGGTCATTTGTTGAGACGTGGATGGATCTAGAGACTTGTCATACAGAGTGAAGTAAGTCAGAAAGAGAAAAACAAATATCGTATATTAATGCATATATGTGGAACCTAGAAAAATGATACAGATGAACTGGTTTGCAGGGCAGAAATTGAGACACAGATGTAGAGAACAAACGTATGGACACCAAGGGGGGAAAGCGGTGGGGGCTGGGGGTGGTGGTGTGATGAATTGGGCGATTGGGATTGACATGTATACACTGATGTATATAAAGTTGATGACTAATAAGAACCTGCTATATAAAAAAATAAATAAAATAAAAATCAAAAATTAAATAAACAAAGAAAGAAAGAAAGAAAATATTTAAAAAAGACACATGCACCCCAATGTTCATTGCAGCACTATTTACAATAGCCAGGTCATGGAAGCAACCTAAATGCCCATCGACAGACAGGCATTTATTGAGATGACTAATAAGAACATGCTGTATAAAAAAATAAATAAAATAAAATTCTAAATAAATAAATACGTAAATAGCCAAGCAAATATAAATTGAATTTCTGCAGAAATAACTAGCTAGTACTCTTCTAAAATATCAATGTCATAAAAGATAATGAAAAGCTGAGAAAGTAGTTCAGAGGAAAGAAGACTAAAGAGGCATAATGACTAAATAAAATACTTGTTATTGGATTTGCTCCTTGAAGAAAAACAAACAAAAATCTATAAAGGACACTATTTAAAAATTGGCAAAATGGCCTATATTTAGATAAGGGTATTATATAAAAATTAAATATCCTGACTTTAGTAGTTTTATTGTGGTTATTTCCCAGAATGTCCTAGTTCTTAGAAGATGAATGCATAGTAATTTGCATATGAAAGGTTATGACATCTGCGGCTTGCTCTCAAATATTTCAGACAAAATAATAGGTAAAATAAAGAAAGAAAGAAAGAAAGAAAGAAAGAAGAGAATATGAGAAAGTGCATACACACACACACACACACATACACATATACACACTCATACACATTTAGACATACCCATATTCCACCACTAAAAAACAGGGTAACTGAGCAAATCAGTGTCTTCCTGGAAGGTCTATGTTTCTCATCTACAAAATAAGGTTATAGAACTAATTCCCTGTGACACAAATATCTATGATTGTATTTGCCAAAAACTTTGCTGAACTCAATTGTAGCGCCTGTTATAGTGTTATTCACTTTATCTTCATACTGAGTACCAACTATTTTTTATTTCTGAGTTATTTATCCTTCGTATCTTTCTTTTATTTTTGTGTTTCCATACTGCTTATCAGAATTTAGATAGGACTCACAAAGTATATGTAAGTATACACCTTTTACACCTATACTAGTCAGGCTTCCAAAAGTAAACAATTGGCACATTTAAAGTAGGTATCTTGAGGAGAGTTTAATAAACTATTTTATAAGTACAGGCATTTGTTAGGAAATCACAAGGAGCAGTGCAGTACCCTGGGGCTAGTAACTGCAGGGGAGCTTTTGTCATCATTCAGAATGAAGGGACCATGGGACGGTCAAACAAGACCTTCTGCCAAGACCTGCGCTCATTGGAGACAGAGGCAAACAACCCATGGAACTCTGCAGAAACGAAATCAGGGAACTAAATTCCCCATCTCATTTTTCTCCCTCTTCCCACCCACCTGCTAGTGCTTCCCATTGTTCAAACCAAATCAGAGTTCAGAGGGCAAGAGAGCCCTGGGATAAAATCCATAAGGATTATTAGCTTCTTGGGGCACAGAGCGTGATGAAAATGCATGAAGAGTGTGATTCTAGAGAGAAAAAAAAATGGAAAATTTTCCAGCGCAATTATTCTTATTTCTTCTGTAGAAACCAATGGCAGTCCAACATGAGGTTACTGCAAATTCCCACCTGCTTAACAATTCTCAGAGTCACCTCTGGATTCAGTATCCTGTTTAAGTTTAAATCTAAGGTTCATGTTGCCTTATGAATGTTACTTTATCTCTGTTTACTATCAGACTTGGAACTTGGCTGCTTTCCCTTGATTCCTATAAAGCAACCATTTGCATGAGGCTGTTGTACACAGAGCAGACTTTACTAAATGGTTAGAGAAGTAGGGAGATTTAGACACAACAATGAATAAAAGTTGGATGTTTATAGTCTCCAAAGACTCAGTCATCCCCACCAGTTTGGGCTCCCATTTCTTGCCATGTTTTGGGCCCTTTTCCTACCCACCATCAAATCCTAAATAAGGATCCATCTTAAAAAGTAGTTGGAGGAAACTTAGAAATCATGCAGCCCTCAAGCTCTCCTTCTCACAGAACCCTATACATTTCACTTGCTTCTGTATCCTCCCCCTATCATGCTGTCCTGTAATTTCTTTAGTTACCATCTTGCTGCCCCACTAGACTTCAGATGCTTTTTGAGGGCTAAGTCATTATCTGGATCTCCAGGGTCTACCATCATACTTTAATGAAGTAGGCACTCAATTAATGCTTTTTGAATAAATGTGTGATCTTCCAGGATATGACATCCCCGCTGTGCATGCACACACACTTTTCACCACGTACAGGTTTATAAAAACTGAGGCTCTCAGAAGAGAAATAACACACCTCAGAATCCAGGTATCCTATCTCTTCAAATTGATATTCTCCATAATACTCTGCTACTTCAGTTGTTTACATATAAGTGTGCTCAATGAATTTTCTTATCCTAGTTCTGCTATAAAACATCTTTACAACTTTTTCTCAACAAGTTATATTTAAGAGGGACAAGTTATAGAAAGAAATTTTCTCCTTATGGAAAAATTCCCTGCATCAATATCCTAGCATTTTCATCAACGTGTATAAATTTGTTGTGTTTACAATATTAATTAATATTGAAAACTGCAAGTAGAATCAATCTTTGAAATCGTTATTAAACTGAAAAAAAAGCGGAAAGGAATTAACACTTGCTGATGGAGATTTGGACCCTTTTATTTCTAACATTCTGCCTAATACTTTGTACCCAAAGATTTTCTCTGGTTAAGACAGCAAAGAAACAGTTCTTGCAAATGGTGTATTTTGTTTTCCTAATGAAAATCCATGAGGGAAATTTTAAAAATATTTCAAAACATCTCATTGCAAATCTGTTAACTTTCTTTTAAGAGATTTTTGTTGTTTCATCAGAGAATGTTGCTTATAATTTCATTATTGCTTATCAGCCTTTCATGACTCAATAATTAGCTTTATATCCAAAATGAACTGAATATTTTTACTCAACTATTCACAGGTCTAAAACCTGACAAAGTGAAAACACAGTATCATCTTCCAGAAGTCTCTGTGCCTCCAGGTTGATCAGTTTCCCAGGTACCTCCTAGACACTACCAACAGTGGAAAGAAAAACTTCCCCTCTGTTCTATATCCTGCAAACCTTTGCTCCCCATACCATATTCTGCAAACCCTTTCTATGCCCATAGCTTTCCATTATGTATTTTCATGACCATTATGGACAAAATGAAAGTAAAGTTTTTATGATAAAGTCACTCCAGAAATGTATTTTTCAAACAGCCACCTGACTTATTTGTACAAGTTCTCCACTGATCTATGTTCGACAGTATAAAAACAGCCTTTAACTACTTTGCTTGTCATATCTGTTGACTTTTGTCTTCCTTTGATCTCATATTTAAGGAAATGATTCAAGGCTTTTTCCCAAACTTATCAATCAGAATCTGCTAGAGCAGAGGCTGGTAATCTGCAAGTTTTAAAGGACCTCCAATAACTGTGATGATTAGCTAGGTTTGGGAACACTCCACCAAACTCAAGAATGAATCCAACACTGAAATCAATTATGAAATACTTATGTACATGTGTTAGTGTCTTTTTTTCTGCAAAGAGGATGGTTTTTCCTTTTTAAATTTTCAAATGCATTTTTTAAGAATGGGACAGACACATGATGAAAATAACTCATATACTGAAAGATTTGTAATATTTTAGCATCTCAAGTATCTGACTTGAGGTCAAAATAGAATCATCTTTTCTAAATTCTGTTCTCTACTTATTAAAAAGAATTATAGTTCCAGAGTACATGGGTCTAAAGAGCCATAACAGAATGATTCCTACTCGATGCCAAAAAAGTGTGTCTACTGCCTCAGCTGTAAAACAAAATAAGATATAACAAATTAGAAAGGGAAGGGGGTATAATAATACTATCTGTACCACTGTCTTTACTCTGTGTTTGAGGCGACTGCATCATATACTATAGGAGACAATATGAAAATGTGAGCTGTTGTGTTTAGGAGGCAGATACTCAGGTGAAGGAAGACTTCCATTAACTAACTCTTTTCCAGAAATTCTAGATTCGGTAACAAAACACTCCTGTTGAATCCTTGTCCCTCATTTCCTGTAACCAAGCGACACCAAACAGTGACTTAGCTCACTACCAGGTGATTTGATATAAGTCCTTGGAATAATGCCTGCAGTTTTCCATGATACTAAAATGCATTTTCTTCCCTAATTCTTAAATTTTTTAAAAAAGTGCTTCTTTATTTTAAGTATCAGGTACAACACATTATCTCTATTACAGTTGAAATCACTACCTCTAATAAACATGTCTAGAGAGAATAGGTAAGAGAATAAGATAGGTATAGGGGAAAATATTTAAAGTTGATAAACTTAAAAATGGAAAAAAAACAGTTAAGTATTTTTCTATAAAAGGGTTTTTTCTCTTCCCATAAATCATTGTCAACTTTCTAGTTCCATACATTATTGAATTTATCTGTATCATCATCAAGAAAATGCAGCTGTTATTCTCATCATTATTAACAAATAATTATAAACCAGGTTATCTACCTACATGATTTTATTTATCAGCATCATTTTAGAGATGAACACTTTATGCCAAACCAGCATTTAAAACCATATCTGTCTGGCTTTGAAATCTGAGATCATTTCTTTCTGCTACATTGTGCCCTAAGTATAGTACTGTATAGGACAATTTGCGAGAATGTTTTATTATGAAATTATTAGTATCTGGTTAATGATATAATTTTAAGTTTGCTACATGCTTGAGGATGAATATTTTTATTCTCCAGCATTCAATTTATTGATAGGAATATGCTTCAGGAGTTGTAATATATGTGGGGAAAGATGGCTATTATATAAAAATATGATTTACAAACTTTAAATGAAATACACTTATCATTTAAGTTTATTTTTCTACAATATATCAACATGTAAAATGAAGACACCGTCTTTTAAAGATGTGTTTGCCTACTGAGGATTTCATAAGTCTCTGTAATAATAAAATCTTATCCCTGCCTGAAAGTATCTCTATAGTTAGATTAGAGTGAAATAGAAAAAAATAGATTTCTTTCATGAACAATATATGTTCCATCAAAAGAACAAAGAAACAGAGCTCTAAATGCTGGGTTTTCTGCTTCCCTGAGATGTTTAAGACTGTCAGAGAATGACAGGTTCTGATGTTCTCATTCTGAATTTTAACCTTCCAACGTATCCTTACACCATACTACACTCCAGGCACTCGGGGAGTATGACATGAGAAATGACGTTTATTGATTGCCCTCTCTATAGAACAGAGCTGAGCCCTTTTTATACATTACCTTGTATGATCCTCACAAGATTTGTTATTAGTTTATGGAAAAACATTGAAGCACATCTCTCTACCACAACTTGAAGGAAAATACAATTGTCCATTTTATTATTACGTCAACACATAATGAGATATATGGGTTCTATGCCAGAAAGACTCAACTCTGGATAGAATTAAAGCTCCACATAGCCCCCCAAATAGGTGGAAGGATGGATACTCACATAAGAAAAAAAACACAGGGGTTAATTTGTTATCGACCATCCAGATATGGACCAGGAGAAAGGGAATCTTACAAAACAAGCACACCTATCCTGGCTCTGTGGCAAGGTCTTCCCTACAAGGAAGATGGATAATAAGCTTCTAGCCAAAGGAATTCAAGTGCTTCATTCTCAAAGTCTGTCACCATTCAGCAAGTAATTAATCTAACTGCCCTTGTTCAGAGTCAGTGTTGCACAACCTTCAGCTATGATTTGTCTTTCCAGATTTGTCTGCTGGAGGGTGGAAAATGGGCTGCTTGTGAAAATGTTGAAGATTCCCATCTGTGTGGCAGAATTTTATTTTTTTAATTATAAATCACTACACTGGCATCCTGACTGTGGACCAATTTCCCAAGCCTGTCTTTCTATAGGGAGAAAATAGACTGGTCAGTTTGACATGTCTTCCAGTCAACAGGAGAGTTAGATCTCTCATGGAAAATTGATGAGTTGTCATTGTGAGTTTATGCATCAGTCTCATATCTTGGCTCACATGAGTGCATCCCGAAAAAGGATATGGTAGCTGAGGATTGCATTCTGTGACTGCAACCTACAAGCTAAGTCCTGTACCTTGGTATGTTCACTGAGAGTTTCCTATGATTGCTGTAACAAATTACCACAAACTCGGTGGCTTAAAACAACACAATTTAGTCTCTTACAATTCTGGAGGTCAGAAGTCCAAAATCAGTTTCACTGGGCCAAATTCAAGGTGTTGTCAGAGTCATGCTCCCTCCAGAGGCTCTAGGAAAACTCTTTTCCTCACCCTTTCCAGCTTCTAGAGCTACATTCTAGGCATGTGTTGATTCTTGGTCCCTTCCTCCATCTTAAAGCCAGCAGTGAGCATCCTGATTCAGTGGTCACATTGCCCTATTCTTTTGGGTCAAATTTCCCTCTGCCTCCCTCTTATAAGGACACTTGTGATGGCATTTAGATCCCAACCAGATAATCCAAGATAATCTCCTCATCTCAAGATCTTTAATTCAATAATATCTGGCAACCTCTTTTGTCATATAGGGCAAGATTCACAGGTTCCAGGTATTAGAACCTGGACATCTTTGGGGCCATTATTCAGCCGACCACACACCATCTTTTGAGGACTATTCTAGAAATGAGTACATACTCCTTCCTGTATTTGATGGGAGGATACTTTAACAGTTTCTTTGAAATTCAACAACGGTTATGTATCAATCAGGGTTCCATCAGAAAACAGGATTCACCCCAGATGGTTCATGTCAATGGGGGTGGACAGGATTAAGAGAACAAACAATGCATGTGAGGCACTCAGCCATTAGCAACAATGGGAGACTTTTACCTGACTTCCTTCCCCAGGTTGACAGGCACAAAGAGAGAACATTATTGGAGCCCAGGGAGAATAGGAACCATGAGGAGGGTCCACCTGGTAAGAGCTCTGGTCATGACAGGACAAAGCCGCTGCCAGAGACCTGGTGCAAAAGTAGGGAGAGAATGAGGAAGAAATACCTAGACATAGCTCTCGACCTGCTGGTATCTCCCATTGGCCAAACCCAACCTGAAGTCACCTGGCAGGGGAGCCCAGGGGAAGCACACACAGAGGTAAGTGTCTCCAGCACAGAATATGTCAGAAAAAGGTAGAAAATGAATATAGACCTGGAAGGTGGGGAGGGAGCACACTAGCACACGTTATCCCCATATGACTATGACCTATAAAAAAATGAGTTTCAGAAAAACAGGGAATTCAACCAAAGTACAATGACAAGTGGTTGACCTAAAATTTGAATCTATGTCTGCCTGAGACTTGAAAATCTTTTTTTCCGTTTCTCTCAGTTTACTGCTTTATCGCTTTGGAAGTTTCAGTTTGCCTCATTTTATATATCTGCCTCTGAATTGCTTAACAACAGTCAAGCAGTAAAGAATATTACTGATTTTCATAACCATTCAATATACAAAATTATATCATCTTCTCATTTATAACCTTATATTGGTTTGAGTCTCCTTCCCACTGTGTCTCGGCCCCAGCATTACTTCTCTAGCTTGAAGGAAAAAAAATGTCTTTGATTGTGTTCAATTATTCATCCTCATAGCAAGCTCTGAATCAAGAATTATTAAATTCTATATTTCCTACTCCCAATTCTATGTGCAAAATAATTTAAGTTTCTTCTATGATCTCAGTTTCTAAGGATATTCTTGCCTGCTCACCAATGTCCACAAAGAAATAATTAATGTATTAAGCAGAGTCTAATAGATCCATTATACCCTCAGTCCCTGGCCTGATTTCCAGACTTTACATTTCTCCAGAGAAATGATTTTAACCAGCAACTCTCTCCTGTTTCTTCCAGGCAGAGAGAATACACTCAGCATAACCTCTTTTATGGTCCTACCATCTTCATGTCTAAACTGAATCCACTGCTTATACACTCACTGAATCACTCTCCCCTATCCTTCTACGGGTATCCTTGGCTCTTCACTCCTCTCCCATATAGCCCCACTCATCACCATTCTAAAAAGTCTGCACTGAGTGGCACTGTATCTGCTGCTTTGGAAATTAGAGCCTGGCTCCAAATCCCATGCACTGTTAACAAAACACCTTTCCCCTTGCCCTTCTCCTGACACCACCTTGCAGCCGGAAACTCTCCCAGAAGAGAAGGGGAGAGGAGCAATCAATAGCATCTCTGAACGGAAGATGCCTTTGGCAAGGAGGTAGCACTCGACCACCGCAGCGAACGGCAGGCCTCTGATTAAGACACCTGCGCGAGACTGAGTGATCTTCCTGTCTGTGCTGCGTGCAAACCAGCTACCTACTCCCCCCTCTTTGCTGCTTCATCCCCCTTAGGGAATGGAGAGCACCTGAAGAGAAAAGTGGTGCTAGGGTCTGCAGAGAGCTTAAAAGGAATTCGAGACAGCTGCTTGTTCTCCTTGAATTTGGATTCTGTAATCAATTAGGAGAGATTTCATAGAAATGGCGATTGAAAATGCAACTTCATGGTTAGGTCACATCAACCAGGCTCCACGTGACTTTCCCCATTAAAGAGAGCTAGCTCCCAATGGTCTGTGCAACTTGACTCAGTTCAGCTTCAGACCACCCTGGTGCTTTCCTGACACCTCGGACCTGTAGGTCACAGTCAAATGAGCCTCACAGCACTTTACATACAGCCAAACACTGGAACATGAGGCTGGATTGTAGGTCTGCTTAATTTACTCAAGATCTCCCTAACATGGGAAACTTTCAGGCTAATTCCATTATCTGAGACTCCAGGTGTATATTAAATACATACATAGATATAGAATACCTAATACATACATAATGGGTACATAAATAAGTAGCAGAACAAGGTTCACAAAGTTGTAAAAGCTTATGTGAATGGGCTACATATTTTTACTTTATTTATATATTATAAATCCATATATGTAGGGTAATTACACTATAATTTATACACTACATATTGTACATTTATGTACTATACTATACTATATATTGTACCAATCTATACTATAACAGTGCAATATTATACATATTATGTCAGGCACCGTGATCAGCCACTGTGAGAGGGAAAGCTAATAGCTGGCATTTGCATCTTACATAATATATCCAAGAATTTTATATACCATTAAACTTCCCTAAAATTCTACAGTGTGAATTTTGCCCCAATCTGCAGAAGAAATTAAAACTTAGTCAAGGAACTTGTCCTACTTTGCACCATTAGTGAATAGCAGAGCTAGGATTAGAACCATTTGATTTGTTCATTGACAGGGACACAAAGAAGGATAGCTGTGGTCCCTGCCATCCAGTAATTTATAATTATATTGTGGAAATAAGACATCCACAGGTAAGAGGTCAGGTGACAATACAAAACCACATACGAAATGTTCTGGGTGATAAAAATGACTAATTCCAAAAAGAATTGCATAAACAATAGGTACTTGGAATTCAGCAGAGAGATACCTTTCTTTCTTTCTATTGCTCACAGCCATGCTGTCTGAAATCCTCTTCTGCATTTCCTCTTCTTCCTAGGTGTTCATATCCACCATAAACCTCTGGGCAATTATTTTCCCACATCATCTTTTCATTTATTGAAGTTTATTATGTACTTGGCCTCTGACAGTTCCTAAGAACTCAATACTTCCAACCTGCCACAGATCATATTTTCATTCATTTCACTGAACTCTTTCCAACAGTCATATCTTTCTGGAACTGTGCCTCTTTACCAAGCAAAAGAAGCACACCAGTTCAAATGAAACCAGGAGTCGTCTGAAACAAATCCCCCGAGTTCTACTTCTTCCTTCTGTCCATAATGAGTGGGGTATTTAATCATAGATATTTTTCAGGGAGAGCAGAGCTCAGAGGGTACAAGCTACTTGCCAGTCAGTGACAGAGATACAAGGCATGGTAGGAGGGAAATAGCTTTAGTAAGAGAAGGAGTCACTGAAACTTGAAAATAAACTGTAGAGAATTTAGGAAACCCTTCCATTATTTAAATCATGGGTATTTTCAAAAGTATTACTTCAGGGCTTTCCTGGTGGCGCAGTGGTTGAGAGTCCACCTGCCGATGCAGGGGACGTGGGTTCGTGCCCCGGTCCGGGAAGATCCCACATGCTGTGGAGCGGCTGGGCCCATGAGCCATGGCCGCTGAGCCTGCACATCCGGAGCCTGTGCTCCGCAACGGGAGAGGCCACAACAGTGAGAGGCCCGCGTACCTTAAAAAAAAAAAAAAAAAAAAAAAAAGTATTACTTCACTTAGCTGCTTGCTTCCTCCTAGAAGAATATCTAGCTCCTACACAGGTTAGCCCTGTAACACAGGAGTTACAGAGTAGGATGGAAATCTCTCCAGTCCTACCTGCCTTAGAAAGAAAGGAAGAAAGGAAAAAAGAAAGGAATGAATGAAGAAATGAAGGAAGGAAGGAAAAAGGGAAGGAAGGAAAAAGGGAAGGAAGAAAGGAAGAAAAAAATGTTATAATAACAAAAATTGATCTTAGTACGTTTCTACTATTAAAAACCTGTTTTTACCCTGCCTTCTTTCGAAAGAGGATTTCAGCATTTTATATTACATACATGTAAATCCAACAGTGTAAAGATGTGTAGATATAATGACTATGCATTATATCTACCTAACTCTGAGTTTCCTAGTAGCCAAAGGAAAGGGGAAAAAAAGAGTACAAGTTTTACACTGCCATTATTTAATAATAAGAGTCAATATCTTCATGAATGGCTAACTTTTTGCTGCTTCTATATAATAAGGCACTTACTAGGTGAAAGATTCTCTGTAAACACTGTCTACAATGTCTATGTCTTCATCGTAATAATAGCTGGCACTAACTAATATACTATTTCTTCTGTGTCAGGCACTATTTTAAGGGCTTTACATATATTAACCAATTTAATTTTCACAATAACTTTGGATATAGATACTATTATTATCCCTATTATACAGATGAGTAAATCAAAGTACAGAGGGTTAAGTGATTTGCCCAAGGCCACATAACTAGTAAGTATTAGTAATGGGACTCAAACCTAAGCCTGGTTCCAGGATTCAAACTCTTAACCACAAGACTATGCGGGACCTCAGTTAATCCTCTATAGTAGCATACTAAGAAGGAAGAAGATGAAGTTATTGAACCACGGTCACTAAAGACAAGAATTGCTAGACTCGGGGTTCAAATCTAATACTAAAGCCTACAGTTCCAAAGTCTACATCTATTCCACTCTGATCCATAAAAAGATGGTATCCCATGGGTCTTTATACAAAGGGTATTCAAGAATTTAGAGCTGCACAATGCAGTATTCTTGTGTTGACTCTTGATAAACATTAAATCTAGGTCTGAGCTTCCTAGTAGCCAAAGCAATGGGGAAAAGAACACAGAGGTTTACCCAGTCATTATTTAATGATAAAAGAGCCAATATCTTCACAAATGACTAACTTTTTGCTGCTTCTATATTATATTAAAATTTAACTCACTGAAGGTATTTCTATACAAGGTTAAATTAAGGAGGCCCAGGAATGGTACTTTCTGGTGATCTAGTTCAATTCTAAAAATTTACTTAGTCCTGAAGAAATAGTTGAAAAGAAAATCTCTTATAAGCCCTTGAGGCAATATTTTTTCTCTTAATGTTTTGATAAAAGCTGGATATCAGCTGTAGAAAGAAGATTCTCATGCTATGGCTATCCAAGGAGACAGAGACAATATTCAGAGTCTACTATAAGAGTTGAGGACTTTGATGTGATGTCCCAATAGGCTATCAGAATCCAGATTTGAGCCTCAGGGTGACCTAGAAGGAAATCAAATTAGTTACAACAAATAGGTGCTTTGGACACAGATATTCACTACTCTCCAAAAATATGTGTACTACCCCCATATTTCCAAGTTTCTCACAGTTGAGTGAAGCCAGGTGATAAGTTCTGGCCTATGGGCCATGAGGGGAAGTGATGTATATCACTTCTAGGCCAGAACATAGAGAAGCCACTGCGTTTTCTTCCTAAGCTCTGGTAATGCTGCGTTCTCATGTCCAGATGATAAAACTACCAATTGTCAGAGCTTCTCATTAGCCTGAGTCTTTGAGCAGCTATGTAGAAAACTGTTCCCTATCAAACTGTGTTGGACGTGGAGAATGAGTGAGAAATTAACCTTTGGTGGTGTTGCTAGGTCATTGGTATTTCAAGATTAATTTGTTTTTGCAGCAAAACCTATTCCATCCCAACTAATACAGTACTTCAATACTCCCCAGAGAGAGACTGCATCTAAAAGACTCAAACTGTCCTGGAACTTCCCAGAAATATATACTATAAAGTTACATTTTTAAGAGATATTTAACTTTCTATCAATATTATTTCTACATATGATATTACATTCATAACATGGAACATTGTTTTCAAAATGAAGGAATGTACCAATTTTTAAACTCTGGGCTTTTATGTACTACTCTTCATTTTTGTCCTTCAGTCATGTTTCATTCTATGTGTTAAATGCCTGCATCTATGATAATTTTTTCTTTAAAATCAAGTGGCTGGGATTTTTTTACCCCTAAATCTAGACACTGTTGTTCTGCCACTTTAAAAGTGTTGAAAATCGCAGTTTCAATCTAAAGCTTGTCATAACATGAACTAACTCCACAGGCACGCCTTTGGAGTAGGTACAGTTAAAATAGTAAATAATAGCCTGCCTAATTATCCCCTTGGGAACTGTCCCATATCTCAACCACCAGGTGGCAATTTCATCACATTATATGTCCCATTAGGTAAGCAATGGCCTAAACGGTGTGAACAGATGATTTTTTTCCTCTGCAATTTTGTGCTGTAAGGCAAGGCTGAAAGACACCAGAAACAGAGCTCAGGACTGTAGGTGAAGAGAGACTGAAGCCCTCCATTGTCTGGAAGGCGAGAAGTACTTGCTTTCAATGTGTTTATGATTATGTCAAGTGTACTGCAATGGGTTCCAAACTCTATATGCCAAAGGAATAACTTAGCAGTCAGCTGAGATCACATAAGGATAAGGGTAAATTTAGGGTACCTACAGGCACTTGTCACTCTAATAGTAGAAGTCAGATTATTTTGTGGGAAACCATAGACCCTAGACTAAACCTTTTCCCTTAACTAAGACTTCCAGTTTTAGGTTCAGTATTTCACTGTTTTTCTACACTTAATGAATACCCGCTTAGTGGCTCTCAAGTTTTAGTGCACCAGAATCACCTGGGAGCTGGATCCCGCCCCAGAGTTTCTGATTCAGTATGTATGGAGTGGAGCCTGATAATTTACATTTGACCCCAGGTAAAGCAGGTAATGCTTACTTAGGAAACACACTTTCAGAACCATTGCTCTACTATGTGCCAGGCCCTGGGATAAATCCTGGAGATACCACAGTGAAGACAACATAGTTGCTGCCTGACAGAACTCCTTGTTAATTGTAAGAAATGTGACAATACTTCAACTTTTTGAGCTTCACTTTTCTTATCTATAAATGAGGATAATATCATTTATCTCATAGATTTTCTACAGGATTAGATAAAATATAATATATGCAAAGATTTTTTCTCAGTACTTACAAAGTAGGAAGCTCTCAGTATATGGTATACTGAGTAGAAAGCTTTCAGTATATGGTAAGAGCTCTTAAGAGCTAAGCGTCCTTAGAAGGAAGCAAGCAGCTATAATCCAGTGTGAGAAGGGCTAGTGTCTACTCCATCTCCAGCTGAAGTAACCACCCATCAGGAAGCTCTTTCCAACAATCCCTTTGCCCCTTCCTACCAAGGGCAGATAAAAGGAATTAGCATCTGTTAGTATTAGTAGTTGAATTATTTAGGATTCTTTTAGATACGTGTGATAAAACTCGACTTACACAGCTTATATAAAGAATAAAAAACATCAGCTTATGGAACTGAGAAGTCCAGAGGTGGAAATTATTTAGGGCTCTGTGGGATCCAGGTGTTCCCTTGAGATACTGAGCTCTCTCTCTCTCTCTCCCCCTGCCCCCCTCTTTACTCTCTCTTCCCTCTCTTTCTCCTTTTCCCATTCCTTCCCCATTGCTACATCATGAATGTCTTGATTTTTATAGAGGCTCTCTCTACGAGATGAGTTTGATAGTCATGGAAGAACCCTGATTGAATCAGGTGCCCATCTGGAGTGGACTGAAAGGTGGCCCCCAGACAATATGGCTACCCAGAACCTGTGAGTGTGACTTTATTTGGAAGGATCTTTGCAGATGTAATTAAGTTAATGACCTCTACCTGAGATCATCTTGGATTAACTGGGTGGGTTTTAATTCCAATGACATGTGTCCTTGTGAGACACAAAAAGGAAGAAGACACAGAGGAGAAGTTGATGTGAAGATGGAGGCAGAAATTAGAGTGATGTGTCCATAAGCCAAGGAACACCAAGGATTGCCAGCAACCACCAGAAGCTAGGAGAAAGGTATAAAACAGATTCTCCTTCAGAGTCTCCAGAAGGAACTAACCTTGCTAACACCTTGATTTTAGATTTCTGGCCTTCAACAATGTGACAGAATAAAGTTCTGTTGTTTAAGAATTAATTTCTCTTTCTGTTGATATTTTTATGGCAGCCTGAGGAAACTAATACAGCATCCTTTGGACCAATTCCTGAGGACTTCTGGTCAACCAGGTCTCGGTCTCTTGCCCAACCCTTCAAGCAGAGGGCATAGAAGAAACTATTATTGACAGCCTCAGCAGAACCACAATGGTTTGGGGCATTTCCCAAAGACACTGATGATGAGGAAGAGGAGAGTGATAAAATAAAGCTAACTCTCACTTAGTGAATGCTTACTGTATTTCAGACACTGCTATATATATATATGCATTACTGCACTTGATTTACAGAACAACTTGGGAAGTAGCTATTTTCAGCCCTATTTTATAGATGAGTAAGCTACAAATCAGAGGTTAAATAACTAGACAAATACTGAATTAACAGTGGAACTAAAACCTGGACTCTGTCTTTTCTTTTGAAACACATGTTTTGACAACTATATTATATGTTCTCTGCCATTCTCACCCCTCAAGTTAGTCATACAACAAATAAGCATTTCTAGGATTTGAACCTAGGTGTATCTGACTGTCTTGACTCTTTGGTAGGACAACAGTCAGCTCCTGTGAGCTTCCATGCTCTTGGCAGGGAGCAATGTTCAGGATAAACAACCTGCTTTTAATACAATTACTTGAATTCAATTCAGCAATATCTCCCTTAGTGATATCCCAAGGTGCCCAGGAAGGATGTTAAATTAAGATCACAGTCATTTCTCAAGGACTTTTATTTTGATCAGGTTCTGGGTAAGTTGCCTGGGGCCCAGCACGCTACCAGGAGCAGCCTTGGATTCCAAAGTGCATGCTCTTTTTACAACATCCTACCACCACATGTGAAAGAAAGGACACTACTTTAACTGTTTAATAGAGGCAGTTGAGAATGTACAGGCTAATTACTTAGCAAGACAGCATACCACATAGGCAAGCAGCATAGTCTATGACTTAAAAGAAGGCCATGGAGGGAATTCCCTAGTGGTCCAGTGGTTAAGACTCTGAACTTTCATTGCTGAGGGAGTGAGTTCAATCCCTGATTGGGGAACTAAGATCCTGCAAGCCATGTGGCATGGCCAAAAATAAATAAATGAAATTTTTTAAAAATAAAAGATTTCGGGCCTCCCTGGTGGTGCAGTAGTTGAGAGTCCGCCTGCCGTTGCAGGGGACACAGGTTCGTGCCCCAGTCTGGGAGGATCCCACATGCCACGGAGTAGCTGGGCCCATGAGCCATGGCCGCTGAGCCTACGCGTCTGGAGCCTGTGCTCACAACGGTAGAGGCCACAACAGTGAGAGGCCCGCGTACCACAAAAAAAAATAAATAAATAAAAAAATTTAAAAAATAAAAAAAAAAAGATTTCAGAATTTCAGTGTCTCTTTTAAATGTCCTGTTTTCTCTTTCCTTCAAGCCATTCTGATGCTGACACTTGCTTTTATACATTGCTGATCTATTTCCATGGTTTTCTACATAAACAACTTTCTGTTTTCAATGTCAAATCATTGGAAAAGTTTTGAAGAAATTTTAGTAAGCAAAATGTTAATATACCACTAATGTCCATAACTAAATAAAAATATCAACACTATAAGTAGCTATGACCAATTTGATGCATACATGGGTAATGATGATTATGTTCATGGCAGCCAGCTGAATGTGTAACAACTGCAAAAATTCATAGATGCTAAAATGTGAAAAAATGTGCCTCTGAGAATCAACAAAACATAATAAAAGTATTTAATAGTAGCACTGTCTGTAATAACAAAAATTTGGAAGGGAAAAAAATCCTAAATATCCTTCCACAGTGGATAAGTTAATAAATTAGTGAACCCTCACACAGTGGAATACTATGCTTCCCTCAGAGGATGAGATGACATTATATGAACTGATATGGAAGTATGTCCACAGAATACTGTAAAATTTTAAAAATAAAAAAGCAAGATGAAAAATGGTAAAAAAATAAAGTAAGTAAGGCCATGGAATCAGACTGCCTAAATGCAGATGCTCACCACTTCTTAGGTTTATGATGCTAGGCAAGTTATTTAGCCTCCTACGTTCAGTTTCTCATTTGCAAAATGAGGAGAATAATAGTAACAATTGGAAAACTGTTACGAGAATTAAAGGATTAGCATGTTTAAAGTATTTAGAACTGTGCCTGACACATGGTAGTTGCTATACATGCTTGTAAAATAAAATTAAATTAACGCATATTCATTTCAAAATAGGGATGGTTCTTCCTATCACAGTGGAAAACAGTAATGATAGCTTAAAAATGACTAAAGAGAATTAAGCCAAGGTAAAGTTTCAACGCTTAGGATGAATTGGGTTGAATAGATTCAGTTATGACCTTTCCTTTCTTGTGAAAGTTATCAAAGAATGTGACTTTATCTCCTGGCACCTGTGCAAGATATTTTCCATTCCCCCATCAGATGTACTCTCTACCCTAAAAGGGATCTGGATTGAGTTAACAGGCTCCCTTGACCTCTGGCTTCTGGTTTGGTTGAACCATCTTAAGGGGATTATAAAGCAGGAGGAGAGTATGATCAGGTTTTTGTCTCCTGGCTTGCATTTTCCCTTGGGTTGACTGAATCCCAAAGGACATAGATCTGAGATGCCCTGACCACAGCTACTCTTTTCAAATGTGATAAATACACTTTTTTTTTTTCAGGCCTAAAGCTAATAATGGCTCATCATGAACCCTAGTCCTAGGATACTTTACCATCTTTTATTGGTTTCCCTGCCCACACCTTGTAAACAGTCTATTTATAAATCCCTCTTCATTTATCCAGTTTGAGTGTGCCATCTATTTCTTCCAGGACCCTAAGACAGCACTCCACGGGAAATGTCCTCTCATTATTCACTCTTCACAATTAAATTCTACAGTGAAAAGATTACTCTTATAGTACAGTTATTTAAATTCCGGATCTACCAGCTCAGATGAAGCAACTATAAAGTCAAAATGGATTTTCTTAGCTTCATCAATTAGGAAACAGCCAATGGAATGGCTATTCTCCTTTGGAAGGTGGGGTGTCCATGGTTTTTATAATATGGCCAGAAACCCAGAATTTTTGAAGCTCTGTTTGCCAACCATGCTCCCCTTGGTCCCGCTCAATTCTGAAGGGCAACTAGCACACAAAAACAATAACAGAATCAAAATTCAAGTGCTACATTATTTATAGCTATCAACCCAGCACATACGCCAAATGTAAGGCTTATTGGTAAAAGGCTATACTGAAGTTCTATACTTCTAAATATAAATTTTGGAACCAGTTAAAGAAAAAAAATAATTCCAAGGACAAAGAAAGCCTGGGTTTATGCCTTTATAATATGTAACACTTCCCCTTAGTAAATTGTCGACCCATACAAATTATATAATCAACCATATTAACACCCTTTCCCTTGAAAAAAAAGAGAAGAGAGCTTAAAACACTCATATCCTAAGTGTACAGAAGGAAAGCATAATAGGGACACCAATATATCATACCACGAAATAATTATTAACTCATTGAACTCCAGTGTGAAGAGGGGATTTGATATCTTCTACTCCAGAATCCAATCCCCTCCTTTATGCGCAGAACATCAGCATTTGGCAATATTTTAATTCATTATTTTCGGAAAAGATTTGCAGTCAAATAAGTCAGAGAAGCATTAGATTTAGCAGAGTTCGCACCAAGCTACCCCTCCTCTATATTTCCAGTTCTCATGGGCTCTAGAAATGCCATTTCCTCCCTCGGCCCCTCCAGACCTAAGGGATTATAATGGCTTCCTTAAGCTGCTGACTTTAAATAACTCATCATCCCTTTTTTATGCCCTTTACCCTACCCACACTCCTATATGTGGGTTGTCATTAAACTCTCTTCATCTAAGCACCTGGGAAAAAGTATTTGAAAAGCTGTATAGGAATTACTCTTTCGAATTCCATCCCAGACCAAAGAAGATAGAGTTTCAAGATTTACCTTGACCCCGTTATATGTGCTAGACACTCCTCCCTGCCAGCAAATACACACACGGAGAAGGCACCGAGTCATCTTTATTTTACAGACGTGGAAACTGAGACATGGAAAAGGCATGTGATTTCCTTAAGGTCATTTATTGATAAATGGCATTATCAGAATTTGAACCCAAAATCTCTTATTAAAAAGAACAGAGAAGAAGCTTAAATTAAAGGTTAGGGGTCAACTTGAACAGGAGAATGTAGAAATTTAAAGATTTTGATCAATAATTCTCTTTTGATATAAACCCCTGATCCTGCTTCTACTAAGCACATGTAAGTGAAATATGGGTCACAGTCTACTGTCTGCAGGGTTTCATTCCAGAATGAACCCGTGAATATATGGCTTATTTCCCATGGCAGTGCCATGTAGGGACTCATATTCAGCACACGTTGTAGTTACCAAAATTAGAAATACCAGTGTGCAAATGTCCCTACCAAGACCACAAACTTGAAATTTTAAAGAAAATGGGAAAAAAAAATAGGAAGAGAAATCTCAGAGGGCTTTTGAAACAACCTGAAAAGGGAACTGGAACCAAAAGAGAGCAAAGGTCATCGCTCAGCACAAAGTAAAATAATAACAATGATGATGATAGCTAACATTTATTGAATGCTTATTATTTTCCAAGCATTGTTATAAGTGCTTTGTGTTTGTTGCCTCATTAAATTTCACAACCATCATATGAGGTACACACTATTATTATCCCCTTTTTGCATACAAGAAGCTGAGGCTCAGTGACATTAATTAACTAGTTTAATTAACACTTAGAAAAGAATATTTCATTTGATCTGTATTTTCAGCCACATTTCATGAGAAGGAGTCTGTGTTTCATGCTGCCAAGACAACTGGATAGGGCTGGCAGTTCTAAAAGACATTTCTAAAAGACCTGCTGGGCTGGAAATAATTGAAGCCAGACCCTGCACCCTAGTCCTTTTTCTTAGCTGCATTTCACTTAGCTAGCTAGAGAACAATTATCTTAATCCCTGTCTTTTCTGTGCTCTAAAATGTCACATTAAAGAGTAACCATCCATCAGTTAGCCTTCAGCCTTATGGCATTTAATTAGTAACTCAGTTTCATTCATGTGAAAGTCCTGAAAGAGTCTACTAACCTGGGGACAACTGTATGTTGAACTTGAAAGATGGTGGGCTGTCTGAGCTAATAATCCAAGAACTAAATCGCAGTTCGTTCCCATTCTCCGATTCACGTCTAAACTCAGGAACTATGTGATGACCTTCTGACGGCTGGAAGAAAAACTGAGAGGGCCTAGTTCAACAGGTATCTAGCCATAAGAAAATCCATGGTTGCTACTACAATTCCTGTGTCTAAAATGACAGTCAATATGATGTGTAAGAAAGAACATAGGCCTGGAAGACACAAAAACATGGGATCAAATCTGGATGTGGCTACAAGTACTAATTTCCAATTACCCCTAACCCATTCTATTCTCCATTCTTCTCTGACCTACTCTGTGCCCTGAGAGTCTGGCTCTGGCAGCTACCTTGACTGTTAGCATCCAGTTGGGTTCAACCAATGGAAGGCCCCTGCAGGAGATATGATGGCAGGAAGTGATAGGAGCTGAGTATCTTTTCCTTCTTTCACCCCACAGCTCTGGCAGTAGCTGCAAGACTCCACTACCACAGTTCCCACCAGGTTTTCCCTCCTCTATATTTCCAGTTCTCACTGGGCTCTAAAAATATAATTTCCTCCCTTGGTCCCTCCTGACCTAAGGGATTGTAATGGCTTCCTTAAGTTGCTTGTCTCTGAGTACCTCATCATCCCCTTTTTATTCACTTTACCCATACCTCTATACGTAGGTTGTCATTAAATTCTCTTTATTTAACCAGCAGGAAATAACTGTTTCCTGCTAGTATTCTAACTGACACAGCTACTCACTTGTCAGCCACATAATCCCAGTCCTTTATGTTTCTTTAGTTTCTATTTGATCAACTAAAAAAAAGGAGATAATGATATTTACTTTGCAGTGTTCTTGTAGATAATATATGCTATATGCTCTTTGAGGTCATGTATGTTGAGTTCTTGGCTTACATTAGGCAAGTGATATAGGGCAATGAAGATCTAAAAATGCAAACCCTAACATGTTATTACATGACCTCCCCTGTATGTTATATTTAAATTCTCATTAGCCTATCATGCTCATGATTATAGATTCTTTACTTTGTCTATTTATCTCCTGAAACTTTGATCATGATCTACTCATCTGCATTAGATCAGCAGAAATGAAAAGGGAATACATGGAATTAAATTTAATTCAACAAAAATTTACTGAGCATGTATCCTGTGTCATGCATTGTATTCAGCACAAGGGACACAGTGATGGGAATAAAGTGAGTCTCTTTCCTCAGAGTATTTAAAGCTAGTGGGGATAAACCGTAATTTTTGGTTTAGTTTTTTTTTCTTTTAATGTAAAATTTAAATATACACATAATGAGATGAGATACACTAAGCTGAAGTGTATATTTGCTGTTAAAATAAAAGCACACAAAAAAAATAAAAAAAAAAAATAAAAGCACACACCTATGTAACCCAAATCTCTATCACAATATCAATCCAAAAAGTTTTCTCATGTCAATTCCCAGGCAGTTCCTGTCCCTTTCTCCCCAGTGTTCTGATATTTTTCATCATAGATTCATTTTCCTTATACCCCTCATGTAAAATGTCATTATTCTCCAGATGCTTCAAAATTTCCTCTTTATCCTTGGCTTTCAGCAGTTTGATTATGCTATGTTTTTGCTTTTGCTATTTTGTTATTGCCCACAGGTCCCCAAGGCTCTGCTCATTTTTTTCCACAATCTTATTTTCTCTGTCTTCAGATTAGCCTTCTATTGAGTTATCCTTAAATTCACAGATGACATTCCCTCTCATTTCTATTTTGCTGATAAGTCTATCTGGGGAATTTTAATTTTGGTTATTTTTTCAGCTCTAGAATTTCCATTTATTTCTATTTCTCTACTGAGATTTCCTATGTTTCCATGTTATTATCAGCTTTTTTTTTTTTTTTTTTACTTCACTGAGTATCATAATAGCTTTTTTAAAACCTTAGCTCATTCCAACATCTGAATCATCTCATGGTTCATCTCAGTTGAATTCCTTTACTTTTGAGACTGGGTCTCCATATACCAAGTAATACTGTATCCCAAACATTGTAAATACAGTGTCATAGAGACTCTGGATCCTGTCATACTCCTCAAAAGAGTATTAATGTTTTTGTTTTTATATGCAGTTAACTTGGTTGCATCTAGCAGGCAAACTCTCTTTTGAGTAGCAGCTCAATTTCAGTTCAGTCTTTATGATTAGCTGTGAAGATTTGAGAATTCTTTGCCCTTGCCTGGATCAGGAGGCCAGCCAGAGATGCAAACAGTATTTCATTATTTTTAAATATTGAGTTGGCTGAAAAGTTTTCCAAAACATCTTACAGAACAACTTGAACAAACTTTTTGGCCAACTCAATAGAATTTGGGGCTCCCTCTCTCTGGTTCTCTCCATCCCAGGAGTTGCCCCTCTCTTTTTCACGGTTAGTGTCCTCCAAATCTATATTCTACAGACCATAAAGGCTTTAGATTTCTATTTGAGTTTTGACCACCCTGTACTGTAGTAACATTGATCGATCCACAGGATAAAAGCCATTTTAAAGACAAGAAACTTAACTGGCTCTGGTCCATTCTTACAAGTTTCAACTCTCCCACCAGAATATGCCTGCGTTTTTCATTCTCCAGTGCCTTCAGGTCATTGTTCTCTTATATCTTGTCTGAAGTTTAAGTTTTTACCTACAGGAGAGTTGGAATGAGAAGAAATCCTAGAGACAAAATGTAAACCTGAAATTTGCATATACAATTGATACATGTTTTGTTGTGGAAAGGGAAAGTGTAAGAAGTAAGAGGAATACATAGGAGGTTAACATACATTATATATATTAGAAGGTACAGAAGGGCCTCCTGTGAGGAGCATTAGCTAAGCAAGAACTGGAAAGGTATGTAGAAATTAGCTAAGCCAACACAGGCCTGGAGTTAGAAAGAATATCTCAGATTTTAAAAATAATAATAAAATGCCTCTGTGCAGGTCTTACTGGTGTGGGAGATAGTACTAAATCTTTGTAACAGAAGATTCATAGCTTATTGAAATATAAAGTTTGAGGTTTGGAGTATAAATTCAACTATCTTGGGTTTAAGAGACTTATATATATAAAGTTTTCCAACCACACCTCATCTAGAAAAAATTAAAAACAACGGTAGCTTTATATATAGCTTATTCTCAGAGAAATGCTAATTAAAAGACAGTCTGATAAGCAAATTAGGCTGGCTTTTTTGTGTATTATTAAAAATAGACTCAATTTTGTATCACTTGCTGCATAAACACTTTAAAGAACAAAAAGTTATAAAAATTCAAGGTCATACCATTACTTATTTATATTTTTATACTTCATGTAAGGTAAACATAGACATCAAAGGTAGTATTACAAAAGCTGTTGATATGATAGAAGTTACTCAGGGTTAGGACAGGAAAACAGAGCTGTCATTTTCTGACTAGACAGTCAAGAATGAAAGTGTCTCAGCGCTGTTGTGCTATCAACAACAATGGTACAAAGTCAGCCACAAGTGAATACTTATTACCTGCTGATTTATTTTTGGCTTAGTGCTTTCAGGTTTTCTTTGCTCTGCATGGCTTATAAATAACAAAATTCTTTACAGATTGAACCTAATTCTTGCTGCAGCAGGTTTGGCAAAGTATGAGATACATCAATGGTCTCTTCTCTTTCTCCTTCAAATGCTGAGCCTCCAAACTCATCAGTTGAAACTGTTTTTACAATAGATGCTAAAGAATTTACTAAAATTTTTCTATACAAACACTAACAGCCATCAATTATTTGAACCCTGAAAAGAGGATAGGAAGCTCGACTATGACTCAGAGGAGAGTAAGTAGCATAATGTACTATTGTGTTGCTTAGTAGTAAACTTAAAGAAAGAACGACCTTCAACAAAACATTATTACTGAAAAAAAAAAATACGCTGAACAATGTCATCCTAAGTCATAGCAGCTAACATCCAGCAGAACTGAAAAAGAGTCAAGTGATTATGCATACTCACTCAAATGGAACAAAATAACAATGCCTCCTGGCAAACTTAGTACTCTTTTTCTATTTGCTAGTATAAATAGACCATGTGTATGTCTGAGGTATGGTTCAGTCCAATACTAAACATTGTTTATTGATGACATTAAGAAACGTCTAGAGGCTGTGTGGGAGGAGCACAACCGTTGTCCTTATTTTTGTAGGAGAAATGGACAGGCTGTCCAGGAAAACATTCATTTTAAGAAAAGACAGAACTGGCAGGTAAGCTGAGAAGCAAAATCGAGGACAGAATGTTATCCTTCACCCGAATTTGTCTGATAGAGCAGTCCCCATGTACTGATCCTTCCAAACCTAAAGAGAGAAAGTTGTGAGCACTATAATCTGAAAGCTTGCACACTGGGACTCCAGAATGGGGTGCAGCCTTGCAGGAGAGACGTGCTGTCACATCAAAACAGCAGATGACTCCCAAAGCCACCGTGGAATCATGGCATGCTTCAGAACCAGCACTGGCCACCACCAGCTGAGATGAAGAGGGGTCTCCCACAACCCAGCAGGGATTAAAAGCTCAGCCAGAAACGGAGGAAGCTGAAGACCATCACATCATCCCTGAGAAGACTTCTTTATGATCCCACAAGTGATGTGCCCTAGTGACTTCCAGAAATAATGGGGTGATTTCTCAGGGAGCTGAAGCCTCACTGAAATAGATTTTATGATAATTAATCATTTTTGAGCAATGACTATGTATCAGACACTGTGCGAGTTGCTTTCCTTGCATTCACTCAATCCCCACAATAACTCCATAAGGTAGGTCCTATGAGTACCAGCATTCCACGTGGGAATACACTTAGTCTCAGCAACTATAACCCCACTTCTACCTTCAGGCTTTTATGGCCTAAGGAGACAAAAATGTGATAAACTTTTAACAAGCAAGGATTCCAAAACTGGTGCCTTCAACACACTGGAATATTTATGAGTATATTAACGTGGCATTTTCCTAGTACAAATTCATGTGCAAGACAGGTGAATAAACTCAACTGTCCAGCACTAGAATGGGTTCTTGTTTCTGTGGCATCCCTTTTGTCTGGGAAGAGCCCTGAACACCTTCACAACTGTCCTCCATGTACCTGCCTACTTCCTGGCCTAGTACTGAGCTGCCTCAGTTTCCCTGTCCATCACACTACTTCCCTACTGCTGCTAAAATTCCACCTGATTCAGCATTGTTTGGCTGAGGTCTGAACCCTCTCCTAGAATTATATGAAGAATAAAATTATATAAAGAATAAAAAGAAGCCAAATACTCAAAGTAAGGAAAAAGCTTATGCTAAGTCAATTTTTTGAAACATTGGATGGACACTAAAAGAGGTGACTTGGGGAATTTTAAGTAGTAAGTATAACATGACTACACCTATTTTCAGCTTTATATATGATTTTTAATATCTTAACATTTAGGTATCTGTTTACAGTATATCGTGTGGTTTTGCCTCAACTGTCTCATATGATTCTTAGAATATTTGCAGGAGGTTAGGCAGGTGATTGTTAGAGAGGCAATATAATGGCATGGAGCCAGAACGTCTGGGTTGAAAACATGATTTTACCACTTATTGTCTGTACAACCTCAGCCAAGTAACAATCTCCATGGGACTTAGTTTCTTCAGCTATAAAATGGGATGTCAAAAATAGTACCTACCTTTAGTGTTTTGGGGATAAACAGATGAGATAATATAAATGAAACACCTGGCACATAATAAACACCTTATTCCATGCCAGGCATAATTCTAAGTGTTCTATGTATACCAATTAATTTAGCCCTCACAATGGAGTAGATATAACCATCTATGTTTTATGTATCAGAAAACCATGGCACAGCGTGGTTCATAACTTGCCCAAGGGCATGTATTCTCTCAGAGTGTTAGATCTTTGTTCTTTTTTCTTCTTATTAAAACTATTCCCTTGTTTACAGATAAAGAAACAAAGCTTGTAAAAATAATGTGCCCACATTATTCCATTAGAAAACGGTGACGTTGGAAGCTATATTCATCTTCTTTACCCTATTCATGTGAAGAACAAAAGAAATCACAGAATAATGTGAACTATGTGAAGATGTTACAGGGTATACGAGAACTCTGCACTTTTGCACTAGCATTTATTGAAATGTTAATATAATAGGGCTTTCATGAAATAGATTTTTAAAAATAAAATAAAAGCCTTTCACAAAATGACTTTGAGAAAATAGTCTAGCTAATATGGAACCCTCAAATATACCCCTAAAGAAGCTTTAAACATCAGAGTCTGTGGAGTAACTAAATAATTCAGTTGTTTATTGGTGTTTCTTAACATGAATTTATGTTATGGGCAATTGCCCAACTTTTTTTTTTTTTCTCTCTCATGCTACCAACCCACTTGGGATAGATGAAAATAAAACAGTCAAGAAAGAACGAACAGGCATCAATGAAACAATTGTTCTGGGCCCGCTCCCACACAAATCACTACAGGATACCAGCACAGAAATGCAAATGTTACAAAAACACCAATATTGATCTAGTATCAACCTACTTCTAACATGAAATCCATATTCATTCTGCAAATATAATGAGAATATATAGTTACTAAATAGAGTGTGCCACTAAGCCAATCCTCAAAATCAACTGGTAAAGCTTCTCACAGTAACCTCAGAGAGGCTCTAACCCTTTCCGATTTGGTTTTCTTCCTTCTAGTTTTATTGAGATATAACCGACATACACCACTGTATACGTTTAAGTCATACAGAGCAATGATTTGACTTACATACATCGTGAAATGACTACAACAATAAGGTTAGTGAACATCCATAATCTCATGTAGACAGAAATTAAAGAGATAGAAAAAAATATACTTTTTCCTTGTGATGAGAACTCTTTGGAGTTTCTCTCTTAACTTTCATATGTAACATATAGCAGTGTTAGTTATATTTATCATGTTGTACATTACATCCCTAGTGTTTATTTATCTGTTTTATTTTTGCCTTTACTCAACACCTACCCTTTGTTCACTGTTGTAAATTCTTTATGAACTACATTTTGTTAAAATAAGAGTTTGCATGGAGAGTTGAGGCTTTAGTTGCCTTGCCCTTGTTGCCATTACCACTGGGCATGGAAGAATCAAGGGATGCCCAAGTTAGTCCCCAAGTTCTAGACATAACTGTTCCACCCTCCTACTGTGTAGCAGCAATTCTAACTCCTCATTAGTAATAAAGGTGATTACCCCCATTAGTTCAGTAGCTTCTTTCTTTGCTACTGGTAATTAGCATGATGAACCTGAAGAAATTATGTCTTAATCACAGCTTCAAGATCAGTCGATAAATTCTTTACTGTATCCTGATTGAAGTGTTCCTTCCTGGGACCTGGAAACTCTACTGGAACAGAGTTGTGGGATAGTAAGCACATATTTCACATACCAAATAGGTCCCTGGGAGTTATGGTGAAATGGACCAATTCTACTTCCATCCCTTGGTTCCTGGATCCATATATTCTAGCTACTGGAGACACAGTTCTATACACTGGTCATTGATTCGGCTCATGTACTGCATTTTGGAGGTCAGCATCAAAACCACGGAGTGCTTTTCTTGACCTGGTACTGCAGCCAAGATTTTAACAGGCAATCCATCGTTATTCTATTAAGCCAATTCTGGGTGATGGAATACACGATAGCTAATACAGTCAGCCCTCTGAACCCACAGATTCAACCAACCACAGATCCAAAATATTAAAAAAAAAAAAAAATTCCAGAAATTTCCCAAAAGCAAAACTTGAATTTGCTGTGCACAAGCAACTATTTACATAGCATCTACATTGTATTTATAATTATTTACATAGCATTTACATTGTGTTAAGTATTTTAAGTAACCTAGAGTTGATTTATAAAGTACGCAGGAGGATGTGCAAAGGTTATGTGCAAATACTATGCCATTTTATGTAAGGGACATGAGCATCTGTGAATTTTGGTATCTGTGAGGGTCCTGAAACCAGCCCCTTGCAGACACCAAGAGATGACTGTCTAGTCTTCTCCTCTTTGGATTCTTTGATCTGAGGCAATGTTGTCATTAGATCAGGCATTCTGTGTTCCTTCTGGAATGGAACAAGATGGAATAAGGGTAATGAAGGCAAACACAAATCTAGAAGAATACACCTTTGTAGAGGAAGGATTTCTGCCATCTCCAAGAAACATAAAAACATCGAAACATGGCAAATATATCCACTGACCTCTCTCTCCAGGGACATTAACTCCTCTGTGCTTCTGGATTGGGCACTGAGCTGTACACGTACATGTACAGGGTTACCAAACCTCTACCTCAGCAGGAAACCCCAGAGCAGGAGAAGAGAGGTTTGCAGCACGATCTACATGAAGCACTGCCGTGTTGGATCTGCATGTGTTGATAAGAGCCCATAAATTGCTGGTTGCCTCAGCAGCAGCTGGAATAAGACAAGGGTGAGGCCAAGATGATCTCACATAATATAAGGTCCAGTGCTTTAAGTTTTAAAATTACAGTTACCTATGACACAGTTATTGGACTCATGAAGATAGTCATTAAGAAAAATAGCAAATATTTACATAGCGCTTTCTGTTTGTCACATATCCATCTAAGGGCCTTACATATAGTAAGTCATTTATCTTCACCACCAACGTATAAGTGAAGATAATCAGGTACATAAGGAAACTAAGGCACAGAGTAGTTGTGTAAAGTATCTAAGGACACAATACTAGTGAGTGAAAGAGCCAGGACTTGGACCCAAATTTTCACGTTGCCTAAAAGGTAAATGGTTCTGCAATAACCTTAAAGTCAGAGAAAGGATACATATGCAGGCAACTAGAAGCCTGAACTTGTCTGTGGGCAGAGGAGAGTCCTGGAGGTGAGGAGGGACATGGGAGATGTTATCCCAGGACTCACGGGGCCAATCACCTGGAAGTGATTGGCCCATGTTACTATCGCCCTTGATGTGTTGGGACCTGTTAAATCACCAGGTAAATGCCTCCCAAATAAAATGAAAGAATCAAAAACTACAGCTCACAATGCCAAGAGCAAGGAGTTCTTAACCATTTTGTGCCATGGATCCTTTGTCATTCTGGTGACAGAATATTTTTAAATACATAAAATTCACCTGATTACAAAGAAAAGTGGACAAGTTACCAAAATTTTTAAAAAGAAACAAATTTGTGGTATAATACATGTGTCTCCTATATTATGCATTCAGTATTAAGATCTTGCTGGAATACTACCACAATTTCAAAAATATCTTTGTGATATATGCAACAATCATTATAAGAAATATTTATGGTTTCTCTTGGTGAAAAAGTCACAAAGACTGCTAAAGTTACTAAGGTTTGTGGCTTACACTCAGCTGAAGAAAATGCTAAGTGTCACTGGGAAGTTAGTGAAAACAGAGATGTAATTTTCCAATTCAAATTAATCAACCCCTGAATCCTTTGATATACACTTTGCAGAATCATGGAATCCCTGGAGAGGAGCAGGAAGATGGAAACATCCAGTGGAGGAACAAAGGGGGAGGGGTTTCACTTCTTAAAACACACCCCACGGCCCTATGATTCTTCATTAGCCTGTTGGATACCCGGCTGGGTAAACAGTGGTGAACAGACAGTGGTTCCTGCACTCATGTAATTCCAGTTAAATGTCTGTGTATATCGGTGTGTGTCTGTGTGTTTGTGTGCATTGGGTAGAGAATAGACGGAGATTAAAAACAGATTACTTAAGTGTTATGTTGGACTTTGAAATTCAGCAATTTCTTATGACAATATATGCCACTGACGAGCATCTGTTTGTTACTATATATACTATTATATAAATAATGCTGGTAGTTAAGAACTCCCTAAATTAACTTAGCAGAAAATTTGATAAAGGGTTTCCTCAAATGAATTTTTTGTTTTGTTTTGTTTGCAGTACGTGGGCCTCTCACTGTTGTGGCCTCTCCCGTTGCAGAGCACAGGCTCCGGACACGCAGGCTCAGCGGCCATGGCTCACGGGCCCAGCCGCTCCGCGTCATGTGGGATCTTCCCGGACCGGGGCATGAACCCGTGTCCCCTGCATCGGCAGGCGGACTCTCAACCACTGCGCCACCAGGGAAGCCCTCAAATGAATTTTTATTTCTTCTTTCCTTTTAATCCTTCATGCAACTTATAGTAAAATAAGAGAAGTTTAAAAAATAAAAACATTAAGATGCTCTTCTTCCAAGAGCCAAAAAGATAGCAGAAAGGGCATGCGTGTTCAGAGAATAAGATACTAATGTTAAATTAGTGCATTTCAAAAGTAATTTTGAACGGTTAAAACAGACATACTCCTAATCACTCATAAATACAGAAACAGGATCCAAAGATGAAACTGAAATACGTTTGTATTAGCTGCCACTTGAGGAATACCAAGCCTTCCTCTTGAGGTATGAGTAACTGAGAGAGGAGTTGACACAGAATATAGAGTGGGAATCAGAAATCTCAGTCCTGAATGCTAAGCAGTTCATCTAAACAACCAGTAACCTATGGTGGTTGCACAAAACACTGATTTTATATTTGGTGTTTGAAGCCTTGACATTGCTAGAAATTGATAATGATTATAATAATTAGAAAGTAAGAGATTAATTATCATTGTAATGACTAGCATAAAATGGTTATAAAAGACTTTAATAAATCAATAGAAATGGGCAAAGTCTAAAAAGTATTGTGAAATTGTGTTTTCATTAAGTTACCTGAGGATCCAGCCTGCCAGTAAGAGATTATCACAGGACTATTATCCAAGGTCATTCCTATGCAGAGGAAGTTGTAGAAAGTTTCTGTGACATACAACCTTCCAATAACTGCAATTTATTTCCACTAACAGGACCCTGTATTAAAGAGTATTGACTGGGGCTTCCCTGGTGGCGCAGTGGTTGAGAGTCTGCCTGCCGATGCAGGGGACACGGGTTCGTGCCCCGGTCCGGGAGGATCCTACATGCTGCAGAGCGGCTGGGCCCATGAGCCATGGCTGCTGAGCCTGCACATCCAGAGCCTGTGCTCCGCAACAAGAGAGGCCACAGCAGTGAGAGGCCCGCGTACCGAAAAAAAAAAAAAAAAAGAGTATTGACTGACAAAATACTAGGCCCTTCCAACAAGATCCAAAGCTAAATAACTAAGTGGTTCACAGGTATTCAAAACTACCAAAGAGCTGCCAAATTTATTTTTCTTATTGAAAGTCTGCTATGTGACAAGCACTATGCTAATTCTGGGGTTTGACTGTTGAGCAATTGGACACCATCCCAGACTTCTTGGAGCTAAGGTATTGGGTGAGAATCACTGTAAATTGTGATGTGTTAATTATGATGGAGAAAGTCCAATTAGTTGTGGGAGCACAATGAAGAGATACTTAACCTAGTATAGGGTGTCCAGGAGATATAAAGGACATGTGAGAATTGGAGGGAAGACGGTGGAAGCAGAGAGAGTGATGAAGCAGAGACAGTATTCCAGGGGAGGGGATCTACTTGTAAGCATGTGTGGGATTAGAGAGGGCATGATGATTTCAGAAACGTGAAAGAACTCAGGAGTGGCTGGAGAGTAGAATGAGGGGAGAGGCTCATGAACAAGGTAAGGTTGGAAAAGTACACAGGGGTCATGGGTCACACTGTAGCTTACCTCACAGGCCACTGTTATGTGTTGGATTGTGTCCCCCACCCCAAAAGGCATGTTGAAGTCCTAATCACCAATACCTGTGAATGTGACCTTATTTGGAAATAGGATCTTGCAGTTGTGATCCATTTAAGACAAAGTCATATTGAATTGGGGTAGGTCCTAATCTAATGTGATTGGTTTCCTTATAAGAAGAGGAGAAAGCCATGCAAAGACAGAGGTATAGAGACAGCAGTTATGCTGCCATAAGCCAAGGAAAGCCTGGGGCTCTCAGAAGCTGGAAGAAGGAAGGAAGGATCCTCTCCTAGAGGCTTTGGAGGACGCATGGCCTAGCTTCCTTGACACCACGACTTCAGACTTCTAGCCTCCAGAACTGTAAGAGAATACATTTATTTTGTTTTATGCCACCCGAGTTTGTGATAATTTGTTATGGCATCCCTAGGAAATATCTTAGGAGTTTTGACGCTATTCTTCAGGCCAAGAAAATGCCACTGGTGAGATTTGATTAGGGGAGCAATATTATCAGATTTTCAGTTTAAAAGGATGTCTCTGACTACACTGGAAAATACAGACTGGCAGGAGAGGAAGACTAGTTGCAAAGAAGCTGGAGGGTATACCAGTAAAACTGGAAGTTACGCAGCCAGGATTCAGACCCAATTATATCCCATTAGAGCTGTTCTAACAAAAAACACTACGGCTTCCACTGCTTGGCAGCAATACTGAGGCTCAGATGAAGATGCTCCAAACTGGAAGGCAAAAGCTCTGGGACTTGCCACCATGCTATCTCAAAGATTGAGTCTGTACATGCTATTTCTTCATGCTGCTCCTTTTGGGGAAAAATAAGTATCTCCTATGATGCAACTTAGCAATAAAGAGAGTTGTAAAAATAAATTCTAGCTTCCACTTTGGTGTGACAGTATTGTAATGCAAAAATTGTTCAGGCCCAATAAGGGAATTCAAAAGATGTTGAATAGCCACACATGGCAAATGTCTACAACGTCTGGCAAATGGAATCATCAAACCACCAGCTCTTAAACCACAAATCTGAGATTCATATTTAATTTCTTCCTTCTCTTATCCCCATATCCAATTAATCTTCAAATTATGTTGACTTTACAAACAAAGTATCTAAGAAGATTTTCTGTCTCCTCCATCCCCCTTTTCCAATATATCTGGATATTATTCTTTGCTGCATAACTTATGAGACTGGATCTCTTGCAATTCTGACAGTCTGTGTGCTAACTAAACTCCTTTAACTAATATGCTCTTCTTAAACCAGTCTGAGAAGATTCTATTGTTTACAACCAAGAATCCTGAATTCCAGGGCTTCCCTGGTGGCACAGTGGTTGGGAGTCCGCCTGCAGATGTAGGGGGCGCGGGTTCGTGCGCTGGTCCGGGAAGATCCCACATGCCGCGGAGCAGCTGGGCCCGTGGGCCATGGCCGCTGGGCCTGCGCATCCGGAGCCTGTGCTCCGCAGCGGGAGAGGCCACAGCGGTGAGAGGCCCACGTACTGCCAAAAAAAAAAAAAAAAAGAATCCTGAATTCCATACCAAGATAAAAAAAAGGAAGAAGGAAGAAGGCCAGGTTTGGTGTAAAGGGATGGTTAGATAATAAGTTGTCACAATAGCTCATGTCCATAGACAAAGAGAACTCATATTTCCTTATACGTAATGGACCCAGGAAAGTGGAATATTCTGATAGCATTTTAATGCAACCACAACTAAAATACTATCTAGCTCATTTTCTTATCCAAATCAGCCCTTGGTGGTAAGTCTGTCACCAAAAAATGAATGAAATGTGTACTATTTTGTGTGCTTCTTTGTGTGGATGAACTAGTAAGAGTGAGAGTTTGCAATTCACAGGTACAGGGATTAAAAAAACATTACCTTAACATATGTCAGCAGAATTCCTCATGGAAAAGGACCTATCATTGTTTTATAAAGTTATTTTTCTAGTCAAGTCATTTGAGGTGGAAGATGAGACCCTGAGAATGTTAGTTAACAGAAAGAAAAGATTATGAAACTGATCTGCACTCAAAATGAGCAGGAACTAGGTGTGCGCTAATTAGAAAGCATAAGAGAGAACAAATGTTAAGAGAAGGGAGAAGAAGACTAAGGGAGGAGAGAAAAAAGAGAGAGAAGCAAACTTCTGGGAGGCTGGAGTCCACAATGGTAGATATGGCTGTAAGATGTTTTTAAAAGATTGACTCTTAATATTTAAATTTGAATTTGTTTACATGGCTACCGTATAACTTTGTCAGTATCTTCAATTCTAACAAAGTCTACAGCAGACGCAAAGCCTTGGGTCAGTTTTGCTTTCAGAGAAGTAGCTGAATGCCCTATCTGACTTGATACGGTAGAGAACATAGATAGCATCAATATAAATAACCAACTCTTAGAACCTGGTCGGAGAAAAAGACCCTTTCGTGTTTTGATCCCTGCCTATTTATCTGTCTTCATGCTCCTGTCCCTCACAAGCTTTCAGTTACACTAGCCCACTCTCTCCTTTTTGAATAGCTTGAACCATTTGCTACCTCTGGGCTTTTGCATAACCTCACCATCTACCAGGAGCATCCTTTTCTCTATTCTTCTAGTGGATACTCATCAGATTTTTGCTTTATATGTTTATTCCTCAATAAAACTTTTAGAATAGTTTCCCCCCATTATACTCATGAAGAACAACGTACATTTTCCTTCATAGTATTTACCTTGTAGGGTCATTTTTGAGGTTTAAAGGAGACAGCTCTAGAAGGTTTCTACTACACAACAGGCCCTCAATAGTTTTGTAACTGTTATTATTAACATCATCATAACCAAAACTGATCTCACTTTTCGCTGTTGGTTTCAACCCTCCTAAGGAGAAACACTCCAGATGGCATGCAGATGTAACTCAAAATGCCACCTCCTTATATCCCCAAACTGTTCTACCTCTAGCAAGTTTTGAGGGTCAACAACTGGGATGAGCGAGATGCAGTGTTGAAAGGATTTGGGCATTGAAAGACTGTTTTATTTCAGACAAAGAATCAAACGTAGCCAAGATTGATCAGTCTAACCAGGGTGTTTCTACAAAATTCTTTGATAATGGAAATTTGGAAACATAAGACCTGTCTTTTAGAAATGGGGCCCAGCAGTTCTTGGGAATTTAGAAGTGTCTAATCTTTAATGATCTATGCTAAATTTAGCGAAGTGAGAAGAAAAGGGTACATTCACACTGACAGGGGCATTGCTTCACAAGAGTGGAATGCTAACAATAAACTTTCAGATTTAGTAAATTCTTTCCCAAAATATTTATGTTAACACTGCCTTAAAGAGAGAATCCCACTGCCAATTATTTTTTCCATCGCCAATTATTTAACATAAATAAAACACATTCTAATAGAATGGTATCCTATTATTTCACAAGACAATAAGGAATAAAGAAGAAGAGTCATTCCATTTTGCTATGTGCAGTTTTGTATCTGGCAAATGGTAAAACGTGAATATGCAACTGTTGTTCCCAATTAATGGGATGTTAAGGAATGTAAAGCTCTCTGAAATCCATTTGGCACATCTTCAAATGTGCCTCTAAACGTTTCTCTCCTCTAAGAGACAAAACAATGAAGAGAGACTTGGTTAATGGTTGGGCCCTATCATATGGGAAAGCTCAAAGAACAATAGAAGGTTTTTCTGACTGTTCACTCTTCCAATCAGTCTCAAAGGAGAAACATTCCTCGTCAGGCTGTCGACTGGACAGATTCTGAACATAAGGCATAGAGAAGGGGTGTGGAGGGGAAAACGTTTTCCAGATTGCCCACTTAGAGCCTCAAGCAACCATCACACATGCTGCTCATACACTAAGAAAAAGATAAAAGAACACGTATTACTTTGAAGATTATAAATCATAATCACTACTGTTGTACACAATCAAAGGTAAGAAAAATTTTTTTAGGAAAATATTTATCAGCATCAATCATAATAAAAAACATTCAAAAACTTTCCCCCCTCTTCACAACCTTCAGGAAAAATGCCTTTACTGACATAAAGGGGAAGAAAGCAAGCCCTGAAGTGTCTCCTGGCCCCATCCCACCCCACCACCATTTCCTGCACTGACCTTCCAGTATTCAGGAACATCACAACAACACCCTAACTTCCTGAACCTAGAGACATGTGTGCTCTCAGAACTGTCACTGATCTGAGGAATGAAGTTACTTACTCTGGACATGTTGCTAGCGCTTCCCATGGAACCACTGTTTGCCACAAATTGTCATCATTACATAGCTTGCTTCTGAGATTCAGGGCTGATAAGAATTAAGAGTTTGCTTGATTTGGTAGAATTATCTCTATGTTTAATTCTGGAAGAGTTAGGCAATCCTATAAAAAGATTCAGTTCTGCAAGGAAAAAGTCATATTGGTTGCCATACCCTTTGTAGAGTTTGGCTCATTGGCCCTTGCTTGTTCCAGCCTACCCACTAGATTACTGTGTCCAGCTCTCCTGTGCATCTTGCATCTCTCCTTTTCCCTGCTGGCCCACGTTGCTCAGGCCCCCGGATGCCTCCTCCCCAAAATGACATCAGCTGGAAGCAGCAATAAAAAGTAGTACAAATTGCCCAGGACCAGGAGTCAGACAATCTGAAATACAGTTATTGTTCTGCCCCACACTGTCTGTGTGACCATGGGCAAATCACTTAACCTCTCTGGGTTCCTGCTTTGTCATCTGTAAAATGAAGGGATTGAACTAAATGAACTCTAAGATCTCTCCCTGCTCCAAGACTTCAAAACGAAAAGCAAAGCTTTAAGCGGGTTTGACCACAGTCACTTATTTTCACAGTGGGAACCTTTAAAAAGTTTGCCTTTTGCTTGAAGTTTCTTTCATTTTTCTGATTTTCTTTTCCTTCTGGATAACTCTGATTCTCCTCCTAAAGGTTATTCTCTGTTTCTATGATAATGTCCTACAATGTTGTGCTTTATGAAATATCTAGGCTTCTTATCAATATAAGCTATAACAGTCCCATTCTTTAGAGGATGTTCTCATTTTTTTTTCTTTTGAAATAAACATGATGAAAAATTTGAATATTAGTTAAGGGTAAGCCTTCATATTACACCAACAGTCTAAGAGCAACTCAGCAGAAAACCAAAGAAAAAGTCACTCCAGGGACCTGATTGAATAGAAGTGTGTCATAATATATTAATTGACTCCGAGAAGGTTCTCCTGATTAGTACTTCCCACTATGATCCTTCAATTCTTTGTCCACTTATTACATTCTAATCTGTATCAAACAATCTAGCAATTGTATTTTTCCTCTAGCTTTTTCTATACTTTATACAGACGCATATATAACTGCTTCCAAACCTTTGTGGAATTGAGCAGATAACAGACAAGCAAATTAAAATCAACCAGCCAATGGGATAATGACTTTAGTGTTTATAACATAAAGTATATACCCCCAAATAATCTAGATTTAAATGTTCTTCTCTTTAAAGATGTTGGGTGGGAAGCAGTGGGTAGAGGGGAGGAGGTGGACTAATACTAAGGTTCTCCAGTGTTAATGACTCAGCTCTGGTACTCAAACTAAAAAGGCCACCCCTGCAGCTGCCTCTGAAATGCACCCACAGAACTCTCTCCTGAGAATATATGTGCAAAAGAGGAAGGTGGGTGTTCAGTTTCAACAACTCTGAGGTCCAGTAGGTAGTCAACTCTTACAATTTGAGTTTGTGACAAGGATCAGATAAGAGAAAGCAGGAAGCATAGGTTTTATTCATTTCACTCCATAGCTCAATTCTTTTTCTCTCTCTAATCACCACACTCTGACCAACAAAAAATTATTTAAGAAATCTGTATTTAACATTTAATCTATATAAGGCAATACAATATGTCCTGTGAGGAATATATCATGCTCAGAGATATGGTTCTTGGCCATTTTTGAAGTTAAGACATCACACATCCTTAAGAAAAGACATATAGTCACAGACACAGCTTGTGCCAAGGGTTAAATAAGGGATGCAGCTGTGGATATTTATTTTCTTTCTTTGCTTAATCCCCACGCTTTCATCCATGGCCTCACTCACCCACATATCTGGGGACAGGACTCATACTCATGTCCCTTCTGGGGCTCTGACAGGGACAATAGAAAGTAGGCTAAGGAAAAGCCGGACAAAGGGGTAGAGTCTATGTTAGGATGAAAACGTACCCGCCATCATAGTTGGCTTAGTAGCACATCACTGATTGGCTGCTTCCCTTTCCTGTATGGCTTCCCCAATTTCTACAGGTGTTCCTTCCACCCCACAAATAAGCTACTGACACTCTACTCTGTGTCTCAGGGCCTGCTTCTGGGTGAACCCAAACTTAAACAAGCGAAACATAAAGGATTGTTTTGTACCAACCCTGAAACTCCTAGTCAGTGCCTGATCATTTAATAGTAAGAATTTTTAGCAATGGAGTATACTTTCCCACCATTAAAGACTCTTAAGTGAAATGAATAATCTGTATAACTATTAAAGGTGACCCTGGTCCTGATTACACCGTGCCACTTATTTAATCAAGCTGGGTTCTCCCTAACCCTGTATTGAATAAGGTCTGCATTTGAGATAGCACAAAGGATTGAAATGTCTGTCAAATCAGGCTCACAAGAATCAAAGGTATTCCCCAATATCGAGCTGTACTGATAATTCGAGTAATCAGAAGGCACAGGCAAGAAGGGAACAATCTAAGACCGTAAGCACATAAAGACACTCTGTAGCTTATATGTAACATGTGGTCTCCAAGTGATGCTTGCAAGAGCATAACATACAAAAAAAGGAGCTTGTTTGATCATAATGCATTCCCATTCTATATTCTAATTAGACATTTTCCAGCAAGCCATCCTCCATGAATCAACAGATTCTAGGTTTGTTTATCATAGTTGGGTTGGGTACATCATTCTAAAAGGACTCTATAGATGAGGAACCTCCTGCTCGTGAGTACCAATTATGTTTGCCTGTTTACAAACCAAACAATCATTTGACCAAATAATCATTCTTTCTTCCTGGAGGCATCACTCCGTAAAGGGAAAAAACAGACCTGCTGCTAGATCTTTCTTAACAATTAAATTAATATGTTACAATATAATATTTAATAGACAGTATGGAATGATCATCAAAAGGTTAACAGACAAACTGACTCACTTTGAAGAGACACCCCAGACTTTGAAAGTATCTGCTCTTAACTACACCTGCTTTCACATAAGTAATATTTGGTAAATAGTAGCTATTAATGCCATTATTTTCAAAATAATTTCGAAAGAAATTTCTATAATTGGTTAGCAAGACCTAGGCTTTCTTATGCAATCTTTTGAAAAATATAAATGAATACAGAGGTTCTGGAAATGACATCTTAATAAGAATACTCAAGTTCAAGCCCCCAGTGAACGAATGGTGGATAATACATTAACGTGGAGTTTGCTCAAGATACGAATAACTCAAGGATAAGAAATTATCAGTCTAATATAAGTCTTCATCTGTTTTTTAACCAAAAGTTGACAGCAAATGAGAATCACAGCGTGCTGTGCCCCTCTCTCTGCAGGGAGGAAGGGAGGAAAAAGGCTGCGGAGAGTAGTAGAAGTTTTAATCATTTAGGCTGACAATGTTTTTCTGAAATACTCAATTTTAGGACAGTTTCTGAAGGTAAGAATTTCTCATTCTTCATTTATTTTAAAGCAGAGAGAAATACCTGGAAAAAATAAAAATAAGAAGTGGACCAAACAATATATTATATAACTTTCTGTTTCTCCAACTATGTGTTGTTCTTTATCATATGGATTTGGGGCTCAAAGATTTAAAAACATCCTTTCTGCTTCCAACTGCAGCTATTTTATTTTAAATAAGGCCAGGCCTGGGGCTAAACTGGGGCTAGATGCATAGAATCCTCTGTTTCGTCATCTTCATTTACTGAGAAAGCAGCAGGTCACAACACAGAGGCTACTAACACCATCTCCGTTCATCCACAGGCTGACTTTCACCTCAAGATCAAGGACTGGACGTGCCCAGTAAGTTTCTGTCACCCCTCTGGAGAAAGGAGTTCTTTCCATTTCTTTGTGAAGCTTAGCATAAGGAACAAAAAATGTTCTGAGTGATAGGTTGTAGTTGAAGACCAAAAAAAAAGTTACATCTGTGTTCAGTGAGACAACAAGGCATAAAAAGAACCATGAAAAATGGGAAGTTTATCTCCAGCATTCATAGAAGATCCTTTCCTCCAGCACTTTAGGTTTCCTGGAATTTCTATGCCTCTTACACACACTTCCAAACTACCAATGTAAGAAGGATTTGAGATCTGTTTATCTTAAAAGGAATGAAGGATATTTTCCCTCCCCTAAGGGTATTTGTAATTTTAAGTTCCCTTTCAAATTGTAAACTAAAAACTTGTGTTGACTTTTTTGTCCGAAAAGATACATTTTTTTACTGCAGAAAAATACAAAATATAAAACAGTATGTGTCAGATATAAAGTGAGCATGAATATTAGGCAATTCTCCATTTTCACAATTAGAAGATCAAACTTTTGATGCTGTTATTATTTTTAGCTAAGCTAGATATTTACTTACTAGTAATATAAATCAAATGGTCAAATGTATACCTGTAATATTTAATATCTTAATTTAATTATGAATGCATACTTAAGTTGCACATAGAACACAGAAAAATCTATTTTTTTCTATCTCACATTCTTTGAAGTAATATTAACTACACCCTTCACATAATCATCTAACTCAATGTCCTGGTACATGCCATTTTCACTTCCGCTAAGTAGCTTCAGGTAAAATATTTTGAAATGTTTGTGATGCTCACTAGATATTTTATCCTAAGCTAAAGCTATCCATTCACATAAATCAGGATATTTTATTTTCTTATTCCTCCCATAGGTAATATATTCACAATGTCAATAAACAAAATACCAAACCTTAATTACTCTACTATTTTTTAAAGTGTTCTTTAACTGTGTACTGTATACAATGTCATTCTACCCTGGCCATTGTCATGTTGACCAAGAATAATTTCTAAATCTGAAGTCAATTTCTTTGCCTCCATTTCTACCAATTTTGTCAAGTGACTTCTACAAGTGTCCAAAACTAACTTTGATTGAGGTCATTTCAGGGTAATGTGCTTCCCCAACATTAATTCTTTATTAAAAAAAAAAAAGGAAAGTGAAAGAACATGTGTAATATGATAAACTTTACAAAGACTCCAAAATAAGGCAATTAACTCTGTATTGAGGACAATTTTCTGACAGGGACAATTCCGAATCCCAAGAAAACCACTGTTAATATCTTACGTATTTCCTCCTAGTAATAAATTATTTTACACTTTAGTTCCATGTTATAAGCAATTTTGTATCCTGCTTTTTCTTACCCATCTAAGCATTTCTCCAAATCATTAAATATTCATCTTAAATATCACTTTAATGGCTCCACAATATTCCATACTATAGATACACCAGAATTTACTCAACATTTCCCCTCTTGATGGATGTTTAGTTTATTTTCAATGCCTCATTACGAAGTGTTTCAAAGAAAATCATTGCGCATAAAGCTTTGTCTGCATTGCTGATTATTTCATTGTGCTAAATTTCTAGAAGAGGAATTACTAGGTAAAATAATATGTACAACTTTGAGGCTTTTGAAACAGAGTAATAGCTTGCATTTGCAATGGTTATACTAATTTTCCACTCTTAGCAGTGATAAGAGAGAGCTCACTTGCCATATCTTTATCAGTATTGAGCATTTTATATCTTATTTTATTAATTTGATACTTGAAAGTATTACTATTGCTTTATTTTTAAATTACAAATGAAGATAAACATTTATACACATTTACTAGTCACTTGTATTTTCTTTTTTGTGATTTCCTACATGTTCCCTCCCATTTGTTTATTGAATATCTACTGTTTTCCTTATCAATCTGTGTAAGCTTTATATATGTTCATGACATTAACATTTTGTTAATCAAGGTTGTTGAAATCACGTCTCAAAATTTCTACCTAATTTTTCATAATTTTTACAATCAGAAATTTTTTTAAATCTATTTTGTTTTCTTTTAACTTTTTTTATTGCCTTATATTTAAAATGTCATTCGCTATGCAAGGTCAGAAAAATATGCACCTATATTTTGCCTAGTTTTTCTTAATGGTCTAATTACTTATTTATTTGTTTATTCATTTCACATATAGTTCTTTAAACATCCATGACAGATAAACTTTAAGATGGCCCCATGATCTCTATATCCGGATAAGAACCCAGCCCTGGCTGACAACTGCTTGCAGCCTTGTAGGAAACTCAGCTACGCCAGGTTTATAATTCCAACCTATAGAAATCATGAGATAGCAAACATTTATATAACCTATTTAAAGGCATATGGCATAAAGATATAATTCAAGAGATGCCAAATCCTCTCTGACTCTAGGGAAATAAGTGATCTCTTTTACCTGCCTGGTAAAGGAAGGCTTCACGGAGGAGGTGAGTCATTTTATGTATTTATCTGCAGGTAAATGGAGGAAAGTAGATTAAAGATCAATGTGGAACACATGAAACATTTGGACGACAGTGCAGAGAAAGTTTAAATGAGACAAAGCATTTCTGTAAAGAAGTAATAAAGGATAGAGTGGGAAAGGGTAGATTGGGCTCAGATAGTGGAATATCTTAAATGCCAAGTTAACAACCTTGAACTTTATCCTGAAGACAGGCAATGAAATGTAATTAAAACCTGATTAACAGAAGAGTTAGAGAAAAAATCCCATATCAGTTTTTGTACTTAGTCACAACCAGTTAACTACTTCTCAAGTCAGTTAAAATTTGAAACTGGGAACATGATGCTCAGTAGGCAAAAATGACAGCCATGCTTACTTCTTACAGTCCATAAATCTGTCATAACATTGTTCACCATTAGAGCTAGTATGGCTAAAGCTAAGACATTCACATTCAGAGTTAGGAGACCCAAGTTCTGAAACTACCATTTGCTACCTAGTGTCACTGATTAAATCCCTTAATCTTCTTGAGACTGCATAATCTTATCTGTCAGTGAGTGATGATAGCAGTATCTGCCTACAGACTTCATAGTGTTGTTAATAACGATAATTTGCAAACTGCCTAAATTTTAAGGGACTCAGTTCATCAAAAGGAGAATTTCTTTGATGGATTAAAGAATTAGTTGAGTCTAATTTAAAAAAAAATAAAATGGGTTAAGTCTTTGAAGTCAAAGAAATATGTGCACATCAGCAAGTACCTTATGCAGAAGCAAAGAAAGAAAATCATGGAATGTTCACACTCGTGGCTCCCACAAAAAGAGAGTCAGGAAGCCAGTTGCAGTTTGACCTAATTGAGCAGAGAGTCTGACAAAGACTAAACTGTGGTCTGAGTGAGCACAGACCACTATATTAATAATATTAGAGTGAGAAAAGGAACATGCAAATGAGCCAAAGAGTAATTAGACGTGGGACAAGTGGTCCAGTTTCTGCCCTCTGGAGATAAAACGCGTCAGTGCTGCAAGGAAGCAAAAATCCCAGGGATCAGAGTGGATGAGTCAACATAAATACCAACAAAATAATTTATGGAACCCCAAAATGGAATAACATAAAATATCATGTTAGACATGAAGAAAAGTTAGTGATATTTATTGATAACTTATTAAAGGGACATTGTAAACAACATCATCACATAAATACACACATATGGGGGGGAGAGAAAATATACAACAAAATATTGATGGAAAACACTGATGAAAGTTATCTCTGGGTGGTGAAATTTGGAGGTCGTTTCCTTTAGTTTATACATAATTTACTCGTAATTCCTTCAAATCGGAAAAGTATTGTGTGTAGAAACTTGTAATTTTTAATTGGATGATATAATGCACAGTAAGATCCTATGGAAATGGTAAAGTGCCACTCAGATGTGAGTTATTATTCATCACCATTCTAATTTTTTCTACACAACTGCTTCCGTGATTTCAACATAAATCACACCAGTGGGAGGCAGATTATATGGCCTTGGGAATAACACAGAACTGGGGGTTAAATCTTAGCTTCCTCTCTTGGTAGCTGGATGACCTTGGGCAAACTAATTAACCTCGGTGTATCTTTAAAGGTAAAATGGGTATGATGAAAACGACATCAAAGGATTGCTGTGAGTGTTAAATAAACTGATCAAAGTAAGGAGTTTACTCTTACTTTTGTGAAAGTAATTGTGAAAATAACAATTCGATACAGGTTAGCCACACGTTATCACCGCTCTATGCATTCAACGAACATTTGCTGAGTTCCCACTCAGTGCCAGGGAAGAACTCCTCGCCCTTGAGGACTTCAGAGACCTGGGGAGAAAATTATTGAGGCAATTCTGTAGTATCCCTATGCCGAATACAGTAAATTTAGCACAATAACCAATGAATGAGTAGTTTTGATAAGTGTGATGATAAAGTGTATGTGTAATCCTATGAGAACAGGAAAGAGGGACACGTACCTATGACCAGGAGAGTGTAGAGAGGTTTCACAGTGCAGATGACACCTGAGCTCAGGCTTAAAGGATGTGTGGCTGCTTAACAGGCAAGGGAAGCAGCATTATAGGGAGAGGAAACAGCAGACTCAAAACCAGAGCCATAAAAAGTCTTGGGTCACGTTGGGGGAACTGGAAGTGGTTTCATAGGGCTAGAGGATGCAAAAGAATACGTCATTATTCAAACATCAGCATCCCCTTGCTTTACACCAACATGGGAAATTCTGAAACGCAACTGGAAGGTTCAAATGAGACCCGGTTGAATTAGTGCACAGTGGTATAGAAGGAAGTGTCATTTCACAATTAAATCCATAAATTAAGCAGCAAAATCTTAGGAAGGATCAGAGGTTTTTAAAATACATTTCACATATAAAATTAAGGAAAATAATTTGACCTTGAGATCAAACCAAATGTTATTTCCTCTGCTTTCATTATCATTATATATTTTTATAATTACACTGTCAAACAATATTAATATTAATGATTTATGAAACCACTCATGCCCACCCTTTTGGCCCCTAGAAGAATACACAAAGTAGACATGAAAATGTTTAGAATCAGTATTTACTTTGCCTTTAAAAAGAAACAAAATCCAACATAAGGTTTGACCACCTTGGGTGGGCACTGGAATACTTCTACTAGCTCTTTGTCTATATAACAAAGGGGAAGTTTTGGACACAAAGAATACATTAAGTGAAAGAACTTTTATAAGCAAAGCATAACTATTCTACCAGAGAAACTAAGTCAGTAGACTATAGGTAGACCACCATCTCAGCTGCCATCACTTAATCAAGTATGATATACAAGCTACCCACAAAGGGAATAAGGGGAAAAGTGGACTTCATTTGCTCTGGATAACGAATATCCTGCATTTGAAGTAATCCACCCAATTAGGATTCATCAGTGCTTAGCAGACAGTAGAAATTATCTAATCTGGACTCTGGAAACTGTATTCAGTATCTCCTCGTACTTGATGCAAAACAAGAGAAAAGCCTTAACAACAACAAATAGCTCATTTCTCTTTTAAGTCACCAGAGATACAATTTTTTGACAAGTCATTGGAATTTCACAGAAGATAAGATTTACCATGCAATCCAGATGCATTCATCAACTCCCTAAAAGCTTGAAACAAATATAATTGCAGAATGGAGGAAGGCAGCAAGGAGTATAACTGACATACATGACATTTAGAGAATGACACATGGAGATAACTAGGAGGCTTAGAAATCATCCAGCCCAAATCTTACAGTCTTTCAATGACACCAGAACCTTGTCTGTACTAGTCCAACTCCCCACTCTTAACTCTCTTACTTGTTCTAATGTCTCCTGCCACCTTGGCATTTGCACATGTGTTTCTTCTTTCTGGAATATTCTTTATTTCAATATTCACCTCCAAACTTTTACATTTTTTGCCAAAGCCTTTCTCTTAACACTTCCCCCAATATCTGTGCCACACTGCCTGCCCTATTACAGGATCTTGTTTGTACCTATTTCTCCTTTCTAACACGTCATAGTGTCATATTTATTTGTGTTTGAAGTACCTGTCTTCACCTCTAGATGGTAATCTTCATGTGGGTAGCAGCCGTGTCTGTTTTGTTTAGATTGTATCTCCCAGTGCCTGGCACACAGTAAGCCTTTTAAAATTAAGGGATGCGGGCTTCCCTGGTGGCGCAGTGGTTGAGAGTCCGCCTGCCGATGCAGGGGATGTGGGTTCCTGCCCCAGTCCGGGAGGATCCTACATGCCACAGAGCGGCTGGGCCCGTGAGCCATGGCCGCTGAGCCTGTGCGTCCGGAACCTGTGCTCCGCAATGGGAGAGGCCACAGCAGCAAGAGGCCCGCGTACCGGAAAAATTAAAAAATAAGGGATGCAACCTTTACACCCAACATAACAAAATATTTAAATGTCCCAGATGCTTTTGCTGTTTTATACAACTGTACATATTATTCCTTCTACCTCAAACATCTTCCCTAGGTTTCTCTGGATAATTTCTCCCCATCCCTCAAGATGATTTTTTTTTTTTTAAAGATTTATTTATTTATTTATTTTGGCTGTGCCAGGTATTTGATGCAGTATGCTGGATCTTTTTTAGTTGCAGCATGCAGGATCTAGTTCCCTGACCAGGGGTCAAACCTGGGCCCCCTGCATTGGGAGCTCAGAGTCTTACCAACTGGACCACCAGGGAAGTCTCCCTCAAGATGAATTTGAATGCCTTCTTCGGAGGTACTTTCTTATCCCTAGACTAATAGGGATTAGTAACTAGAAGTCCTGTGTTCCTAAATCCTCTGTGCATTCCCATCTAATAGCACAGATATTTTTTTTTAACAGTATAAGTCCTTTAAAATAACATCCAATGAAGCAATCAACTGGATTAACTAACCCTTTCAACTCTTCTGAAAACACACTCTTGACTAGTTGCCTGCTCTCTAACAGTCCTGCAGGCTTTCAGCCATCATCATCAATGTTCACCAAGAGCCAGGAATTCCCTAGCAGTCCAGTGGTTAGGACTCCACACTTCCACTGCAGGGGGCATGGGTTCAATCCCTGGTCAGGGAGCTAAGATCCCACAAGCCACATGGCGTGGCCAAAAATAAATAAATAAAATAAAATAAAATAGAGCTCTAAAAAAAATGTTCACCAAGAGCTAATTGTTTGTTTCCACACCATTTTATGTCAGCTGCACTTATTCTAATTGTACGATTTAATTAAACTGTATGTAACTGATAAAATGTGGGTATGCAAGAGCATTTTTTCTAGAAGTTAAATATTTTGAAAAGAACAGATAAGTTGCTAAAAATGAGTCAATCAAATTTAGTATAGTCAACACTAATTTAAAAGACTGTGGAAAAAAAATCACAAAAATCTGGAATTCTGTACTCACGTTACTTCACAAGTATCTAGGTTCTCTCTCCACATTAAAGAAACCAAAACTGGAAATGCTAGAGGACGTATTATGGGTATGGTTTATGTGAGAACAATGAGAGAAAACTCCAATCAGCAGTCCACATAAAAATGTCTAAACTAAAATAATACACTGGAAGCAATCCAAATGTCCACCAGTGGATGAATGGAGAAACATGCGGTATATACACACAATGGACTATGACTGAGCCTTAAAAAAGGAGATTCCGACAGAGGCTACAACATGGATGAACGCCTGAAGACACTCTAAATGAAATAAGCCAGTCACAAAAGAACAAATACTATATGATTCCACTTATATTAGGTACCTGAAGAAGTTAACCACATAGAGACAGAAAATGGAATGATGATTGCAAGGGGCCGAGAAGAGAGGAAAATGGGGAGTTACAGCTTAATAGATACAGAGCTTCAGTTTGAGATGATGAAAAAATTCTGCAGAAGGATGGTGGTGATACACAACAATGTGAACATACTTAATGCTACTGAACTATATAGTTTAAAATGGTCAAAATGGTAAGTTTTATGTATATTCTACAATTAAAAAATAATGTTTAATGCATGTGGGTAGTTTTATAACTCCTCACTTTAACTAACCTAAAAATTAATCAAGTAACTATTGGTTTCCATCATTATTGATGAATAGACTTCTATTACATCAGCTTTTTAACTGTCTTTCATCTCCAGCAGACAAGCAGCCACAATGGGTGGGGACTATTTCTTCTATTACCTTTCATAGACTCTCTAGAACATATTACATTTCCTGGAATACAGTAAGTGATCAATAAACACATGTTGAATGAATGAATGCTGCCATTTTACTGCTAAGGAAGCAGAAGTTCAGAAAAGCTAATATCACACAGCTAGACAGTGGCATTGATGGGACAAGATTTCCAACTAACCAAAATTATATCCAATTTTTTCAATTAAAAAAATAAATTAATATGTATTAAAACTCTGTTACATTCCAAGACTGTGTTAGGAGTTGACAATACAAAGATGAAAAATATCCAATTCCTGCTATCAACATGATTTTGTACTTTAAGACAAGAGCTTTAAACTCCCACGCCCAGAATTGTCTCATCTAAACCTCCAGGGGCAAGGCTGGCAGGTAGGTTGCTTGGGAAATGACTGTAAACTTAAATATACAGTCTCTGCAAAGCGAACAGTCTAACACGGGTACAAGAAGCAATAATCGTGGGTCTAGGGTGCACTTCAATTCGGCACCTGTAAACAACCTTCTGAGTTAAATTTCTCTATTTAGCATCTACAGACTCTCTAGAAAGCTTAACACTCCTTGAGAGCCTGACTTGGATTCTCAAAGCCTCAGAGAGGAACATTTTGGGAAAGGGAACAAAAACAAACCATCTGAGGTCTCCAGTATCCCAATGGAAATAGCCCCAAACAATAAGCCCCCATAGTCCAGTTACATCCAGCAGGATGTTTCTTGCTTAAGTCAGTACCTACTAATCGTATAGCTGAGCTGTCACACAAAGTGATGCATGCGGAAAACAGCCCGCTGGGGAAAGGGCCAAAACTCTCTTCTTAGACAAAGAAATCAAAAGAAGTGATTGCCTCATTCAACTCTCAGGGCCCTAGTGAGAAGGTGTTGTTTCAAGTTAGGGAAGTAAGTCTATCTTCATCTTTGCATGTTCTCAAGGACATTCCATGACTTACGAAAAAGGGCCAGAAAAATCTAGGGACACCATGAGCTCTGAGGGGTATCTCTTGCTTAATTCATCACTGCTCTTCATGATTGATTTCAAGTCAATCATTCCCCTAACCCCACCCCCCATCCTCATTTGTATCAAAGGACCTTAATTTATGCTTCCAAAATCCAGATATAAACCTTTATCACCAAACTAATTCTTCACAAATTTCTTTAATGTTGTTATCCTGGCTGTATAGTGAGCTCCTTGAGTGCAGGGACTGTGTCTGGATTGTTTTTATTGTGTTCCCCATGACAAACACAGTGTCTGACACAGAATTCAAAAAATGCAGTGAATAAAGAAATTGCCTATTTACCTACCTGTCTCCTCCACTGGATTATAAACTTTTTGAAGACAGAGTATGTACTTTGCTCATTTTTACATTACTGCTGCTTAACTCAGATGCTGGCATATAGCCAAGATACCCTTGTTGAACAAATGAATGCACAGTATAGGGCTGGCAGCACCCTACCCACACTCTACCTCCCATCTTCTGGTTGAGCAGATTTCCCTCCTGCCAGTTTGTTATGAAGGTGTCCATTGAGCTTCCTTTGTATGGAAGCCTTTTACACACACATATACCAGGTTGGAAAAGTTCAGGACCTGTGTGTCATGGCACTGATGGCTAGGCAAAGGGGCATTTGCAGTCTGGGACAACTGGATACAAGTTCTTGTAATCTGGGGGTCTGCTTTAAACTTTCATGGCTTAACTTTCTCCTGTATTCTCTATGCTCCTATAACATTCTATCTTCTCATGGTGCAGGAAGTACACTGTCCTATAATTCAAGAATACTGAGTTCCAGTCCTAATTCTGCTACCGAACTCTGTGAGCTTGGCATGTCATTCAGGCTCACTGGGACTTAGTTCACCAATCTATAGAATAAAAGGATTAACTAGCATAACTCCAATGCTTCTTCCAGGAAACCTAACATGTTATGAAGCTGTGACACAGGTCAAGCCCACAACCATATGAATAAAATTAAACAACTCTTTTGGATCACTCCCCGCTTCTTACTTCTTCTCCACAGGATCAGCTATTCAGAGGCAAAGAACTGTATGTCTGGAGTTATTATTGGAGACCTGAACTCAAAAGATTTTTTGATGTGCTTTCCCATTTCTTGAAGAACCCCCTTCCCATACAGACTGACCAAAGCAGCTTATTGTATTATAAACGAGGTCTCCAAACTCATAGTGTATACAGTGTCAGCTAAGACACACTCAGCTCTTAAAGCTGAAACCTGAGGTCTGTTGACTTCTGCTGTCGTCCAATTCAAATATTGCCCTGATGACTCCAGAAGATTTCCCACTTCTTACCAATAAGATTCCCTTTTGCACTGTGTGGTTTCTGGTCTGCTCCTGTTTAAGTCAAAGGTATGGCCTGTGTGCGTTCTTTTGAGATTCTCTAATCATTTTTCTCTAAGTAAAGGATCCAAGTGATACACCGAAAGTACAACTAATCTCCCAGAGCCACATAACAGGCCTCAGGTGAAATGAGCAACTCAACAGCGTTCAAGGTAGCTCATTTTTACCTTCTATGGTAAAGTCACCATCTCTGTGGTACAAAAATCACCTATTCAATTTCAGGCCCTAGTAATAGGAAAAGAAATATCCATCCAAGACAATCATCTTTGAGCCCACTGTACTATGACCCTATGCATACACCAAGAGTAAGTATATTTTAACAGAGGCCAATATCCATCTGCCACCTTTCCTGCACACACACACACACACACACACACAATTTTGTATTCAATGCACACACAAAAAGAAGAACATTATTTTGAATATTACTTTAAAAACAAGTAGATAGAGAGGTTGCTTATCAATTCTATAGCCTTCAGATGAGAAACTGAGGTGAGTATTTTTTTTCCAGCATGGGCATTTCTTCAAAATATGCTCATCTCAGCAAGCAGAAATGTGAATTACACTTTTAAATATTGAACAGTAACCACCAACAGTGAAACGGGTCACTGATTCAGCTCTGAAGTTGAACGAGGAATACCACTTCTTACATTGTATACTACTTTGTAAGTGATTCTGCAGACAAACTTCAAGGTATAGGGCAAGAGCAACCAGTGTGCTGCAGGTGGGTCCCTTGCAGTAACAGTGTGTTTACTCTGTTTCAGGTTAGAATGGATACCTCATCTGAAATAGAGCGTCTTAAATTTTAACAGGCAAATGATTCACCTAGAACGCTGGTTCTAATGAAGATTCTGACTCTAGGTCTGGGGTAGGGCCTGAGATTCTGTACTGCCAACAAGCTCCCAAGTGACGTTGCTGCTGCTTCTCAGACCACACGTGAGTAGCACAGATCTCAAACAGATCAATCATCCCTCTGGTTCCAGCAATGATTTTGTTTCCTTTTTATAGTGATAAGAAGTAGGAAGGATTTGGTAGATATATAAAGGCTTTTTGCTTTCTGAAAATAGACTTCAAATAAAGTATTTCTTCTATCTCTTTTCTATTCTCATTTGTTACAATTACCAGAACATTACTGGGAGATAAACCATGAGTCCCTGTGGCTATACAGTCAAAATACATGGAGGAAATATTAAGGGTTGATATATATTTAGGATCACAGACCTCAGAACAGGGAAGGACTTCACCGTTGATCTGATCAAATCCAAGTAACCCAGGTGGGGTTCCCAGAGTAGAGGAGAGTGACTCAGGGCCTCACTCTTCTGGAGGCAAAGGTAAAAATAGAGCCCAATTATCCTCACAGCTACAAAGAAGCGGTTGGTTTACTTTGAGTTCATAGTATTATTATTATCATATTATTAAAGTAGACAGGGCACAATAACAATTCAGGTATTTCAGCTATCGTATCTCTTTTCACTACAACTATATCTTGTCAGCATTTCTTGAGATAGGGCTACAATAAACACACTTATCCCCATTTTAAAAACTGAGGAATCAAGACTGTAACAAAATAAGCAAAAAAATATGTTTGAGAAGACACACACATCACACAGACACACATAGAAATGCCTGTACAAAGCTCCGAGTTTTTCTCAAACAGCACTCTGATCTGTCATTAAGCCAAGCTCTCTCCTAGTTTTATATTTTATATAAACAAAATGTGACAGATAAAACAATGTGCTGTGGTTTTGTTATTTTTCTCTTTGTTTCCTTTCTTTCCGAGTTTGCCCAGTGTGCAAGCATTGATCTTCTTCTTCTCATATAGTGTGATACTGCAGTTTTCTTGTTTTCATCAAAACAATTAGTCGCAGCTCAGAAGATATAATTCTACCAGCACATCACAGAAAATACTGTTTCCTGCAGGCTTTAATGAAGTCAGGCATCATGGGAAGCTGAGACAACAGGGAAAAGAATACGCTGTAAAATATAATTGCTTTCGAGAAGAAAGACCTTCCCCTGCGAATCCATTTTGGATTAAACTGCGTAGAATTTTTTTTTCTTTCTCTTTTTATTTTCTGACCCTTCTTTAAGGATATTTGGTGCAACAGCCTACACTTACGTATAAGGTTTGTCCAGGTTTCAGGTGTGTTAATGCAGAAGATGGACTAAAATCAAAGATTAATTTTCAGCCTTTTGCCCTCCATCCCAAGAATGCTTTTCAAATACTACTTTTGCTAATGTTTTGATGTTGAATCATTAGTGTTATCTTTAGGCTGTCCCCACCCCATTCTGACACACAACCAAGCCACCTCCAATGCCTAATCAAAGCTTCAGCTTCTCATTTGTTCCATGCGCTCCAGCCCTATTGGCCTTCTTTGAATGTGTCAGTCATGTTCCTGGCAGGAGGAGTTTCCTTCATTGCTCCTTCTGCCTGTGATGCTCTTCCCTTCCACACTCCCCCTGCATCACTGGCTGATACTACCTCCTTAGAGAAGCTTCTTTAAACTAATCTAAAGTCACCCCCAGCCACTCTCATTCACAGTGCTCTGCTTTCATCTCTACAGAGCATGCATCACTATCTAACACTTCTGTGATTCATTTAGTTTTCTGTCTGTCAGAATAAAAATATAAGCTCTATGAGATCAGGGACCTTTTCAACTGTGATCATCACTGCACTCTGAACACTACTTGGCACATAGAAGGTGCAAAATAAATGCTTGCTGAATGACTGAATGAACAAATAAAATAAATCAATCATAAGGTACATATCTGAAATCATAGAATCGTAAGGAAAGAATTAAAAGTCAATAGAATCTAACCATCTAATCTCCAGAAGAATAAAATGAACTTCAGAAAGCAAAAAGCATTGTTGAGAAGGCTCTCAGAAGCCACTGCAGGGCAGAGATGTCATTCACTAAGTCTTTCAGCAAACTTCTGTCAGGTGCCAGGCACCATCCAAGATTCTTAGGAATCGAATGGTGGGAAAGACAGATGCGGTGTTTGCCATGATGGCACTCAGGCTAGAATGCAGGGAAAAGGGAGAGTAGGAACCAAGACTGGAGTAGCTAGGAGGAACTTTATTCTCCGCACCCACACAGTGAATGAATATAAAGCTTCAGAGTCTCAGAGGTAAAGAAAATGATATAGCTATCTGAAACACAGAAGAATATAAAAATGAAGGAAATAGGCAGTGTCAATTATAAAACATCTATCAGAGTTCCATTGTTCTGTGACTCGGAAAAACACAAAGCTATCGAAATGGATACTAAAATAAAAATGAACCCTCAGTGCCATCTCTTGGAGAAGCTTCCTACTACCATGGTTGAGCAGGACCCTTTCTACTTATGGACTCACTGCCCTCATGATTGCCCCAGAATTCACAAGGGCCAGATGAGAAAACCTATCTGCAAGATAAACAACCTAGACTAGGATTTTATTCTTCTGAAAATGATTACTAAGGAGTTCCTAGGGAGAAGATAAACCAAACTGTGTGAAAGTTTTATCACCAAGAAGGTGCAGCAAACCCTCAGTCAGCGCTATTGAAGTAGCAAATTTCTAGGGACCCGTGTATAAAAAGTATTATGCAACAGATAATTACACTCCAGTGGATGTAACTTAATCATAACAGAATTAGTGGCAGGAAAATAAAAAATATTTCACACAAGCATTAAAATCTGCCAATTTAAACAAATCCTGCTCATTGGCACATATCATAAGCAGAGGCTTAATCATAATATAGTCTTGGTTTTGCTCCCCCTTGGAAACCACAAGCACAGCCTTCTTAATTATTATCAGTGACCCAGGGGATCAAATGGGTAGGTTTGGCTGCAAACCTACTGAATATTATATATTTATAATAAATTTAGAAACTGATGGTTAATCTAGGTTATTCTGGACAAATGTGCTTGACTTTTCTGAGGCTATAAATGGAGAAGGAGAAAAACATTACTGTGTTTCAGTTACTCAAGTCTCAAGGGAATTTCTTTTCCTTATTGAAGTATTGAAAATGTTTCATCCACCCTATAAATCCAAGGGGCATTGGCCTTGTTTTAGGGAGTTACCAATCCAAAATAAACGAAAAAGAATAGTTTCTCCTCTCTGACTGTGTCTGTCTAATAACAAACTATCAGCTTCAAAACTAATCAGCCAATTATATGAACAAGTCAAGCTGCTTCTAGTCCTACCGAAACAAGAAATGAAGACTGAGCAAACCTTTGTACTTTTCCATCAGGGTTGGGTCAAGTATACACTTTCCATAGAGTTCCTATCAATTTCAAAGGCCTAAATCATAACGCCACAGGTCAGCCCAAGATAGACTATTCAATTCTTTATGTTCAAAGCAGTCTTCTCTACACAATGTAGTTTAAGCTCATTGGTTTCCCCACTATTTGTGCCAGGAGATGGCAAATTTTCTGCAAAGGACCAGAGAGTAAATATTTTAGACTTGAGGGTCACATATGATGTCTGCCACATACTCTTCTTTTTTGTTTCTTTGGTTTGGTTTTTACAACTGTCTAAAAATTTACAAGTTATCAGTCCATCAGCCATATAAAAACACCATGGGCCAGAGTTTGCCAATCCCTGACTTACACCTAACATCAAAGTATAACATGTATGTATAGTCTAAACAAAGCATGAAAGGAATGACTTGTCTTTCACTTTGAAGATGTCTTGTTCCCTTTAAGGAAACTTTACTTGCTATTGTAGCAAGGATAATTTTTAGAAATATATTATGTCTTTTCACTCCTGCTTTATTGGTTGAAGTAGCACTAGCTGATAAAAGAAGTAAACCAAAAAATTTCATGTAGCTACTCACAAGACAAGTTTATTTTTAAACCAGCAAGAGAATGGGCAGGGATCATCTACTCCACAGAGTCATGCAGGAATCCAAGCTGACAGAGGATCAGCCAGTATTAACACGAGACTCTCAAGGTCACCACTGATACTAAATTCCAGCTGGTGGGCAGGAGACAAGGGAGAGAGCTCAGAGAAAGATCATCCATAATAAACAACGGCAATCTAGAATTGACATACAAAATTCCTTTCACATTTCGTTGGTTAGAACCAGTCACATGGCCACATACAGATACAAGGATAAGCAAGAAATAAGGATGTGGATCCGGCATCCGCTTTCCAGCAAAAACTCAGGTAGTTGCAAACCTTGGTGGAGACAGAGTTCTCTGCCCCAACTGGGACTCCTAGTTGTTTCCAACTTCCCCAAGGATCTCTGCCCTTCAACAAATTATAGCCAAAGCATTTGCAAGTGCTTCCAAGGGTACGCAGACAGGCCAAGAATAAGAAAGCCGTTGCTTAATTTTTGTCTAATCCAAGTAGACTTCCATGGATCTATAATTAAACAACATTCCTGAAAGCAAGCCTTCAAATAAGAGAAAATAATTTCCTAAAAATTCTGAAAGCTGGATTTTCACATCATACAATGCAAAGCATGAAGATGTGACTGCGGAACAGATGAAGAGCAGGAAGGACAGAGGCTTAGACATCAAGAACGCTTTTTCCCCATAAGTAAAGTGAAAGCCCTTCCCAGCTTGGGTGATGGGGGTGGATATGGGCTGGAGGAACCAAGAGAGCTTCAGAAAGAACAAGACAGTTAAATGCTGCTTCTGTATTCAAGTGGACTCTGAACCCCCTTGTTTTTGGCCTAGAGTGGGGAGGTATGCCAACCTGAGATACTCATAGAGGAAATAATTGAAAAAGTATGGAATGACAAGACAGAGGGACTGAAAAGTTTCTCCCTATTTCTCTGTCAGCCAACTGTGTGTGACCTGCAGCAGATTCATAGCTCCCACATACCCCAATGAGGGATAAATAAGGACTAAAAATCTATTGGATGTCAGAACAAAGAAGATGCTGAGTTCATGAAATCTGATCATCTGTAGCAGCTATCAGAACACAACAGAAGCCAAGAAGGAGCAGATTCATTACCAGCAGTGGTCAGCAAGGATCCAGAAGCCACTGCACTAACTGGAGATGCCTCTCCCCACCAGGATGACAGGCTATAGCTTTTCCCAGCACCCAATGGCACAAAGAGAAAAAAAAAAAAAGAGAGAGAAGAATAAAAGTGAGGTAGCAGAAGCCTGAAATTCTGAGTTACCCCTTAGGAGTGAAGAAGCTTCAAATCGGGCAGTGGCTGAAATAATAATGCTGACACTGGACTGCAAATTCAACTAGATTGGACTGAATATACCAGAATGCCATAAAATAAGTTGTCTGCTCTAGGCAGCTTGACAGAACTTGAGAACAAAGTGGAGCTGAGCTGTAGAAAACTACAAAGTTACAGTTCTGCACCCCTGAGTGGTAATGTGTAAATTTATACCTGATCTACTATGTTTATTTTCATTAAACTGTTGTTCCCCCTCGAGCTGAAGGCAATATGTCAAAACGCTTTTACCGACTACAGGAAAGAGTACTTTAAGTGCAATCTCAGGGTGTTAGATATGGAAGAGATCTTCGTAGTAATGTTAGACTTATGCAGTTGTTATAAACACGAGCTTCAGCACCGGACAGACCAGAGTGCACATCCTGGCTGTGCTGCGTGCTGGCCACAGGGCCTTCCACTGCTTGCCGAGATGCTGAACATCCTCTCCCGCCTTCATAAAACAGAAATAACGCCTGCTGCACACGGCTGCTGCCAGGTGCCTGAGGATGCGTATGTAATCCATTTACCACAGGACCTGGCATGTGATAAATGCTCAAAATATGAGAGCTGGAGCCAGTTGAGCCCCACATCTTCAGATAAGGAAATACTGAGTCAACAGTTTCAGTGGGTCATCAAAAAATAACAACCAATATAAAAAGCATTCATTATATTTTTCAGGTTTAAACAGAGTATTCGTTGTCAGAGGCCTGTCTCATAATCATTTCATTTTCCCCATCAGGAGCATCCCTAGGGGCAGGAAATCCAATTCATAACCAATAACTGGCAAAGAGAGGCAATTATATTATACACATCCCATGAATGTGTTTCAAGGTTAATGCCAAGATAAAGCCACAACACTGTACTTGCTTAAGAAGGATTTTTTTTTTTTTTTAGTACTTCTGTTGAAATTTTGGAAGTTTTACTGTTGATTACACTAAGTATGAACAAGCTGAACATTCAAGGCTGAATCAGCCTTCAGCCCTTGGCAAGGACTGCATATTCTCACAGGTACAGTTAAAAGAATAGTAATGGTACGTAGCGGTATATGGTGGCAGTAGTAATAGCTAACTTGTATTATCAAGCACCTGCCATGTGGCAGCACTGTGGTAAGCATTCCACCACGCATAAGCTCATTTTATTTTATTTCTTACTTTTATTAATTTATTTATTTTTGGCTGCTTTGAGTCTTCGTTGCTGCGCGCGGGCTTTCTCTAGCTGCGGCGAGCGGGGGCTACTCTTCGTCGCGGTGCACGGGCTTCTCATTGTGGTGGCTTCTCTTGTTGCGGAGCACGGGCTCTGGGTGCGCAGGCTTCAGTAGTTGTGGCACGTGGGCTCAGTAGTTGTGGCATACGGGCTTAGCTGCTCCGCGGCATATGGGACCTTCCGGGGCCAGGGCACGATCCTGTGTCCCTTGCGTTGGCAGGCGGATTCTTAACCACTGCGCCACCAGGGAAGCCCAAGCTCATTTATACTTAACTCTATGAAGGATGTCCTGTTACCATTTCCATTTTAAGATGAGAAGGCTCTGAGAAGTGGCCAATTTACATGGCTAATTAGAAGCCAGGATTTCAACCAGGAATTGACTCAGAGCTGGTCTTGCTTTCCTTTTTGTTCAGATCCTGGGTAATTTTCTCCATATTTCTAAAGTGCAGTGAATTATGACAGTGCCCTTCCTGTTTCCACCCAAATCTTTGTTTATTGAAAGCATTTTGTTTCCTTTTCTTCAAGGTATCATTTATTCTATTTTTTATTATGCTCATTGTTGGATGAGCAAAGGTGAGCTATCACCACCTATAAGGAGTAAAAACACCACCACCCTTGTCCACAGTGACTATAAGTCCACCCTCCCCAACAAGCAGCATGGCCACAGTCACGCAGCCTGGAAATAGCAACGGAGATTGGAACCCATGCAGTCACTCTGCTTTCAAAGACCTCATGCCTACCTCATGCCTACTATACATGACCACTATTTCTCAGTCTAATTAGTAGCCATAGCAACAGTGATAATAAGAGAAACTCACAGATCTCTGATATGCAATCCTAACTCTGGACTGGGGCAGTCTTCAGCAAATCAATTTCCCTGACTCTGCTTGCTCATCAGCAAAATGGGACTTTAAAACACCAGCTCCCTTGACAGTAACAAAACACACTGTGGTAATGTTTGTGAGTTGCTACGGCAGAGCAACGATGGATTGTCCCAAAATGCCAGGGAAATACCAAACCTGATAAGATGGGCTGCCGAATGGACACTGGTGAGGGATGGTGTTATCTCCCGATGCAGGATTTAATTCCAAAATAAGTGGCAAAATTAAAATAAGAGACTCTTAGGTGAGAGTCTCTGTATTATAATTGACCTAGTTCTTGAAGTGCTCTTTAAACATCATTTCCTTTGTTTCCAGATCCTGGAAAATATTCTCCATGGTGATCAAGTGCATGTAATGAGGACAGTACTCTTTGTATTCCATCAGAGCCTTTGCTTTTCATTTTCCCTCTTCCTAATGGTATCATTTTTCTTCTTTTTCCCATTAGTTCTCATTGCTGGTTGATGACCTTTTGTCAAAGATAAACTATAGCCACCTCTCAGTAGTAAAAGTAAGACCACTCTTCCCCGTGGTGAATAAGCGTCTCATCCTCTAGAACATTTTCATCTCAGCATCTTTCAAGTGCCTCTTCCCTTCTTAGGGTGGATAAGAAGGTTGAGGTTGAATGGGAAGAAACTAATCAGAGTTACAGACACTAAAAACCGGAAGAAGTCTTAGCTATCAACAGCCCTTATCCTCTCAACTCACATTCAGCTAACAGTGAATTTTTGACATGTACTAAGCTAGGGGTTTCATTGCATTACCTCATTTAATTTTATATAATCCTCACCAAAATCCTGTGAGATACTTTCATCCCCATTATAGAGAAAAGGAAACAGAACTTGGAGATGCTAACTGCTTGTCAAATAGCTAGCAGTAACAACACTGTGTCTGGACTGAAGGCCCTTCTCTCCCAGGTCAGGGAACCAATTTGTTTCAAATGCAGATCAATCACAGTACATCGTCCATAAAACCCACAGCACGTTGCCCAGAATCATGAATCAATGACAGGCTGAAACTAAATTAATACTAAGACAAAATGCTAAATGCCAAGGGTAATATTGTTTGAAAAGAAAAGTCTAATTAAAAGGAAAACAACCAAAAAGAAAACCCTTTTGGTGTATACGGTTTACATAATGGTTGTGCTTCATTTCTGACAGTGAAGGGTGGTAAGAAACGTTTCTCTCCCGATATCCTTAAAAGAAAATTCACCCGAAGTTAGATTTTGCTTGTTTCAATGGTACAAAAGATGTGATAGAAGAGACTGATAAATAATTTATGAACAAGAATACTTCACTGATAAGATTGGGTGATGAAACCTTATTTGAAAACCCATGAGGAACATTCTTAACGGAAATGATTTTCACCTCTTCTAGGTGGTTGTCTTTTCTCCCCCAGCTATTTAGTTTGATTCTGGCTTGACGGTCACCACTGCATAGAAATGTAGCAGCAAACACAGTGGAAAGTCTTTCCACATGATTATTTTCGAAAGTAATAAGACATGTGCGACCTGGAAAACTAGCCCTTCCAACGTGTCAGGTAAGGAGCGTGGATGATATTTTTAAAAGCGGCCTCCAGCTTCACACCACGAAGGAGCGCGGAGGCAAAAATTCCAGGCATCTAAGGTGGACGTTTGCTGCCATCTACTGGTGTATGATGGGAGAGCAACATATGCTTCTGCATTTCTTCAAATGAAGCTGAGAGAATTGAAAGTCGGGAGATGGGGGGAAACATTCTTTTTATTAGGTAAGAAAATCCCTGTGGAGAGGAATTTCTATAGCCAGTCACAGAATCATCCATATGTAACTTGTGTTAAAGAATGTTTAATTAAATTAAATTAAAAATATATATATTTAATAGCAACCCTTGCTAGGGATTCTACTCCTAAGAGATGCCACTCTCCCCTCTTTTTTTCAACCACAGTATGTCTGAATACATCCAAATTCACATTCATCCTTTTGAAGCTTAAAACTGAGGAGGAATAGCATAATAGTTTGGTTTCTCAACATGGGCTTTTGTTGTCAGAACAAACTCCCAACAATTATTAGCTGCCTGGAACTTCAGGCAAGTTACTAACCCCTTCAAACATGATTTTTCTTATATAGAAAATGGGAAACAATCATTCTCACTTCATAGTGTCATGGTGCGTCTTTTATTCAAGGTGCACGTACTGGGAGGTTGGCCTGAGGATTCAATGTGATAATATGCATAAGGTTCCTTGCAAAATACCTGACACAGGTAAACTCTCAAGAAAGGCCAGCTGTTATCCCTTCTGAACATTATCATCGCTTACTTCACTTCACATTGCAATGGTTAATAATTCCAAATTGTGGTACTGATGGGAGAAAACTACCCAGAACAATCTCACTGGGTCATAAACTTCTCTGAGAAATTAGAAATCCAGTTTTTGTGCCTCAAGGAAGACCATGACAACAAGGAAAAATGGCAAGGCCAAAAGAGAAAGACAGCTATACAGATCAGAGAATCTCTGCGTTGCTTTGTTCTAGATGAACAGTAGAAAATATCCCAGTTCCAGTCTAGTAATCACAACAGTCTGAAAGATGATGAAATGATTCTCTAAGGCCGAGAAGTTTGAAAGAATGAATGTACGTGGAGATTTTGAATGATTATGCTCAGATCATTTGGTCACATATTTGTTTTACGAACAATACTTGTGATTTTGACAGATACGCAGATGCAGGGAAAATTGAAAGTTATGTTCTTGGAAGCGAGAGGCAAAACAGAAATAGAAAAGGGACCACTTCCTACTGAATGTCAACAGATGATACACGTTAAGTATGTGATATTTTTAAGCACTTAACTTTCTTAGCCTTATAATCATCACTATTCAGAGGATTTGGGGAAATAATCATGCTATATCCGTAAGTCTTCCAACATGTTCACTATAAATGTGTTTTAATAAGCTTCAGGAATCTCTTGAAAAAGGTAACAATTGTGCAAGATGCCATGTTGAATGGTCACAAAATTTAATCCTAACTCTGTAGCAAGCCCTTACCTCTCTTAAGCACTTCATTTAAATCAAAGACCACATCATGGCTTAAAAAATACACGCTAAGGGATGGATAGAGAAACAGTATAACATAGAATGGCATTTAGCAGAGAACCATATAACAAAGTAGATTAAAGGATGAATTCTAAAACTAGGCTGCTGGAGTTCAAATTCCAGCTCTGCCATGAAATGGATGTAAGACCTTGGGCAGGCTACAAAACTTCCCAGTCCCTGTATTTCTCTCCCCTGTAAAGTGGGAGTAAAACAGTATTTTGCTTACAGAGTTGGTTTGAGGATGAAATGAATTTAATATATGTCAATCACTTAGAACAGTGCCTGGTATGTAGTTAAGCACCATGTGTTAGTTATTATTATAGAAGCAAAGAATATTTGGAATGAAAAGTTTTACTAAAATAAAAGCTGGTCCTTTAGAATTTTTCTTTATGCTGGTTATTTCCAAAGTTGTTATTGTTTGTTGTTGTTTTCTGTGTTTAACAGTAGAATTTTTTTTTAATTAAATAAAATCATACCCAAGTCCCAGTATATAAAGGATAAAAGCAGAACGGAATTCACTGACAGTTGAGTGGCCACCAAGCCACCCTGAGATCCCCTGAGTGGCTCCTGCTGCACCACAGATGAACCAAGGGGACCCCCAGAAAACAACAGCGAGAAAACCATTGATTTTTGCCATTTGCGTCTCGCAGCTCAAACTCGATCTGAGCAAATGGAACCAGAAACACCCTTGGAGAAAGACCTGTAACCTCTTCTCATGCCCAGGCAGGCATCTCACAGCGTTAGGAATCTGTTCTTAGATCACAAGTGATGAACAAAGTAAACACAGAGACTGCATTTGTGAGCACCCAAGGAAGTTTTAACGCTGGGTTCATCAGCTCCAGTGCTGTGTTTAGTTGTTTGCTGTTCATCTCATGCATCTACACACCACCAGAGGGAGATGAGACATATGGAAGGTTATCGAATGTTGTAAAATGGGGAAATGGGGCAAAACTATCCAATTCAGCACAGGTGCTATTGTAGCTGGGGCACATTCCATTAAGTCTTGGTGTTCGATGGCCCTTAGATGCCACAATCCCAGGTAAGTCAACCAATAATAAACCAGCCAATAATATGTCTGAGGACAACACATTCATTTCTTCTAAATGAAGTGATTTCAGCATTTGGCAAAGAATTATTTTAGCTTCAGCATGGAGATAGGAGCTCCCTTTGAGGGTTCCAGTAACACGTTAAATGGTTTGTCATGTATGTCTTATTTCTTAAGTTTGTAATGGTCAAAAGTCATTTTTTATAATATCTGTAGAAGATCACTCCCAACCTCAGGTGTTCATTTTTATAGTTTGTTCAATATAGGGACTACGTGGAAGTTTTAGAATATATCCCATTTTATTTGTTTTCATTGGGGCATCAGTAAGTTTTTCCAGTTCTATGTGTTCTATTATACTACTTGACATTGGTGACACTTCACTAGAAATTTTCTAATTACTCTTCCTTTATAATATTATCCTAAAGGTTGAAAGCTTTTAATGCTATTTTGGTTAGAATGTATTGCGTTTTTTAGGGCAAGAAACTTTTCTGTTGTCAGCCAGAATGTTTTCCATAATAACTATGAAACTCCTCTAAAAATTGTTATTTTTCCAGTGATGACACATCAATCCAATAGGTTTCTGTTTGCTGTCTAAAAAGGGAAATGGCATATGAAATAATCTGAGAACGCCTCACAAAAGAAGATGAGGTAGAAAGATAAAATTTGGATGGTTGACTGGATAAATGTGACCTTATAAAGAAAAGACCAAGTAATACAAAGTCTGAAATCCCTCCACTATATCCAACATATGTAGATATGGATCAACAAGCCTGGGAGTTAAATATTTACTTTGATTCTCATAACGACAATCCATCACTTATTTTGGCTACTCAGCATCCGAACCCCGTTTCATGGGGTTTTGAGCATTCCAAGTTTATTAGTTTTGGTGGACAGCAAAGACCACATTTAGAAACAAAAGCGCTAGCTGACTGCTTTTCTAGCATCCCTTCCTCCAAAGACTTAGATATGGAGTAGGACTCTTCCAATCAAACTCACACAGCTGTACTTTGACCCAGTGACTAGAGATACAAGAGAGGGGAGTAAGGAGCTCTGTCTCTGCTCGTGGCAGGAGGGTTGTAATGGATGCAAGGCTGAGTGTCAGGCCCAATATTAGCAGTCACACGGATGCCAGAATCTGGTGTTTGGCAGAAAGGGTAGCAGTTTACTCAGCAGATGTGTTCTAAGCCATGCCTTGTTCAGAAAGCTTATTCTAGCTTTCTAGGTCTATTCTTCTGCTCTCCCAGTTAGTTCTGTGAGCCACACAATAAACTTAAATTCCATTTTGCTTAGTCTACTAGATTCAGTCTCCCTTGCTTACCACCAAGAACTATGAATTAATTCCTCAAGACCTTTGAACCACAGGGGTTAGCATTTACTTATATACCCACCAGAATTTTTCAAATTGATTTAGTTTTACTTAGCCAACAACACCTAGCTCCTTAGCTATTAGAACTTAATCTTCCTTTTTTAAAATACCCAACGGCAATTAGCACAATGTCACCTATGTATAATGTGCACTAAATCAAAATTGGTCAATTGCTTTAATAATGTGTCAAAGACAACAAGAGGAAAACAATTCTCTGTTCTCTCCTTCTCATGTCATTCATGAGGATATTTCAGGCCCTTTGTTCTGAGGCTCCAAATCTGAGAATGAAAACACTCATATTATGTCACCTACAAGTCACTAGCAGTAAAGTTCTGAAAGCAGGAGATAATCAATGACCACAGCATCTTGCAAAACAAGAAAAGGAGAAACCCCAGACTACAAAGCTTAAAAAAATTTAACTTAGGGCTTCCCTGGTGGCGCAGTGGTTGAGAGTCCGCCTGCTGATGCAGGGGATGCGGGTTTGTGCCCCGGTCCGGGAAGATCCCACGTGCCGCGGAGCGGCTGGGCCCGTGAGCCATGGCCGCTGAGCCTGCGCGTCCGGAGCCTGTGCTCTGCAAAGGGAGAGGCCACAACAGTGAGAGGCCCGTGTACCACAAAAAAAAAAAAAATTTAACTTAGCAAAAGAATTATTCTGATAATTTTTTCAAATTATTTGCTCACAATAGTCTATCACATCTTGACTCAAGAATTGGGGAGTGTGAAAGGGTCCAGTGGAAGGTGCTCAACAAATATTTGTTGAATAAACTAAATTAATTTTCAAAATACTCCATAAAAAATAGTCAAATATATATCAACAATATTCATACCCTCCCTCTGAAACTCCATCAGTCATCTTGTTCCTTTCCAGCAGACATTCACACTTTTTCTCTCCTCTTTCCATCCCCCAATATTCAGTAATACATGATGTTGCAGTCCTCATGAAAATCCAAAACTGCAATGGTCAGTATCCACTGGCTTTGAAACAGGTTGCAACTTGTAAAGTGTAGATTCTCCAATATACTTTTATCTGTATTTTTTAAAGTTTCTCCTAGCATTGCCCTGCTTTCAAAAATCTGTTTGCTAATGTCTCTCCTGGACTGGGGTTATCCAACCCTAGGCTCAGGGAGCTGTGAAGGCTCAGCTATGTGAGCTAACTGGGTCATAGGGAAGAGAGCAAACTTCACCTCCCATGGTCAACCAAACAATGATAAATGTTGCATTTTATTTTCCAAAGCATCGTCTTTCAGGAAAGCAGTCAAACAAGTAAAAATTGGATATACTTGCTGCTGACAAATTGGTGTAAATATCTGAGATGCAAAAAAAAAAATTGGAGTCACTATGCTGAAACCAGTGAATACATTTCGGAAGAGATGAAATGGGGTTGGTCTTAACATGAGGAAAGAGATTCTCAATAGGGGGTTTCCTACTGAGATGGGGGTTTCCATGTCTCTCACTGTGATTCCAAATTCCTTTGGAGGAGGGGGTGGAGGAAAATAGGTAACAATGTAACTGAGGTTAGAATCCAAAAGAGACATAAGACATGGATGTCTTTACCCTCTCCCTGGGGCAAATTTCTTCCATGTTAATCATTTGGACACTGCTTTAAGTTAAACATCTCAAAAACAGATTTAATTTTGATTTAGTCTACCCATAAAGGGTATTGCATTAAACGCTTATTAAGGAATAAATCTTCATTGCTTTAAATAATAATTTAAAGAATACTATTTTAAAGTTAAATTGCTTTAAATAATGCTTTAAAGAATACCTTTTGGTGTGTCTAAGTTGGTTAACATTAACAATAAGCCCCAGAATGGTAAGAACAAAAATTAAGGATATTATACAGAGGAAAGTGACAATGCAGGTTCCTTTCAGCTTCCTTGTTCTTTTGAATCCAGTTTCTTGGATTTGGCTCCCTGGTGAAGTTCTCTTATTTACAGAATTATAGTAAAATTCTCTGAGAAGGAGCTTTTAGTAAACAAAAGAGGTTTTGTGGTCAGAAGGACCTGGGTCCTAGCCCTGCCTCTTGTACACTGTAACCATTCTATGTCTCAGCTGTCTTATCTGACAAATGGGGGGAGAAAATGATCATTCTTATCTTAAAGGCTAGTTTTAAAGAATAAATAGGATAAAACATTAAAAACCACAAAACGTGGCACACAGTAAGCACTCAGCAAATATTTTCTATTGCTAATGTTATTTTTTTTTATCCCTACAAAATCTGTGCCAGACTGTCCCAGGGCCTGCAGTTATTCTGCTGCTGCTTTCAGATCTGAGCCATATAAGATTTGACTCCAATTCAGCTATATATTTCCTAAATTAACCACCTTATGTAATTAGCATCTCCTAGTTTGTGTGTCTGGGTTCTTTTTGTGGGATTTTTTTTCCATAATTTTCTTTTCTCTTGAACAACAATGCCACCCACATAGTTTTTCAAATTATAGCTTTCATAGCCTTAGCTTATAAAAATGCTGAAACGGCCATCTTTCTTCTTCTTCTTTTTTTTTTTTTTAAATCACAGTACATGAAAAAAATCCTTGGGGTGGGCAACTCTGTTCCTCCATCATGTATGAAGTTCCACCCCAGAACAGAAGGGGAAAAGAGCCAGTGTGACTTTGGCTTTGCCCCATCAGTGAAATGACCCCACTCTCCTCCTCACTCCCAGCTACTTCCTCAATTATCCTCAATCAGGGCTGTGTGACTGATGAAATTACTAACTTCAAAAGTCACACTGGCCTTTAATTAAATGAAGGTAAACCACATATGCTTCCAACCCACTCACTCTCCAACCACAAACACTAAGGTCCACTCGGTACTCTGCTAGATTTAGAGACCAATTTGGGTTGTAGAACAGGAGATGCCAAAAACTCAGAAACGAATACAGCTCATTCTCCCATAACCATATGGGTTCTGGCCAGGTTCATCCTGGCAGGTGGAGCATAAAAGAAAAAGGGGAGAGGGAAGGCAAAGGGAAACTTTCTTCATGTCAAAAATTTACAATTATAATTAGTCACAGAGAGCAGACCACAGTGAACACAAAATAGCACTATTTGTTTAGACTGTTTCTTGCATCACCCTTTCCCTTCTCTGCTTCAATCCAACTTTTTAAAGAAAATAAAATCTTAGTGCTGAAATTTACCAAGAAAATGTATTTCACTTCAAATGAAAATCAGCGAGATTGCTGGTTCTTTCATCAATTGTATAGATAACCCACAGAGTAACAAGTTTAATGGATGACACAAAAATGTTTTAGGAGATAGATTATCCTAAAACATTACTATCATCTAACGCACATTAACATAACTTTCTCAAGCTGTGGAATTAATGAAGAGCTGGAGAGTTCGCTTTGTTTTTTTAAGATGGCCTTAAAAGAAAATTACACATTCAGTTAGCTCTTTTCTCTTGTGTGGTATTTAGGCCTTATAATTTAGAAGCTGTTATTTTTCCCTAGCAAAAAATAAATAACTAAAATTAAAAGCTGCTCTCTCAATCTCTTGGACTGTGAGTGACCATCCACTGTGATGAAATCAACCACCATGAAAGTCAAAGTCTCCTTCTATATACTGCTGTGTACAAATTACTGAAGCCACAATTCTACCTGAAACTGGAAAATTTTAAGTGTTTCTGTTAGAAAAAATTGAAATGTTTTCATAAAACATTTCCTGAGCTTCTAGCATATTATCTGGGACTGAGTAATTTTCTCATTTAATGAGCCCACGATCCTCTGATAAGGGCCCTGTGATTTTTCCCCATTTTCTCAATTGAGGCATTTGAGTCTTGGGAGGTATGTCTCAATGTTAAGTAGAATGTCCCAAAAATAAATAAGGAAAGCTGTAATCAGGTTTGATTCTAAAGCCCATTTGCTTAACCACTAAGCTAAATTTGTTGAAAGGAGAAAAATAAAAATAATTACAGGCATACCTTGGAGATACTGCAAATTTTGTTCCAGACCACCACAATAAAACAAATATAGCAATAAAGTGAGTCACACAAACTTTTTGGTTTTCCTGTGCATATAAAAGTTATGTTTACACTATAGTCTATTAAGTGTGGTATAGCATTATGTCTAAACAAACAATGTACAAACTTTAATTTAAAAATACTTTATTGCTAAAAAATATTAACCATCATTTGAACCTTTAGCGAGTCACAGCCGTAACATCAAAGATGGTCACAGGTCACCATAACAAATTTCATAATAATGAAAAAGTTTGAAATAGTTCAAGAATTACCAAAATGTGACAAAGAGACACGAAGTGAGCAAATGATGTTGGGAAAATGGCGCCTAAAGACTTGCTTGTTGCAGGGCTGCCACAACACCTCAATTTGTTAAAAAAAAAAAAAAAAATCTGAGAAGTTCAATAAAGCAAAGTGCAAGGTATGCCTGTAAACATGTAGAGTTTGGCTCATTATCAGTTAAAAGACTTTATTAATAAAAATCATCTACAAATATTTTTAAGGTACAAACACTAAGGGGAGAATTAATGTGAAAGAAAAGGAATAACGGAGATGTGATGAAATCAGACAAGGACGAAGTCTATCTGTATCAGCTGCCCCCATCCCTTCCTGTGTGAAGAATCACCACGAGGACTCTGTCTCCACATGCAGAAGACAAAGCGTCAGGCATCTGAAGCTGGGTGTTGTAGCTAACACTCTCTTCCTGTTGCCCTGCTTGAGGGTCCAATGAAAACAGAAAAAGGCTGAAGTTTGTGTTTTTCCGTTACAAATAGCTATATATTACTCATTTTGATTTCTCTGGGCATAAAAACAGTTGCCTAACTTTCTTTAGCTATGGCCCAGGATCTTTGAATATGTTGGTTTATGGGCCTATTTTAATCTCATTGTATTAGAAACTATCTAGAATCTATGTACTTTATTAAAGCCAAGCCCCTCTTGTCTACCTTTTCTGTCCAGGTAAGAACTGACACTCTTGAAACTGGAATAACTCAAATGTCTGAGCCAGAATCCCCTTTCTTTAAAAATTATTCACACGTGTCCTAAACTGTCAGTGAGCTGGTGTTGAGTGGCTCTTGGATTTCTTCATGTAGTTATAGTCCCTGTACTCCAAGCAATTGACTTATGGGTAATGTGGTGTGAAGCTTGCTCTCCAATCAGAGCTCTCTTTTCAATTCCAAACTTAGTGATGACTGAGTGTCATTACCTATAGATTGATTTTTGATCCTACAATACCACGAAATATTCATCTCAGAATGGTTCCAAAGCGGTGAACATCACCATCTCAAAAACCACTACCAGCAGCATATTTCATCAATCAGTATATGAAATATTTTCTTTAAAAACCTGAAATGAATCCAAGTTCTCTCAAACCTTAAGCCAAGTTCAGATGCATGGAAAATGTTAGTGATTTTTCCCCATAATTGGCTCTGTTTCATGCATACTTTGCAAAGATTTAGGTTTTCAGGTAAATAATATATGTGGTGGTTCCATTTGGTGGCAACCAAAAAGCCAGTTTGGAAAGAAGAGAACTGTGGATGACTTTTCTTTTCCATTCACAGATTTGTTCAAATCCAGATGATTCTGGGGTGTGATTTTGTGGGAACAAAAAAAATGTTCAAAAAACCAGAAGAACCCAGCATTCCTGAAACTCAGTCAATTGCTATGAAGAAAGAAAAAATGGAAACTGTGATCTGAACTAAGGAGTGTCCTCCTGTAGAATAAAGTTATTAACCAAACTGCAAATCTGTAAACCAGAAGAGGATATAAGTATGAAAAGAGGGACAGCAGCTGAAAAGGAAAGTTTACTCTTCACATAGTCATTGTGAAGAAGGCTATTCTAATATTGCTACTTGTCATTTATACTAAAACTTTAGATGATTTACAAAGAAAGGAAGGAAGAGAATTTTTAGTATGGTATGCAATTTATGACATTCTTAATAAAAAAGAGATTGAGATGATTTTTGCTCAGATAATCAGAAAAATTAGATAAAAAAGGAAATCATAAAAATTTATACAAACACAGATTGAGCATTTTACTTTACCTTAAACACATAACTATTCATTCATCTTTTGTTAAAGGTCAAGACCCTTTTCTTGAGACTGTCTCCAATAATTAAAATTTTAGCTCACCTTTCTCATGTAAATCCACATGTATTAATTACATCACCCAAAATTCCCAGTTCTAATTTCACTAAAAAGAAAATAAGAACTTAAGCAATTCAAGAGAAATTTGAGTTCAAGATCCTTCTAGATACTTATTTTTCCCAGTCTTTTAAAAAAGCTCTCACCAACACCTAATTTTTTTTAACAATTTGCCTCTATCAAGTCTTTGAAAAGCATTCATCTCAGCTTTATAGAAACAAGTTTGTTCTCTAACATTGTTCATTGGCTAATATCACATAAAGTAAATTACATAATCAGAATAAGGGACAAAACTGACACAAAAGTATGGAAACAAAGAAAACGGATTCTTTGTAAGTATATAACCCAACTGGTGTGAGCCAATGGTGAGTTCAACGTTCAGGAATATTCAGTATACTGAGGCATCAATCATATGTTATCTATTAGCTACTGCTATAATAATGCTTCAATAACAAACACATAACCATTTGTCTCACAATAACAAATATTTACACTTCTCACTCACAAGTTTCTGGGTCCTTTGGGGTTCAGCTGAACTGGACTCCAGGCTGTAAGATAGGATCAAGGCATGCTCTTTGTATCTCACTCTGTGTCCCAGACTGAAAGGATAGTAACTATCTGGGATCTGTCCTTTTTGTGGTGATAGGAGAAGAACAAGAGGGTTAAGCTACTCCATACAAATGCATTTCAAGCCTCTTGTTATGTTAGAACTACTAACATCTCACTGGCTGAAATAAGTCATATGTCTAAGTTCAAAGTCATGAGGCCATGTCAAGAGAGTCGCTGCATAATTCTACAGCAGGCAAAGAATTAGGGCCAATAACTGCAATGTTCAACAGAATGAAAAAGAATGCTTAATCCAAGGAATCTACTAAGTAGAAGTCAAGAGAGATTCTATTATACTTAGCTCCAAATGAAGCAATAAATACAGTAAACTCTACATGTGTTTCTCAGTTCATTCATTCACCAGTCCATACAATCAACACAAATATATTGTTTCTTCTATGTGCTAGATACTCTGGAGAGATGGGGGAAAAAAAAAGGGTAAAGAATTACCTTTGCCCTTAAGGACCTGATGGAATCTCTATGCTAAGATATAAAGAATATATTAAACTAGACAGTGAAAAAGAAAAATTTGGTTCTTTGACTTTTAATGCCTTTATAAAACAATGGACTTACCTTCCTAAGTATGGTTCTGTAAGAACTGGTAATAAAATCAGCTAACATGTTCTGATTGTTGTTAGCAGCAAATAATTACACATTGCCTTTTATCCCCATCCCTTTAGATTGTCACATCTGATATGTTAAGTGTGAGAAAGCAAAGGAATGTAATACATTCCCTAAGAGTAGGACACTGCAGTGCTCATCAGAGGAAGACACATGGACAACACCAAATCAATAAACAGCCATTTAACAAAAGAGAGAAAAGCTTTGACAATAAAAGAACAAGGCAATTACTGTCCTGGAGATATTTATATTTCTCTTACTACCAGCAGATAAATGTTAAGTATATTTAGGAAGGTTATATAGGGTAACTATGTGAGTATATAGCAGAAAGAATACTGCATCATCTAAGAGTCTTCCATTTCAACTTCCTTAAAGTGGATTAAGAATTTAGACACTCAGGAAAGAGACTGACTGTAGAATTCTCATGCTTGCTTTGCTTTGCTACTAATTAGTGGTGTGGACTTGGCAAATCAACTAGTATTTGTAGATGTTGCCTTCCCTAGAAAGTTTCTCTGATTGCATTTCCCCTCGCAAGGTTCGGATAGATGGGGCCCCTTGATTCCTTTATATCTTAATCCTATCTCTATTGCCTTGCCTTTTCTTATACATTGCTTTACAATTATCGTGGATATATTTGCCTCTAGCATTACTGAGCTCCTTGAGACCAGAATCAATGTATTATGCATTTTTGTAGAATAAATCTAGGAAAGAAAATAAGACTTTTTGAATGATTAGTCTATAATACCCACAACTCTACTATAGACTCCTCTGAAATTGGGGAAAATCTGTTAAGTTTATGTTGACTGAGGACATCCCAACATTTGCCTGAGAACAAACCTCACTTTCTGCCTAGTGAAGTATAATAATTTCTACTATAGGGCCCGAGCCCAAATTCAATAGGGTAGGCTGATATTTTATTCTTCAACACAGCATTTAAATCCTGGCCTGGTTACACAACTCTGAAAATAAAACTCAGGGCTTTAACCCGCTATCTTTGGGTTGTTGACAATTAATACAAACGCACAAAGATAAAAACCTTGATGCTTCTTGGATCTGCAATAACTCTCTCGATACAACAGCCTTTTCAACAGGCCATCAGTATGACCTAAAGAAAATGCTTGAATGCAGAGAATTAAGGTTACATTTGATCTAAGATTATTTTAATTTTATAGTTTGAGAAAACTGAGATCCTGAGAGGTAAAGTTACTTGCACAGGTTACTATGAGTCTCATAAATGATAGGCCCATAACATACATCAAGGCTAGTATGTATTTATTTTTTAAAAAGTTAAAGAAAAATTACTCAGGATCTTCCTTCTTTGCATGCCACATATATCCCTTCCTTTTATTTGCCACCCCGAAAACTCTCCACAAACATCCCTCAATCCAGAACTCTCTACTGTTATTTATGAAGAGCTATGTAATGATAGCTTAGCCATTTGACCTCTCTTGTTTCAATTCTAATAAGGGATTTGGCTTATATGATTTTCAAGAAAACTTCTAAATACAATTTGGGCAATAGAGAGATTAGATTGGGATTTGGGAATACCTGTTATAGAAATAAGATTTAAGATATATATATAAAGATATATACAAATATGTATCTTTAGTATAAAGATAACTCAGAAGGCTTAGACATTGCTGGGGAGACTTTTTTTTTTCCCTATAATAGGACTAATTGAGATGCCAGAGTTTTGGGAACAGGACAGACATTCCTGTTGCACTCAAACTTGATTGAAGTCTGTCATTGATGTATTACAAAGGGGCTATCACAATCTGAAAGCTCTTGTAAATAGGGTGAGATAATTTAAATTATTCCAGGGAATTGAATTTCAGAAAGAGAAAAAAATGGGGAAATTTTACGTATATGTATGTAAATTCATATCTTTTGTTGTTGTTGTTAATTCATTTTCAAAACTCATGTACTCATCTTGATTTATTTTTATTATAATAGCCATTTTGGGGGAATTTGTAATGAAATGGGGAAAATATATATCTCTTAAGAACTTAATTTGGTGGTTTTGTTCTGGTGAGATAATAAAAGTCTTATAAGTGAGTACTTTTTAACTACCTTTGAGAATTTATTCCAAAGAAAATTTATTCATGTGCAAGAATATTTAACATAGCATTGTAAAAAAAAGTGGAAATCCTTTAAATGTCCAAAAGCAGTGGCAATAATTTAGTGGCAGAGCAACAACTATCACCAGGCCTCCTGAGTAGAGATCTCTTCCTTATTCTATGCTGCATTCTCCCATCTGGACCATAAAGATATCCCAAGTGGAAGGGCTCTTTATCACCATCTTTCCCAACGTGTCACTTCATAAATAGAAAACTGATGACAAAGATGTTAAGTGAATCACCCACATGTACAGCCATTCACAGTCACCACAGTTTCTCCCTACAGAGCACAGGAGTGATGGTTCTCAATCTTCACGTCTGGCCCAATGGTAATCAATGTCACCCTTTTTCTATCGCAGCCTTATTACTCTGGAAAGATTACTGGTTTCCACTGGCAACATTTCTCTTATTAGGTCAGTTCCCAGAAGGAAAATTAACCCCACCCAGGTATTCGAAAAATTAACCTACATTTTTGGTTGCTGTTAAGTACAAAGACATGATTGCGTTGCACTGGTCTACTCAGACTGTTTCCCAAAGGCCCTTGTAATTGTAATGCCTGGTAAATCTGGGCTCAGTCTGTGATTTATAAAAAACAAAATCCCTGGCTTTTGTCATGAAACGAAGTGGAAAACTTTTCTTAGCTCTGTTATACCTTGTTCTTGGTAAAAAAAAATTAAGCATGCCTTTGAGCAGGTAACATGAAATGTCCACCTCATGAACACCTACTCCATACTTCAACTCCTGAGCAGTCACATTTTCTAGGACATAGTTCCATACAGGGTTAAAGTAAATATTTTGTATGGCACCCAAAGTCATTTGCAGAGCCCAGTAATCTGTTCAGGTAATGGGAAAATAATGGAGGAAGCCCTGGAACTAAGCCACTAAATTCACCTTTTGAGGTTAACACGTGCAAATGGGTTGGCTGGGTTCTGCTGCTTTTAAGGCATAGTGATTTAGATGATTGTTTAAATCTTTTTAACTACATCAGTATTTAAACTGCATTTGTATGCCTGAAGGCCAGAAAACCTGTAACAAATCTCACAGGAAACTACTGCTAATTTATTAAGTAAGAAGGAATCGCTTTAGTGACCATAAGAACTTACAACACATGTGAGTTTGAGAACACACCACAAACATCACCAAAAGTCTGGAGTAATCTGCAATTGGCTATCCTCACTGCAGGAGGCACAATAAACCTGTCCTCCCCCAAAGTAACTGATTCTACTTCCTAAAAGAGCTCAATAACCTATTCCACTCATCTGTCTGAAGGCCTCCTTGCCTACATCTGTTCTTTTTCCATCTGCTTTGAAAGCAGGTTAAGCCCTCTGGGTTATGTAGAATCTGTAGCATAACCTGATCACAATTTGATATAAGCCCATTACCAAAAAGTCCTCATTACGACCCTGTTTGGTCCCCCCCAAAGCCCACTGTCCATATGGAGAGGTGTTTCATAACCCTTCCTTGCTTATTACTTCTTCTCAGCATGAAAGCATGTAAGCATCCAAAAGGGATGATTTCTTTCTTGGCTGTGATCACTCATTTCAAATGCACTCCATAATTAACAACTTTGAAAGCAAAGAGGTCAATTTTGTCACATGTATTATTAAAGCAGAGTGAGATCCCCCAGGACCAAATTAGGAGCCCGATTAAAAATGTCCATCTTAAAAGAAACAAGTAGACAGGGAGTTGTGCTCTCAGCAATCCCAAATTAACACACTGCTTGAAGCCCCTGGGCAAGCCATGTGGAAAGACACAGACCTTGGGATTGCCTTGGTGAATGAGACTCAAGTGTCCCCACTTGAATGCAGGTCACCCAGAATCAACTTCAATAGGGTCATCTGGAAGTGAGGAGATACGGGTTTGGGACGATAGACCTGATGGGTGAGTAACCACGGTGGAATGAAAAAAAAGAAGTAATAATTGAAAATTTCTTCATTCTTCAACAAATCAATTTTATTTTCAAGTACTGTGGTAGATGCTGGCTTTTAGGCTTCCAGTTTTTCCTGCCTTTCTTGATCTTGGCCAAGACCCCTACCACCTCCACACCTCTGTTTCCCCAAGTACAAATTGAGGGGGTGGGAAGAAGTGATTACGAAGGGAACTCTTTCATGATTTTAGGAAAAGAGTGGAAGTTTAAAATCTATCTAAACTTTTATTTTGTTGTGGGAGTCAGTGTATTTTAATTTAACCACATTCAAATTCATTTCATAAAGACTTTTTAAACTCTAACTTCCTGCCAAACTTACAGAATTAGATACAATACTGTCTGAGAAGCGCTACACAGCCATCAAAAGAAAGCCAAACTAAGCATGGCAAACACTACTGTCATTTTAGGGGAGGAAAAATCCTAAATCCTGATGCCCAAGAGAGATGAGGACTACAAAACAGGCTCTTAACTTGCTGGCGACTGTGGCAGGCAAGAGAGAATTTAACGAGTTTCGCAAAGCAGCTTAGTGGCGCTCTGCCTGGACTCAGCTCTGTGCATCCCGCGTACGGAGATGGTCCTTTGTTTACACAGGCCCAGCTCTCTGGCGTTACTTCTGCCCTTTCTGTTTTCTCCTAAGGCAGTGTGTTTGGTTGACAGAAAAAATTTTCTGCAAATGAAGGCAGCTACCAGGCATACACATATCCTAAAATTCAAGTTAAAATTTTCTAAAGCTAAAAAATAAAAGAAAACACGCTGACGTAGTAAAATCCCAGAGAGACTCTACCTTAATGAGCATGCTGACTGTGGCCAAGTTAAAACTGTTGTGGGAATCGTAATTCAGAATTTTCTGCTCCATTTAAATTCCCTAGGGCCAAATTGCCATAAAAATCTTTCTTATATTGAAATTCCATCTCTCCAGAAGGTAAAGAACAATCTATCTTTATACCCAAAGTAAATCAATTTGAAGAGAAGAATTACAAGGTGACCTTGCCTATGTCATTTTACCCTTCTGAATCTCAGCAATGAGATGAAGGTTTGGGGATCTCTTAGTACTTTGCCAGCACTAACACTGTATCATTCTGTTGTACAGGTGCTACCCAGTAATTGAAGGTTATATAAATCACACAGAAGTAAGAAGGAACCACTAGAGAAAGGCAGTTAGAAACATACATCTCAGATCTCCTTCAAAATGTTAGCCAACAGGTTTATTTTCCTTGGCTTTTTGCCTTCTTAGCTGTCAACATATACTACTACTTCTTCCCAGGATTTTAAAAATAAAAATATTTTGGGGCTTCCCTGGTGGCGCAGTGGTTGAGAGTCCGCCTGCCAATGTAGGGGACACGGGTTCATGCCCTGGTCCGGGAAGATCCCACATGCCGCGGAGCGGCTGGGCCCGTGAGCCATGGCCACTGAGCCTGCGCGTCCAGAGCCTGTGCTCCGCAACGGGAGAGGCCACAACAGTGAGAGGCCCACGTACCACAAAAAAAAATTTTTTACATAATCCAAACTCTAAAGGATGGATTGAAGCTAAGAAGGTAAAAACTGCTGGTGAATAAAAGGTGAAGATAACCAGTCATTGAAGAATATGTTCTCCATGATTATTTTGTATTATAATCTGAAACCATCTTTCCTAAAGTTCCTATTTCAAGATACGGCCCATTCTAGGTTTTATCTTCACGTGAAAACCTATGTTTTGCAGAATCCTCAGTTAGTGAAGTGAAGCCCCATGACATAACGTAAAGTTTAAATAACACAATGTGCAACTTAAAGCCACCATCAATGACAAGAATGATTCTAGTCTGTTCTTCTAGTTATTGGTTGCATTATAATTAGTATATATATATTTTCCTCATTCTTTAAAACAACTCTTGTCCATGTGGTAAAGATTTAGCTACAACATTCGAGGAAGAAAAAGGAGGAGGAGGAAGAGAGTGGAAGGTGGAAGAGGAGAAAAAGGAGAAGGAATTGGTATGAGATCGTGGGAATAAAGAGAAGTGAAAAGTCCAGTGACCCAGCTTTGCACTAATTAGCTTTGTGCTTGATCTTAAATAAGACAGTAGATCTCTCTGAACCTCAGTGCTTCATCCATAGAATTATTTGGCTAGATTATTAATGATTATGAATGGTGTTTACCATTTCTTCCAACTCAAACATGTGATAACTCTTAAGTGACTAGAAAATAGTTATGATGTGACTACCCAATGGGAATGTGGAATAATTTAAAGTCCCAAATTGTAATCTTTTTGAAGATCAAGAAAAGTTTTGGTGGGTTTGGGGGCAGAAGATAATTGGTTGCTTGCGTGTTTTGAACCTGCTATTAACATTATTTTTTCTCTTCACCCTGTCAGCTCAGGGGACACATTTTACCCTTAGCACCCTTTCTCAATTCTGAATTCATAATATTATGCCAGAAGATCATCAGAGTTGTCTTATTCCTTTCTTTGGGTCCCCAGAAACAGCTACTCAAATGTGTGCCACTTGCACCGCACAGCAAGCAGCTCTGGAAGTGTTGAGGGAGTCAGTATAAAGCTTCTGTCGGTGATCCTAGATGGAGGGGTGATAGGAGTCATTGAAATGTAGACAGCAGAGAAAGAACGTTCACAAAGCACTCAGAAAGTCTAAGATGAAAAGAATTATATTAGTGCCAACGAGCATTATTCCATAAAAAGTCCCATTGTGGCTGATGAGAAGGAGCTCAAACCTTCAAATAAAACATTTAATTCACACCTGACAGCGATTTTCAGAGTATGGAACAAGAAACGTTAGTAATTCCATTCTTAGCCCAGGGCAAAACTGCAGCAGAATAGAGTGGCAATAAAATAAATGTCTGTGGTTCTCGGAAAAAAAAAGGAAAACTGAAGAGAAAGGCCCTCTGGCAAAAAGAGTAAACCCCATGCACTGGCCTGAATTCCTCCAACTTTCAATTAGCAGGTTAAGGGGATTACAATGCTCATGTTATTTCTGCGCTGGTCTAACTCACATACTAGCACACACACATAGTTGACCCTTGGCATTTGTGTTGTTGATCATTCACAAGGAACTTCTAAAGGTCTTCGATTTGTGGTTGTCATTTTGCTGAAACCCCAGTATGAATAAGGCTACAGGAGGTGAGGGTGGTTACAGATATGAGTCAGTTAATGATTGTACTCAATAACCACTTCTCCATGTGACTTTATTCTCTACTCTTTTTGTCTGCATTAATTTCCATGAAGCAATATGCAAAATGGCCCCCCAAATGGAGAAGAGCTATAAGCAAATGTTGGATTCACAAATCTGGGCTTTCATGGACCTATATGTTGGGACTAAGGCTGGACAATTTCACCCCTTCCACTGCCATGTGTAACCAATTAAAACAGAGAAGACATACACAGATGAAGTATCAAAATATCTTCGGGTGCCAATAAACTGGATTAGAGAATCTGATCTGTTACCACATTTAGGCTTCCCACTGTTTTCTTCCTAGAATTAAGCATGCCTACCTGTCATAGCAACTAGACAATAGGGCTTTGCTCTCAGAAACTGTGGCCGTTAAGAGAAGGAAAACACTCTTGTCCTGAAATCAGGATGCTTGAAAAGAGAGAAGGAGGCTAGGATGAAAGTTTATAAACCTTTTACCTGATGTCATCAATCAAATATGCCTCTACTTCCTGGAAAAGGAATAAGTAAGTAAAAGGTAGAAAGTAGGGCTAGAAGTATCATGTATTGAAGCATATGGAAACTTTGCTATCTGAATTCAAAAGTATTCCACACTTCCGTTTTGTTTCTGGAAGAACTCATTGAGCATGTGCTAATAATAATAGCAGGAATAGCAATAAAATAATATTCTGAATCAGTCAGAACAGGCCAGGCTATGCTATAATAATAAACAATCCTAAAAATAAGTGACATAAAACATCAAAAATTTTACTTCTTAATCACCTTCTATGACCACAGCAAATTGGTTATGAACTAAAACCCAAGTGCATTAAAACAAAAAATATAAGAAGACAGGCATGAAAAATGCAGATATTCAAAATATTTTTTAAATATGTGATTTAGTTCAAAAATATTAGAATACAGTTCTTTATGGGTCTCTTGAATTTCCACCATCTTGCAAGGAAAGTACTAAAAGCTTTTGTTCTGATCTATCTTTTAAAAGATATTTATGTAGCAAACAGCCTTAGAAGAGAGTAAAAGTTCCCTTCTCTGAAGCAGCAGGAAGGTTTGCTTACTATACAGTATAATAAAAACAGTATCTCCCTCCAGGGAGAAGGGGAAGATTTGCTTGCAGCCCACTGTAAAAGATTTGGGTTTCCTAAGTTGGAGATCCTTGGCTATGACATAAACTCACTGCATGTGCAGTATCCAGATAAACTGCTCCTCATCACCTCTGTGGGACATGAAGAGCAAGGGGAACAATGCAACCATGAAAGACATGCATCTTGCTATGCTGTGTTCAACAGTGTCATACTTCTGTGACCAGGAGTCTTTTGTCTTCTGTCAAGATCCATACACCTATGGCATGCTACCTTGTTGGCTTGCAAATGGGGTAAAACCTTAGACCTTTCCAAGTTCGTGACAGAAATTAAACAATTAGATGAAGAATTTCAGCAGAAAGTTGGAAACTATTATAAAATGGAAATCTTGGAACTAGAAATAAAGTAACGGAAACAGAACTCAATAAACAAGTTCAAGAGCAAATTAGATACAGCTAAAGAGAGAATTAGTAAACTAGAAGATAAATAAGAAAATGGCTGGCTTGAAGCTTGACAGAAAAAGAGATAAAAAATACAAAAACAACTGAAGTTTTCTGTGTATCCATTCAGAATTCTATTACTCTTTCTAACCTAAAAGTAACTCTTTTTTAGATTCAATGTTTCTCATACCCATGTATGTACTTATACAATTACTACAGGTATATATATGTATGTATATGTTTGTATGTATACCAAACAACATAGAGCATTGCTTCTACTTTTAAAAACTTTATATAAATGATATTATAATGTGCTTGCTTTTTTCTTAATATTTGACTCCTATAAAAAGCTTTTTACTAAATCATTTTCACTGACTTCTCTTATTTCAAATAAGGCAAAATGTTCTCTAACACAATAATGCATCTTTTGCACCAAAATATTGTTTTATATTATTAGTGATTCTACCAGCTTTCAAAGCAGTTTTATATTTCCCAACTTCAGGTATAAAACAAAAACCTAGGCTAGAAAAAAAAAATTGAAAGTCAAAGAATGCATTTAAAGAAAGTAAAACACACTATGAAAGAAATTTAGATTTGTTATCAGTACATGAGAGGACCTGGAGAAACATGTAGCACTAAAGCATTCAGAAAGCTCTTTTTAAAAATCACCAATTAGGGCTTCCCTGGTGGCGCAGTGGTTCAGTCCGCCTGCCGATGCAGGGGACACGGGTTCGTGCCCCGGTCCGGGAAGATCCCACATGACGCGGAGAGGCTGGGCCCGTGAGCCATGGCCACTGAGCCTGTGCGTCCGGAGCCTGTGCTCCGCAATGGGAGGGGCCACAACAGTGAGAGGCCCGCGTACCGCAAAAAAAAAAAATCATCAATTAGAAAACTCATAAATTTCCTTAGGGAGTTGAAAAAGGCGTTAGTATGGCTGAAAACCAGTGGCAGAGTAGATAACACAAAACAATAACCATTAGCTTATAGATCCCATGCCACAGATGATGGTGTCCATTGCAGATTGTAAGTGATCATAAGAAGTATTCAGTGACCAGATTGAACCGTGATCAGATTGACTTTTCTCTGAATAGTTGACATGAAGCATTATAAAATGAGTAGGGAAACATTTCAGTCCATTTCAATCTTGAAAATGCACAAATTTGTTCACTGCAATTTCTCACCAAGGTAAACACTGACATACTTCTTGCAACTCAAGGAAACTAAAGAAGTAATGTCTATAGTATATGGACATTGAAAAATATTACTGACTGAAATAGGGAAAAAGATAATTCTAGCATATGAAAGATTCATTTTACTAGAACCATTGAAACAGGGAAAGAGTTGCTCCAGTAAAAATATTCAAAAGAAAGGTTTAATGCCATATTCCTGAAACAAGTTTTCCTGTAATGAAAAGTGGTGAAGGTTAAGACAAATATTTAATAGGACACACTTCATAACAGTATGAAAAGAAGGATTTTGAACTATTTCATTTTATTCAACTTCAGCCTACCCCAGAAAGAATGACTTGAGCTCAGGCAAGACAGCTCTTGGCAGCTGAGACAAATCCAGTTGTAGCTGATGCCTTGAGGCTATCTGATGACTGAACTCCCTCTAGCTAGGCAGCCAGTCCTTTCTTGAAAAAAGAGAAATTCAGAACATCAGGCAGAAATGCAAGCCTAACTCTAAAGGCAGGGATATGCAGATCTTTTCCTCTTGGGCCAATCTTGTAGGGGTAAGATTCCAATTTAAATAGTCCTCTGTGCTGAGTATTTTTCTCTTTGTCCCTCCAAACCCACTATCTACCCTCAGCACCTTCACCTGTGCCCTCAAAATCTGACTTTTACTGACTGTATCAATGGGCTTTCCCACCCTTTGGTTTGCTGTCAGGTTCAGTCAATAAGAATCACCTGCAGAAGATCAAAGGGCAAGATGAGAGGAAGGTCAGAGTATTTATTCCCCTGACTCAATGCTGCCAGGCAGTAGGTTAGCAATATTCCCCCAACAGACGTCACCACTTCTACTGTTGACCCTTCCTTACAGCTACAGATCTCCCTCCAGGTATCAGTAATGGCTCTTTCTGCCTGACCCTTCAGTTTACAGATGTGATGGCTGGTTATTTCTACACTAGGGAGGTACCTCACCATTCTATATTGCCTTCCTTTAGCCTTACCTATGCCTATCCAATAATTCCCTTTACTAGGCTGTCCTCAATTACACCAACTCTTCCTATTAAGACCTTGGTTAATTCACTGTAATTTGAAGTCTCTCCATGTATACCCCTCAAAAGTAATAAAGAGATCAACTATAACAAATGGGGGGGGGGTGGAAATAGGAGAAAAAATTCTTAGGGCACAATTAATAAGGTTGACATTGATGAGAAGCAATGAGTCTTGACATTGCCAGGGAAGCTCCTTTCAATTGTGTGCCTCAGTTAACACCCTCTTTTGATTCTTTGGAGGATTTAAAAACAGTAATTGATTTGCCCAGAAAGCACTTAGCCAGGAAGCTTTCCAAGAGGCCAGAGCCTCTTGTTCATGAGCCTGAGGAATTAGTAAACACAGTTTATGGCCAATAAAACCCCACACACAGCTTGGGCAAATAATAAGGTGAAAGCAGTTTCTTATTAAAGTTATGATTAGGTTTATCACATCTAATCATAACAGTCTCACCAGGGAGAAAAGTAAGCAAGTCTTCATTATGCACCACTACGTGCCAAAGGCAGAATTCTCTCAGGGAGAAAAAAGCCCACATAAGCAATAGCATATTTTGGAAATACACACCTTTGCCCAAAGAATTTGGCCCAAAGTGAAACTTGCCTGGTAAGCAATTACTTGACCAGTTAGCTGAGCTGGATTGACCACGAAGCTAATGAGCTAAAGCTTCAGGGTCCCTCACTTACACAAACTCCTTCCAAGGCTCTGAGAGGAACCCTAACCATATGTTCACATCATCAGTATGTTTGTACAATTTGCCAAAATGAGAATTTTAATTACAATTTATTGAGACTCTTATCTTTTTCTACTCTGCTGTCCCCAGCATTGGACCTCCAACTGTGTTGGGTGACATTGGGGTAGCTAGGGCCTAAGCAGCAGTTCAGTTGGAGATACATTAGTTTTGGTTTATGTGATATATGGTTCTGAGTAACTTTTGCATATAGTTATTGCAAGTCCTTCCCTAGTAGGAATGGCCTCCAGGAATATCCCCACTGTCCACTGTGTCAACACATGCTGGCTTGTTATTGCTACACTAAAGGGGTACATTGCAGGACACATGCTGGACACAAAGGTGCCAGGCCAAAGTGTTACCATCATGTGAACATGGTGCCCAAGATTGGTAACATGAGGGGATTAGAGGAAAAACAAAGTTTGAAAGGTCTGGAGCTGGAAGTTAATATGTGCAAAAATGTGAATAATTTTATACATCAGACATGTAAGATTATAAGTAGATTCAGTTCTCAAAGATGCATAATTAAAACAGAACTTTTCTCCCATCAAGAAAAGACTCAGTAATACACAAGACACAATTATGAACACCATACATGTCTTTTCTTTTTTGATTGAAATCATGTAAAATAAAAATTGAACAGAATTTCTAAGCTTAAAAGGGTACAAATCTGTAGCCATTCTACAGAGAAGTATATCTGTACTTTTATTATTATCAAAAATATAAACAAGTGCCAATCAACCTCTTTAGAGAAAAGACTGAATTATCTTTCTACTCTCTCAATAGAAAATGATATTACAAAATGCTATTATGTGAAGAAGCCATCAAAATGGCATGCAGGAAAAAAAGTTATGGAAAGCAAATGGCAGGCTGCTAAATAATGTAAAAATCATTATTTTTCTGTATTTTTTTGTGATATTCATCACCTCTTTTAAAATGGCTATGATTTCTTTGTCCAGATAAATATTCACTTCTACATCTAATTGTAGATTCATATTTTTCTTACAGAGGCCCCTGTATAAACTGTAGAAATTTCAATACCATGAAACCTGGACTTCCCTGCCACTTGACCTCAAATGCAGTAATGTACACATTCCAGGCTCAAGTGTTGTCTAACTCCATATACAATTGTCCCTTGGTGTTCACAGGGTATTGATTCCAGGACCCCCCTGCAGATACCAAACTCCACAGATGCTCAAGTCCCTTATATAAAATAGTATAGTATTTGCATACAACCTATGCACATACTAATTATTTATAATATCCAATAAATGTAAATATTATGTAAATAATTATAAATACAATTTAAATGCCATTTAAATAGTTGTTGGCACATTGCAAATTTACTTTTTGGAACTTTCTGGAATTTATTTTTTCTCAAATGTTTTCAATCTAAGGTTGGTTGAATCTATGAATGCAGAACCCATGGCCTACTATACACAAAAGCAGATACTACCTAGGATGAAACATAAGGGGAAGTCTCGATGTTAGAAAGAATACATATCACAGATAGCATGATGGTTTCCATCTGCCCAGGAATGCAACTTAATCAATTGCCTTGAGAAGGTCTTCTAGAGATGGTAGAGTAGAAAGACCCTGAGTTCACTTCCTCTCATGGGCACACCAAAATTACAACTATTTACAGAACAACTATCAATGAAGAAGACCAGAATCTACCAGAAGAAATCTACTACTAAAGATATAAAGAAGGAGCCACAACAAGAAGGATAGGAGGGGTGGAGTCACGGTATAGTCAAGACCCATACCCCAAGTTGTGTAACCCATGAACAGGAGAATAATTACAATTATAATGGTTCTCCCCAAGGAGTGAGGGGTCTGAGCTCCACATCAGTCTCCCCAGCCTGGAGGTCCTGCACCAGAACGATGAGCCCCCAGAACACTTGGCTTGGAAGGCCAGCAGGACTTACTTTTGTGAGTCCCAGAGGGCTGTGGGAAACGAGACTCCACTCTTAAAGGATGCACACAAAATCTCACACACTCCAGGACCCAGGGAAAAAGCAGCAATTTGAAAGGATCCTGGGTTAGACCTACCTGCTGATCTTGGAGAGTCTCCCGGAGAGGCAGGAGGCAACTGGAGCTCACAATGGGGCCATAAAAACTGGAAGAGCCATTTCGGGGAGCTCCTTCTACCATGTGGACACTGGTACTGGCAAAAGCCATTCTAGAATCCTCCCTTAGCTTACCACCCTCAGAACCCAGCTCCACTGTCACCCACCAGCCTATAGGCACCAGTACTGGGATGTGTCAGGCCAATCAACTAACCTGTCAAGGACACGGCCCCACCAACCAGGAGACAAGCTGCCTTAAGACTGGCTTAGCCCACAGCCACCCCTGAACAAAGCCCTGCCCACCAGAGGGCCCAGAATGCAGGCCTATATACCAGTCTAATACAGGCATTAGACCTGGGACCCCCCAGAGCACTGCAGCCAGAGAACCCAGGACCTAGCTCTGCCTACCAGCAAGACTGCTCTAGCCTCAGGACCAGCCTCACCCACCAGCAGGAAGACAGCAGTACCAGGACAACTGCAACCTCATAGCCTGCCATGGCAGGACCCAGCCTACCCAATAGCTCTGAGATAGGCGGGGCCACAGCCCAAGCCCCAAATACCAGCAGGCCAATACAAGCTTCAGGACACCTGGCACCCCACAGCCAGCTGTGTCAGGAACTGGACCCACCCACCAGTTGTTCAGCACCAGCTCTTGGACCCTTAAGCCCTACAGCCCAACCGCAGGACCCAACTCTGTCCACCAGTGGGCTGGCATTAGCCCCAACACCTGACTTCACCCACAAGTGGGCAAGTCCCAGTCCTGGGATCCCCTGGACCCTGATTCCACCCACCAGTAAGCCAGCATTAAACCCGGGCCCCCCTGGGGTTATACAACCAGCCACCTCATGACCAGGCCCTGCCAACCAGTGGTGGGCAGACTCCACACAAGGCCAAGCCTGGCAACCAACAAAACCAGAGACCAACCCAGACTGCCTATAGGAGTCAACCTGCCACAAGAGGAGGACCCACACAGAGGGTACCCCTAGAGCATAGAGCTTTGGTGACCAGAGGGGAGTGCATTGCTGGGACACATAGGACATCTCCTACAAAAGACTACTCCTCCAAGATCGGGAAATGCAACCACCCTACAAGATAACATAGAAATAAAAACAGCAAGTTAGGAAAAAAGTCAGCAGAGGAAGATGTCCAAATGAAGGAATACAATAAAACCCCAAAAGAAGAACTAAGTGAACTAGAGGTAGGTAATCTACCTGAGAAAAAGTTCAAGGTAATGAATTTAAAGATTATCAAAGAACCTGGGAGAAGAATGGATAAACAGAAGTTTTTACAAGTTAGAAAATATAAAGAACAACCAAACAGACATAAAGAATATAGTAACAGAAATGAAAAGTACACTAGAAGGGATCAATAATGGTCTAAATGATATAGAGGAACAGATCAACAAGGTGGAAGACAGAGTAGTGTAAATCACTGTAGATGAACAGAAAAAAGAAAGAAAAGAAATGAGGATAGTTTAAGAGACATCTAGGACAAAATCAATCATACTAATGGTTGCATTATGTAGGGGTCCCAGAAGGAGAAGACAGAGAAAAAGAGACAGAGAACATATTTGAACACATAATAGCTGAAAACTTCTCTAACCTGGGAAAGGAAACAGACATCCAAGTTCAGGAAGCACAGAGAGTGCCAAACAAGATGATGGCGCTCCAGTGGTTAGGACTCCATGCTTCCACTGCAGTGGGCACAGGTTCCATACATGGTTGGGAAACTAAGATCCCACATGCCACACAGGGCAGCCAAAAAAATAAAAAAGAATAAAAGAAAAAAAAATAACTCAAAGAGGGCCACACCAAGACACACTGTAATTAAAAACGGCAAAAATTAAGGATAAAGAGAGAATATTAAAAGCAGCAAGGGAAAACAAGTTACATACAAGGGAACTCCCAAAAGGCTATTATCTGACTTTTCAGCAGAAACTCTGCAGGCCAGGAAGGAGCAACACAATATATTTAAAATGATGAAAGAGAAAAACCTACAACTAAGAATACTCTACTTGACAAGGCTCTCATTCAGTTCTTTTTTTTTTTTTTTTTTTGCGGTACACGGGCCTCTCACTGCTGTGGCCTCTCCCGTTGCGGAGCACAGGCTCCGGATGTGCAGGCTCAGCGGCCATGGCTCACGGGCCCAGCCGCTCCGCGGCATGCGGGATCCTACCGGACCAGGGCACAAACTCATGTCCCCTGCATCGGCAGGCGGACTCTCAACCACTGCACCACCAGGGAAGCCCTCTCATTCAGTTTTGATGGCAAGATCAAGTTTTACATTCAAGCAAAAGCTAAAAGAGTTTGGCACCACCAAACCAGGTTAACAAGAAATGTAAAAAGGACTTCTCTAAGCAAAAAAGAAAAGGCCACAGCTAGAAATGAAAATTATGAAAGGAAAAATCTCATAGGTAAAGACAAATATACAGTAAAGGTAGTGAATCAACCACATACAAAGCTAGTAGGAAAGATAAAAGACAAAAGTAGTAAAATGGCCAATACCCAAAAAGCAGTAAACGGATACATACATACATACACACACACACACACACACACACACAAATAGATGTAAAATATGATGTCAAAAGCAGTGATTATGAGGGGAGGAGAGTAAAAATGCAGGGTTCTCAAAATGCGTTTGAAATTAAGTAATCAGCAACTTAAAATAATCACGTATATGTATATAGATTGCTATATACAAACCTCATGGTAACCACAAAACAAAACTCTATAATAGCTACACACATTGAAAAGAGAAAGGGATCCAAACATAACATTAAAGACAGTTACCAAATCACAAAGGAAGAGAACAATGGAAGAAGAAAGGAACAAAAAGAACTACAAAAACAACCACCAAACAATTTTTTAAATGGCAATAAGTATATCCATATCAATAATTACTTTAAATGTAAATGAATTAAATGCTCTAATCAAAAAACACAGAGTGGCTGAATGGATACAAAAATAAGATCCATATATATGCTGCCTGAAAGAGGTTCACTTCAGATTTAAAGGCCCACAGACTGAAACTGAGGGGATGGAAAAAGGAATACCATGCAAATGGAAATCAAAAGAAAACCAGGATAGAAATATTTCTATCAGACAAAATAGATTTTAAAACAGACTGTTACAAGAGACAAAGAAGGACATTACATAATAATAAAGGGATCAATCCAAGAAGATGTAACAATTTTAAATATATATACACACAACATAGGACCACCTAAATACATATTATTAACATCATATTAATATAAGCAAATATTAACATACATGAAGGGGGAAATTAACAGTAACACAATAATAGGGGACCTTAACACCCCATTTACATCAATGAACAGATAATCCAGACAGAAAATCAATAAAGAAACACTGGTCTTAAATGACACATTAGATCGGATGCACTTATTAAATACATAGAGAACATTCCATGCAAAAGCTACGGTATACACATTCTTCTCAAGTGCACTTGGAACACTCTCCACATCCTAGGTCACTAGACAAGGCTCATAAAATTTAAGAAAATTGAAATCATATCAAGAATCTTTTCCAATCATAATATTTTGAGACTAGAAATCAGTTACAAGCTAAAATGCAAAAAACACAAACACATAGAGGCTAAACAATACACCACTAAACAACCAATGGATCATTGAAGAAATCAAACAGGAAATCAAAAAATTACCTGGAGACAAATGAAAATGGAAACACACCAATGTAAAAATCTATGGGACACAGCAAAAGCAGTTCTAACAGGGAAATTTATAGCAATACATGTCACCTCAGGGAACAAAAAAAATCTCAGATAAACAACCTAAACTTGCACCTAAAGCAACTAAAGAAAGAAGAACAAACAAAACCCAAAGTTAGTAGAAGGAAAGAAATCATAAAGATCAGAGTAGAAATAAATGAAATAGAGACTGAGAAAACAATAGAAAAGATCCATAAAACTAAAAACTGGTTCTTTGAAAAGATAAACAAAATTGATAAACCTTTAGCCAGATTCACCAAGGAAAAATAAGGGGGGCAGGGAGCAGGCTCAAATCAATAAAGTCAGAAATGAAAAAAAAAGAAGTTACAACCAACACCACGCAAATACAAAGGATCATAAGAGTCTACTATGAACAACTATATACCAATAAAATAGACAACACATAGGAAATAGACAAATTCTTAGAAATGTACAATATCCCAAGACTGAATCAGGAAGAAATAGAAAATATAAATACACCAATTACCACTAATGAAACTGAATCAGTAATTAAAAAAACAAAAAAACTTCCAACAAACAAAAGTCCTGAACCTGGTGCCTTCACAGATGAATTCTACCAAACATTTAGAGAAGACTTAACATGTAGCCTTCTAAAACTATTCCAAAAAATTTCAGAGGAAGGAACACTTCTGAACTCATTTTATGAGGCCACCATCACCCTGATACCAAAACCAGACAAAGATATAACAAAAAAGGAAAATTTCAGGCCAATATCACCGATGAACATAGATGAGAAAATCATCAACAAAATATTAGCAAACTGAATCCAACAGTACATTAAAAGGATCAAACACCATGATCAAGTGGGATTTATCCCAGGGATGAAGGATGGTTCAATATCTGCAAATCAATCAATGTGGTATACCACATTAACAAATTGAGTAATAAAAACCACAAGATCATCTCAATAAATGCAGTAAAAGCTTTTGCCAAATTCAACATCCATTTATGATGAAAACTCTCCAGAAAGTGGGTAAAGAGGGAATATACCTCAATGTAATAAAGGCCATATATAAGCTCACAACTAACATCAAACTCAACAGTGAAATGCTGAAGAGTTCCTCTAAGATCATGAATAAGACATGGATGCCCATTCTCGCCACTTTTATTCAATATAGTATTGAATAAGTCCTAGCCACAGCAATCAGACAAGAAAAAGAAATAAAAGTAATTCAAATTGTAAAGGAAGTAAAACAGCTACTGTCTGTAGATGACATGATACTATACATAGAAAACCCTAAAGACACCACAAAAAAATTACTAGAACTCATTAATGAATTCAGTTAAGTTGCAGGACACAAAATAATATACAGAAATCTGTTGTATTTCTATACATTAACAACGAACTATCAGAAAGAAAATTAAGGAAACAATCCCACTTATAAATGCATCAAAAAGAATAAAATACATAGGAATAAACTTACTTAAGGAGGTAAAATACCTCTACTCGGAAAACTATAAGATACTGATGAAAGAAATTGAAAAGAACACAAACAGATGAAAAGATATACTGGGCTCATGGACTGGAAGAATTAATATTGTTAAAATGACCATAGTACCCAAGGCAATTTACAGATTTGATGCAAGCACTATCAAATTAGCAACAGCATTTTTCACAGAACTAGAACAAATAATTTCAAAATTTGTATGGAAACACAAATGACCCTAAATAGCCAAAACAAACTTAAGAAAGAACAGAGCTGGAGAAATCATGCTCCCTAACTTCAGACTATGCTACAATGCTACAGTAATAAAAAAGTATGGTACTGACACAAAAACAGACACATAGATCAATAGATCAGAACAGAGAGCCCAGAAATAAAACCACATGCTCATAATCAATTAATCTATGAAAAAAAAGGCAAGAATATACAATGGAGAAAAGACAGTCTCTTCAATAAATGGTGCTGGGAAAACTGGACAGCCTCAGGTCAAAGAATGAAATTAGAACATTTTCTCACACCACATACAGAAATAAATTCAAAATAGATTAAAGTCCTAAATATAAGACCAGAAACCATAACACACCTAGAAAAAAATTAGGCAGAACACTCTTTGCCATAAATTGTAGCAATATTTTTTTGGATCTGTCTCCTAAGGCAAAGGAAACAAAAGCAAAAATAAACAAATGAGACCTAATTAAACTTAAAAGCTTTTGCACAGCAAAGGAAACCATTGACAAAATGAAAAGACAACTTATGAGATGGGAGAAAATATTTGCAAATGATGTGACAAATTAGGGGCTAATATCCAAAATATATAAACTCAAGTCAAAAAAAACAAACAACCCAACCAAAAAATGGGCAGAAGACCTGAATAGATATTTTTCCAAAGAAGACATACAGATGGCCAACAGGCACATGAAAAGATGCTCAACATTACTAATCATCAGAAAAATGCAAATCAAAACAACAAGAAGCTATCACCTCACACCTACCAGAATGATCATTATGAAAAAGACCACAAATAACAAATGATGGCAAAGATATGGAGAAAAGGGAACCCTTGTACACTGTTGGTGGGAATGTAAACTGGTATAGCCACTGTGGAAAATATTATGAAGGTTTCTTTAAAAACTATAAACAGAACTACCATATGATCCAGAGATTCCACTCTTGAGTATACATCAGAAAAAAATAAAAACACTAATTTGAAAAGATACATGCACCCCAAGTTCATAGCATCATTATTTATAATTGCCAAGATATGGAAGCAACCTAAGTGTCCATCAACAGATGACTGGATATAAAAGAAGTGGTATATACAAAATGGAATACTACTCAGCCATAAAAAAGAATTAAATTTTGCCATTTGCAAAATGTGGATGGACCTGGAAAGTATTATGCTTAGTGAAGTAAGTCAGAGAATAGCAAATACTGTATGTTATTGCTCATATGTGAAATCTATATATAACAAAAAAGAAACAGATTCACAGATATAGAGAACAAACTAGTAGTTACCAGTGGGGTAGGGAAGGGAGGAGGGGCAAGATAGGGATAGGGGATTAAGAGGTACAAACTATTATGTATAAAGGAAATAAGCTACAAGTATACATCATGAAGCACAGGGAATATAGTCAATATTTTATAACTATAAATGGAGTATAATCTATAAAAATTTTGACTCACTATATTGTACACCTATAACTAATATATTATATATCAACTATGCCTCAATAAAAAATAATAAATTTTAAAAATCTTAGAGTTAAAAAAAAAAGTAGGTCATGTAGTGTTCACTGTCATCTAGCAAGGAGCTATTAAAACTGGACTCACAAAACTGCTTTCTAGTTCTATCTTTGTCCATAACATCTTCTAACTAGAAAGAAGTCAGATGATTTCTCTGTGCCTTATTTTCTTCATGCTGAAAATAGGTTGCCCTCTGGGCAAACTCTTCCTTACTATCTATACAAAATGGCTCAATCTCATTCCCACCTTCAATGCACTTACTGAGCCTTCCCAGAGAGCCCTCCACCTCATGGGCCTCTATCCCTCCAAATTTCTACTGCACTGTGTTCTTGACTGTCCCACTTACATGTCACTCCCTGCACCTGGAGTCCTCTCTCCTCCCCACTCCTGTCTTACTTCATTCATTTAAAAAACACTTAGGGATATTTTATGCAGCAGGATTTTACTAAATATTTTGGTAATGGAGGGAGATTACAGCACAGAGCTCAATAAAATATCATTTGGAATAAACATCACACATCACACTCTGCCTTAAAATTCATCAAACACGTCTTTCCCAGAAAATATTTCACCTAAGGCCGTAAGCCCCAAGCTTCCTCTTGCTGATGTTATTCTCTCAAGAACCTTTAAGTCTGTTAAATCCTTTCTTAATCCAATTGACAAGTGCAAAATTTTTTTCTTTATTGTATAGATCATATTTAATCATTTTTGACTAAATGTATCCAAAATAGAAAATGTCCTGGGGTGGTGATATGGCTATATTTCATATGGAAATAGGTCTATTCAGGCATTTAAAACAAAACAAACAAAAAAAAAAGAGGTCAATTCTCTCTCGAAGAATTCATTCTGGTTTCTTCCTTGGCTAACCAACTCAAACTACATGCAGCTTTTGAGAGTAGAAATTTATCTCCAAATTTTCAAGTATTAGAAAACTCACAAGAATAAAACGGAAAACTATTGTGAAAACTTTTTAAAAGTTAAAGTTGTATACTAAGTAAGATGTTATAAAGTATGCATACATAGAATAACACTCATTTATTACATGATTGCTAGTGGAATTGTTATTGCCACTTCAGAGTTATCATTTTGAATTTCTCTTTTTCCTGCCATTAAATCAAGTCCTGTTCCAGAAATATGCAGCAGATTAGGTAGTAACACAAGGAATCAGAGAGATAAGACAAATGTATACAGCTATTCAGACCACTTTATAGGTCACTGTTAGAAAAACCCAGCTGTATTACCTACCATCCCAGGAAGGGCTGCAACCATTCTTCCAATGAAGGTAAAAAGTCCCACTCACATGTATCAATTGGCTTACCCAGGCCTCCGATTCCTGTACATGAAATAGGGCCAAGAGATGAGAGAAAGAAATTATGTCCTCCTTAAACACAGAACTTTCTTCTAGATAAAAGAATTACAGAATTATAGGAGACCTTAGAGATCATTTATTCTACTAGTTCTATTTTAAAGATAAGGAAAACTGAGACCCAAAGAACCTAAATGGCAGATGCAGGATCATACTAATATTTGAGGCCAAGCTGGGCACCCATCCATCTCTCCTGACCCAGGCCATTCTCATCTCTAAAACATGATCTACTTACTTAAGTGTGGGATGCTAAGAAGATTTATCTTTAGGTTTTAGCTATTCAGAATATGGACTCCATGGAGCATGTACCAATGACACAGCAATTCAATATATCAGTTCTATGTTTAGTCACAACAACAACCTACTAGTTTTTAAAAATTTTTTTAAACTTATATTCATTCAATGCTTGACTTGTTAATATTCCTTTTTCTTTTTCCTTTCAGAAATAAAATGTTGATTTATCACTGAATACTCAATGCTATCAGCATTTAATTGTGTAAAGGTTAACTGTGAAGCTAGGTGGGAGTTTTAACAAAGGGATCAATCCCTTTATTACAGGAGTAATGAGTTTCCCATGGTTCACTGGCATACCATACCTCCTTGCCTTCCCAATGCTAGGTTAAACCCTCCGCTGCCTATCTAGGTGTTAATCACTTGTCCCTAACAGCTGATCAAGGGCATTAAAAAAAAAAAAAAAAAGAAGAGAGAATAGGAAATAGATAAAGAATAATGACCTAATTGTGTTGGCACTACAATAATACATCTCAAAGTCTGAAGTTCTGAGGAACTATATTAGTCAAGGTCTCTTTATTGCAAATGACAGAAACTCACTTGCAGGTTAGGCAAAACAGGGAAATTACTGGAATGAGAATGAAATGTCATATAAGAGCCAGAAGAAAAGGGCGTGCAGCTGAACCGCAAGGACAACCGGAATTACCATCAATTCTCTCATCTCTGAGTCTTTGTGCATTTTTATTTCATCCTCAGAAACTAACTTAAACCACAGTGGGAAGCATGACTGATAGCAATTCCCCTTCCTTATACCCCTAGCACTCAGAGGATGTCCAAGCTTTGAAAGTCCCCAAGGAAGAACACAACTGGCCCAACTTGAGTAGGTATTCATTTCTAGACAACTTGCTTATGGTCAGGCAGACGGGACCTCACCAGGCAAAAATTGCACAACTGAATAAAGGAAGTGCTGCTTCCAATGGAAAGGAGAAGTGCTTGGCAGATTAAAAATTAAAAATAATTTAATATTCGCTAACAATATTTTCAATTAGGAAAGCTATGAGTATTTCACTAGGGACAGCAGCATTACAAGTAGTGCTGGTCTCTGTTCCCAAATTTAATAGCTCTGACCTTGTGCCAGTGCTGTAATCCACTAAGCTACCTTGACCTCCGTAACGAATTCATAAAATGGCAATAAATATTTTAAATTCCTGAAGGCAGAGACTAGAGCAGGCATGTGGCGGCCACGAGCACGAGCCTCAAAGACTTCCTCCATGGGACGTGCACTTGACCTAGGGCCTCAGCTGCTGCGTTTTAAAATTCATTGCCTGATTTGTGCCAAGGCTGCTCCAAGACAATGACTGAGAAGGAGGTGGGGTGGAAGACTGTACAGGAAAGACCCATTCCTGGGAGACATGGTTCTCTATTGTCATCCAACCTTGGCTCAGTCTCCCCAGCAGCCTCGCTGCATCTTTCTCCGACTGCATGGCAGTCTACAATGCTTCAATTCAAAGTTCTTACCTTCTCTCGGTCACTTGGGATTAGACTTGCATTATGGTCAGATGGATCTCCCAGGGTTTTTTTTTTTAACTCCCTCCCTATTTCCTTTTACCCATGCGTTTCCCCTAATAAAATCTTTGCATGTTTAGTCTTATCTTCACACCTGCTTCTCAGAGGACCTGGACTAATACAAAACGGTATCAAGTTTCCTTCATGATCTATGAGACAATTTTATGCTTGTCAGCTATGATAACAGTTTCCATGAAGGACTGAATCAACTGGGAATGTTTTTAAGTACTGATTCCATTTACCCCTCCTACAGCTGCTGAAATAAAGTCTCCCAAGCTTATACCTAAAATTCTATATTTTATAATAATAAAGGGTCTTGTGCTCAGCGTGGTAGTCAGAGCTCTTCAATACTTCCTCTTGCCCTCCCACCATTCAGGACACTCAATAGGACTGAACTCCTTGTCTCTCTCACTGTCAGGGGAGGGAACTTATGACTAATGTTGGCCAATCAGCTTTGAGAGGAAATGACATATTATTTCCAGGCCAAAGTATCCATATTTAATTACCAGTTTGAGAACCTCCAGATTAGTACTACCCCAAGTGTGGACTGCAAACTGGTCCTGATTCCCAGTCCATGATAAGATAATGGAAATAAACATTTAGAAACTTTAATAGTAATTTAATATTGCTGCAACATTTAAATGTGTGATCAATAATTTATCTTTATTATATTTTATAAAATTAGTCCATGACAGATTAGAAATAAAATAGATAAATAAAAATTGGGAACTGTGAACCAACATGGCGGAGTAGGACGTGCTCTCACTTCCTCTTGTGAGAACACCAGAATCACAACTAGCTGCTGGACAATCATCAACAGGAAGACACTGAAACTCACCAAAAAAGATACCCCACATCCAAAGACAAAGGAGAAGCCACAAAGAGATGGTAGGAGGGGCGCAGTCACAGCAAAATCAAATCCCATAACTGCTGGGTGGGTGACTCACAGACTGGAGAACACTTATACCACAGAAGTCCACCCACTGGAGTGAAGGATCTGAGCCTCACGTCAGGCTTCCCAACTGGGGGTCCGGCAACGGGAGGAGGAATTCCTAGAGAATCAGACTTTGAAGTCTACTGGGATTTGATTGCAGGACTTCAACAGGACTGGGGGAAACAAAGACTCCACTCTTGGAGGGCACACACAAAGTAGTGTGCGCATCGGGATCCAGGGGAAGGAGCAGTGAACCCAGGGGAGACTGAACCAGACCTACCTGCTAGTGTCGGAGGGTCTTCTGCAGAGGCGGTGCTGGGGGTGTGTGTGGCTCACCATGGGGACAAGGACACTGGCAGCAGAGTTCTGGGAAGTACTCCTTGGCGTAAGCCCTCCCAGAGTTTGCCATCAGCCCCACCAAAGAGCCCAGGTAGGCTCCACTGTTGGGCTACCACAGGCCAAACAACCAACAGGGAGGGAACCCAGCCCCACCCATCAGCAGTCAAGTGGATTAAAGTTTTACTGAGCTCTGCCCACCAGATCAACACCCAGCTCTACCCACCACCGATCCCTCCCATCAGGAAGCTTGCACAAGCCTCTGAGATAGCCTCAGCCACCAGAGGGCAGACAGCAGAAGCAAGAAGAATTAGAATCCTGCAGCCTCTGAAACAAAAACCACATTCACAGAAAGATAAACAAGATGAAAAGGCACAGGGCTATGTACCAGATGAAGGAACAAGATAAAACCTCAGAAAAACATCTAAATGAAGTGGACATAAGCAACCTTCCAGTAAAAGAATTCAGAATAATGATAGTGAAGATGATCCAGGACCTCAGAAAAACAATGGAGGCAAAGATCGAGAGGATGCAAGAAACGTTTAACAAAGACCTAGAAGAATTAAAGAACAAACAAACAGAGATGAACAATACAATAACTGAAGTGAAAACTACACTAGAAGGAATCAATAGCAGAATAACTGAGGCAGAAGAACGGATAAGTGACCTGGAAGACAGAATAGTGGAATTCACTGCTGCGGAATGGAATAAAGAAAAAAGAATGAAAAGAAATGAAGACAGCCTACGAGACCTCTGGGACAACATTAAACACAACAACATTCACATTATAAGGGTCCCAGAAGGGGAAGAGAGAGAGAAAGGACCCGAGAAAATATTTGAAGAGATTATAGTCGAAAAATTCCGTAACATGGGAAAGGAAATACCCACCCAAGTCCAGGAAGCATAGCGAGTCCTATACAGGATAAACCCAAGGAGAAACACTACGAGACACGTAGTAATCAAATTGGCAAAAATTAAAGAAAAAGAAAAATTATTGAAAGCAGCAAGGGAAGAATGACAAATAACATACAAGGGAACACCCATAAGGTTAACAGCTGATTTCTCAGCAGAAACGCTACAAGCCAGAAGGGAGTGGCATGATATACTTAAAGTGATGAAAGGGAAGAACCTACAGTCAAGATTACTGTACTAGCAAGGATCTCATTCAGATTCGATGGAGAAATCAAAAGCTTTACAGACAAGCAAAAGCTAAGAGAATTCAGCACCACCAAACCAGCTTGACAACAAATGCTAAAGGAACTTCTCTAACTGGGAAACACAAGAGAAAAAAAGGACCTAAAAAACAAACCCAAAACAATTAAGAAAAGGGTATTAGGAACATACATCTCGATAATTACCTTAAACGTGAATGGAGTAAATGCTCCAACCAAAAGACACAGGCTTGCTGAATGGAGACAAAAACAAGACCCATATATATGCTGTCTACAAGAGACCCACTTCAGACCTAGGGACACATACAAAGTGAAAGTGAGGGGACGGAAAAAGATATTCCATGCAAATGGAAATTGAGAGAAAGCTGGAGTAGCAATACTCGTATCAGATAAAATAGACTTTAAAATAAAGAATGTTACAAGAGACAAGGAAGGACACTACATAATGATCAAGGGATCAATCCAAGAACAAGATATAACAATTATAAATATATATGCACCCAAAAAAGGAGAACCTCAATACATAAGGCAACTGCTAATAGCTATAACACAGGAAATCGACAGTAACACAATAATAGTGGGGGACTTTAACACCTCACTTACACCAATGGACAGATCATCCAAAATGAAAATAAATAAGGAACCAGAAGCTTTAAATGACACAATAGACCAGATAGATTTAGTTGATATTTATAGGACATTCCATCCAAAAACAGTAGATTACACTTTTTCCTCAAGTGCACATGGAACATTCTCCAGGACAGATCACATCTTGGGTCACAAATAAAGCCTCAGTAAATTTAAGATAATTGAAATCATATCAAGCATCTTTTCTGACCACAAGGCTATGAGATTAGAAATGAATTACAGGGGGAAAAAAGTTAAAAAAACAAACACATGGAGTCTAAACACTACATTACTAAATAACCAAGAGATCACTGAAGAAATCAAAGAGGAAATCAAAAAATACGTAGAGACAAATGACAATGAAAACACGACAATCCAAAACCTATGGGATACAGCAAAAGCAGTTCTAAGAGGGAAGTTTATAGCTATACAAGCCTACCTCAAGAAAGAAGAAAAATCTCAAATAAATAATCTAACCTTACACCTAAAGGAACTAGAGAAAGAAGAACAAACAAAACCCAAAGTTAGCAGAAGGAAAGAAATCATAATGATCAGAGCAGAAACAACTGAAATACAAACAAAGAAAACAATAGCAAAGATCAATAAAACTAAAACCTGGTTCTTTGCGAAGATAAACAAAATTGATAAACCATTAGCCAGACTCATCAAGAAAAAGAGGGAGAGGCCTCAAATCAATAAAATTAGAAATGAAAAAGAAGTTACAAGAGACACCGCAGAAATACAAAGCATCCTAAGAGACTACTACAAGCAACTCTATGCCAATAAAATGGACAATCTGGAAGAAATGGACAAATTCTTAGAAAGGTATAAACTTCCTAGACTGAACCAGGAAGAAACAGAAAATATGAACAGACCAATCACAAGTAATTAAATTGAAACTGTGATTAAAAACCGTCCCATAAACAAAAGTCCAGAACAGATGGCTTCACAGGTGAATTCTACCAAACATTTAGAGAAGAACTAACACCCATCCTTCTCAAACTCTTCCAAAAGATTCAGGTGGAAGGAACACTCCCAAACTCATTCTACGAGGCCACCATCATCCTGATACCAAAACCAGACAAAGATACTACAAAAAAAGAAAATTACAGACCAATATCATTGATGAATATAGATGCAAAAATCCTCAACAAAATACTAGCAAACAGAATCCAACAACACATTAAAAGGATCATACACCATGATCAAGTGGGATTTATCCCAGGGATGCAAGGATTCTTCAATATATGCAAATCAATCAATGTGATACACCATATTAACAAATTGAAGAATAAAAACCATATGATCATCTCAATAGATGCAGAAAAAGCTTTTCACAAAATTCAACACCCATTTATCATAAAAACTCTCCAAAAAGTGGGCATAGAGGGAACCTACCTCAACATAATAAAGGCCATATATGACAAACCCACAGCAAACATTCTCAATAGTGAAAAACTGAAAGCATTTTCTCTATGATCAGGAACAAGACAAGGATATCCACTCTCATCTTTATTATTCAACATAGTTTTGGAAGTCCTAGCCTCAGCAATCAGAGAAGAAAAAGAAATAAAAGGAATACAAATCGGAAAAGAAGAAGTAAAACTGTCACTGTTTGCAGATGACATGACACTATACATAGAGAATCCTAAAGATGCCACCAGAAAACTACTAGAGCTAATCAATGAATTTGGTAAAGTTGCAGCATACAATATTAATGCACAGAAATCTCTTGCATTTCTATACACTAATGATGAAAAATCTAAAAAAGAAATTAAGGAAACACACCCATTTACCATTGCAACAAAAAGAATAAAGGACCTAGGAATAAACCTACCTAGGGAGACAAAAGACCTGTATGCAGAAAACTATAAGACACTGATGAAAGAAATTAAAGACGATACCAACAGATGGAGAGATATACCATATTCTTGGATTGGAAGAATCAATATTGTGAAAATGATTATACTACCCAAAGTAATCTACAGATTCAATGCAATCCCTATCAAATTACCAATGGCATTTTTTACAGAACTAGAACAAGAAATCTTAAAATTTGTATGGAGACACAAAAGACCCCAAATAGCCAAAGCAGTCTTGAGGGGAAAAAAAGACAGAGCTGAAGGAATCAGACTCCCTGACTTCAGACTATACTACAAAGCTACAGTAATCAAGACAATATGGTACTGGCCCAAAAACATTAACAAAGATCAATGGAACAAGATAGAAAGCCCAGAGTAAACCCACTAGTCTTTGGTCAACTAATCTGTGACAAAGGAGGCAAGGATATACAATGGAGAAAAGACAGTCTCTTCAATAAGTGGTGCTGGGAAAACTGGACAGCTACATGTAAAAGAGTGAAATTAGAACACTCCCTAACACCATACACAAAAATAAACTCAAAATGGATTCAAGACCTAAATGTAAGACCGGCCACTATAAAACTCTTAGAGTAAAACATAGGAAGAACACTCTTTGACATAAATCACAGCAAGATCTTTTTTGATCCACCTCCTAGAGTAATGGAAATAAAAACAAAAATAAATGAATGGGACCTAATGAAACTTCAAAGCTTTTGCACAGCAAAGGAAACCATAAACAAGACAAAAAGACAACCCTCAAAATAGGAGAAAATATTTGCAAACGAATCAATGGACAAAGGATTAATCTCCAAAATATATAAACAGCTCATGCATCTCAATATTATAAGAACAATCAACCCAATCCAAAAATGGGCAGAAGACCTAAACAGACATTTCTCCAAAGGAGACATACAGATGGCCAAGAAGCACATGAAAAGCTGCTCAACATCACTAATCATTAGAGAAATGCAAATCAAAAGTACAATGAGGTATCACCTCACACCAGTTAGAATGGGCATGATCAGAAAATCTACAAACGACAAATGTTGGAGAGGGTGTGGAGAAAAGGGAACCCTCTTGCACTGTTGGTGGGAATGTAAACTAATACAGCCACTATGGAGAACAGTATGGAGGTTCCTTAAAAAATGAAAAATAGAATTAGCATATGATCCAGCAATCCCACTACTGGGCATATACTCAGAAAAAAACATAATTCAAAAAGACACATGCACCCCAATGTTCATTGCAGCACTATTTATAATAGCCAGGTCATGGAAGTAACCTAAATGCCCATCGACAGACAAATGGATAAAGAAGATGTGGTACATATATACAATGGAATATTACTCAGCCATAAAAAGGTACGAAATTGGGTCATTTGTTGAGATGTGGATGGATCTACAGACTTGTCATACAGAGTGAAGTAAGTCAGAAAGAGAAAAACACCATATATTAACGCATATACATGGAACCTAGAAAAATGGTACAGATGAACCGGTTTGCAGGGCAGAAATTGAGACACACATGTACAGAATAAACGTATGGACACCAAAGGGGGAAAGCAGCGGGGGGTTGGGGGGGTGGTGTGATGAATTGGGCGATTGGGATTGACAGGTATACACTGATGTGTACAAAACTGATGACTAATAACAATCTACTGTATAAAAAGAAAATGTGATCAAACGTATTCTATTGGAGAGAATCAAAAATAGACCACGTTTACTGTCTAAATTATATAATTTAGTGATTAAAAAAATAAAAACATTAAAAAAAAATGGGCTTCCACCACAGATAGAGAAGTACTGCTTTAGAATTTTCATTTTCCTCTGGCACCATGAATGACAATGTTCAGGACATTGGCCATTCTAGTAACTTGGATCCAAGAGCAACTAATGAGTCCTACCCATCCTTGCCTTCAGCTGTTGATGAGATGTAACTTGAATGAGAAATTTTTGTTGGGTTAAGCCACTAAGATTTGAGAGTTGTTTGTTATTATAGCAAAATTTAGCTCATTTCAACTGATATAACACCATAGATTTAGGACTAACTGCACAAGATGAAAAAAGAAAATCTACTTGATATAGTTACAGGTCAAATAAATCCAATGTCTCATGAGAGGGGCAAAGAATGATAGAATTTAGAATTGGAACTGATCAATGAAGAAACTTCCTCTTTAGAGAGACACACAAGATTTCCCTTAACATTTCCAGTAAGGGAAGTTAATCTTAATGCATTCCTTGTTCCAACTGGGGGTAAATTGTTGATAAACATTAAGTGTCAAACACCATGCTAAGCACTTTATATGGATTATTATATTTAAATCTAATGCAAACTCATGAGCTTTTACTAATAAAGAAAATGAGCTTTAGAAAGTTTAAGTAACTGGTCCAAGGTCACAAGGCTAGTAATTACAGAGTCTGATTCACTTTCAGGTAACTGTACCCAATAATCAGTATGCTATTGATGCTTATACAGAGCTAAAATATGCCTCTTTGTCTCTTCCATCTACTGGAGCTAATTATTTTGAATGGAAAGATAGATTAAATTAAGTCCTTCTCAGTGTGATAGGCATCCAAATATATCAGAAAAATAAAAGGGAGAGAGAAAAAAACTAATAAACACTGTGTACCTACCGTAAGTATTGTAACATTTAATCCTCATAGCATAACTTTGTTTTACAGATAAGAAAATAATGCTCATAAATTTAAATAATTCTTCTATGACTAAAATCATAAGTGGTAGGATTAGGATTCAACTACATGTTTTTTTTTCACTTCACTATATAGCCTGATTATGGACACAATAATTATTCTAAGAGTTCATCTTTCCCAGTAATTAATTATTCACTCATTCATTCTTTCTTTTTTTACTTACAGTAAAAGCCAGTGCTTACTTTAGCCCATAATGTCCTGCATCTTCTGGCCCCTTGCCAATGTTATTCTGAGCTCACTTCTACCTACTCTCTCCCTTATTCACTAAACTTCAGCCATTTCAGATATTCCAGTTATAATTATATTATTGCATAATAAACCATCCCAAGTCTTAGTGGTATAAAACAATATCCATGTAATATGTTCATGAATTCTGGTCAGAAACATGTCCAGAGCACAGTAGGAATGACTTGTCTTTGCTACACAATGTCTGAAGCCTCAGGTGGGAAGACTGCAAGGGTCAGGTAAGGGCTGGAGAGGGGATGACTTGATGGCCAGTGGCTAGAATCACCTGAAGGCTCACTCACTTACATGCCTAGTGGTTGATGCAGACTGCTGGGTTGGACTTAACTGGGGCTGTTGGTAGAAAACCATATGTGGTCTTTCCATGTGGCCTTTCTCACAACATGGTGGCTGGGCTTCAAGGGTGAGTGTCCCAACAGAATAAAGCTCAAGTGCATATTTATGACCTAGCCTTAGAAGCCAAATAGCATCATTTCACCTCTATTCTCTTGTAATACATAGGTTCAATAAGAAAGAGAGTAGACTCACCACTCAATGGAAAGAATTTCAATATCACGTTGTAAGAAGTGTACATGAGCTGGATCTACTGTTGTGGCCATCACACTAGCTTTCTTGCTATTTCTTCACCCTGCCAGGCAAACTTCTGCCTTAGAGCCTGTGCTGATTCCTCCACCTGGAATGCACTTCCCCTAGGAAGCTGCTAGACTCTCTTGTGGTCTTCAAGGCTTTGCTCAAATCTTACCTTTTCTAAGAGACTTGCCCTGACCAATGACAAAGACTCTCTCCTTGACCAAACTTCATCCAGGCTCTCTGAGCCCTCTTCTTGACTAGGTCTTAATATGCATTTCTATTTGCACTGTTTTCAGTTTTCCAAAACTTATATTGTTGTCAAACAGCCTAATCAAAAACAGAGACAGAGAGGAGTGACTCAGCCAGGACACCCACTAAAATTCAAAAATCATTCACAATTTTTCCCCTATACCAACTGTAACTAATAGTCAAACTCCATTTGCTAGTTTAGGCCATTAAACCTGAGATAACTATTTTTCTATCTTCCAACCTTTAAGCCCAAGTCTGAACTTCCTCAGGCTAATAAAAGTCTACCATTAATTTCCTAAAAGAAAAGCGCTTTGTCAATCCCCAGTTTATTTTCTCTGCATAATTGTTTAAGTACCATTTTAGGCAGGCCTACCTGGCCTCTGGCAGTAGGAATGCCCAGGCAACCCTTGGAGGTAGCATAACACTTGAGTACCCTTGCCGAAACTTGATACAGCCTCTCTGTATCTGTCACCAGCAAAGCCCATTAACAATTCCCAGGAAATAAAAATAGAATCTGGGCAATAAAATAAAGTCCAACCTTTTTTTTTTTCCTTGATGCTTAGTCTAGTTTCACTTGCTCATAGGGTGCAGTGCGCAGAGGCTTTGAACCCGGCTCTTCAGACCAGAGTTCCCAGTGCAAAACTGCTACACCTGACATTTCAGCTCAGGGACTGTTTGCAGAAGCACTGTAACTCAAGATGGTGTTGGCAGGCCGTGTGCAGAGACACTGGGCCTGGCACTGCGACCTAGAGCCTGAGCAGTGCAGCTGCGCCTGCCTTGTGTGAACTCCGCCCCCTTCCCTCCCCTCCCCTGCTGCTGAGATCCCTATAAGGCAGCCCTGCCCACAACCTGTCAGGAAGGCATGTGCTCTGGAGCAGGAGCTGGGGCCTCTCCATTCTCTGATCAAAGATTGTTTTCTTTGCTTCTGAACCAAACTCAATCTCCTATTGACTCAAACACACCTGGCAGAAGGACCTTTGTTCAGGACCAACTCCAAGGGGTCGGTAACATGTCTTGTGTGTTCCCTGTCAAGGAGAGGAAATGTTATTTCACAGTTTAAAAATACGTGTATCTAATTTGTGGAGGAAGAAAGTAAAAAAAGGAGAGAGAATGAGCGTGATGGTGGGGAAAATATAACTAAGAAAAACGGAAAGCCAAAAAACAGCCAGCAGAAATAACTGCTTATCTGGAACAATCCCATTTGCACCCCTCATTTACCTCCTTCTAATGATAATAATAATAGTAATAAAAAAGAAACAACTGTTAAAGAGCACAACTGCTCACAGTAGTTCCTGCTCTGTACAGGAACTACGAATTACTCTGCTGTGTGCACTTGGCCTTTGCTTTAACTCAATAACTTGTTAGGCTACTTTGGTGTTAAAGGAAGACTACCAAATCACAGCTTCTAAGGAGACTATAAAACAAAGAGATAGTTAAACTGTCTAACGTAAGAAATGAACAAGAATCTAAGACTGTTAGAGAAAAGAAGGTAGGTGAGGAGGAAGTTGGAGAGAAAGAGCTGAGAAATCAGGGTGGCTGGAGTCTACAGAGAAATGTCAGCCCACAGGAAATCCCCAATGACAAGGAAGCCAATTGGAGCTGTGATCATTTAAATGATTTGCATTGTTGGGATGTATATGTTCCTATTGCTTCTTGCATTCATAGAGCTACAGGTTGGTGATATCTCAGGGGCATGGAGTCACTGGGAACACATGTCACACAGTGTGACATCATGCCAAAAGTGAACAATACCACACTTTTTCTTTGAGGCAATCCACCCACCGAACTCACACAACAGAATCAGAAACTTCAAGTCAGCCTCAGTTTGAAGGAAACCCTAGAGCACACCCAAATGGAATATGAGTCAATTCCATTTCAGTCTCAAAGGACCGAGTAACCCTAGGGGACATCTAAGCAACAATGATTATAGCTAAGATTTGAGTGTGTAATGAAACATGGAATAAGCAAATAAGATTACTATATTTCTCCAGTGGCAAATGATGCGTTGTTTAGAGCACACCTTTCTGCACCATGTGGTTCCCGGATTTTCGTCACATTTGAGCTATCTTTCAACTCTGTAAGTTGTGGAAAAGCACAATGCAACAAAAATGACTCTTTGACTATGAGTATGAAAATGAATTGACTGGAAAAAGGACAACTTTTTCTCCAAGCCAGTTTTTGACAGTTTACAAATTAGTCTCATTATTTCTTATAAATAGCTGTTTTTTTAATCTTTTGAACCAGATATAATATCTGCCTGAACCCTGCATTAATAACGAGTTAAGTAAAATCTTTAACATATGTTCAATTTATATCCTGTGAAAATCATGATTTTACCTTTTTTAACTACATTTTTAACAAAGGTGCTTATCATAAGCCAGACATTATACTACATCTTTTACCTGTAGTACATGCATATATATCATCTTCCCAACAACTGGATTTGGATACTATTATTATCTTCGTTTTATAGATGAACAAATGATAGCCCAGTGGGCCAAATGTGGCCTGATGAATTCATCCTGCAGCCTGATTTTGTCACTAAGGTTTTGTTAGAACACAGCACGCCCATTAGTTTATGTATTGTCTTTACTGTCTTTGCCCCGCAACAGCAGAGCTAAATAGTTGCACCAGAGACCATGCGACCCACAAAGCCTATAATATTTATCTGTCCCTTTACAGAAAAGGTTTGTAGAACTCTGCAATAAATGAGAAAACAGGCTTTAAAATGTTATGAAAATTACTCAAATCCACACTGTTAGTGAATGGCACTGCCGAGGCTCTTAAGACTCCTTCCCTTTAAATTTCCTCAATGGTCAGTGCTCCTGGGCTTTTACTTGTCCCAAACCAGACCAACTCCTTTATGGCACAATTTTGGTGTCTTTACAGAAAGGTCTTTCCTGCCTCCATTTACATACTCATGCCTGGAATTTCTTTAGGAAGGAATCATCCTTTCATGTTGCAGTAACAGATGAGGCAAAAATGAAAAATACTTGAGAAAAGAAAACAATTAAGTTAGGTTTGTGTGAAGGTGGTAATGACTGGGAACAGACCCCATTCTCTAAGTTGAAAAGAGGTCAAGTCATTTATTTGCACCTGGAGAGAAAAAAAGGGGTGACGGGTCAAAGGGAGGTTGGTATAAAACAAAATTGAGGTTGCCTAAGGGGGAGTCAGGCCCCTGACTCAAATATACCTCCATGGTTTACTCTCCCTTCCCACCTCCAATCTGTTTTGCATTTTGTTGTCAAAAGCGGGGGTAAAAGATTGTTACAACAGTAACCTCTTATTAGCCTGGTTGAAAATGGTGGGAGCAACTGTTTTATCTAAAGCTGTTCTGTAAAGTGGCACTTAACAAGTTTCCCTTCGGAATACTGTCGTCCCTCTCTCCTTCCTTCCCCCATCTCTAGCTCCCTGCTCCCACAGGACCCCAATTAGTGTGTGCATGTGTGGTGGCAGGGGCAGGGCACATGGTTTCCCTTCAAAGGAACAAGTGTGCGTAACTGTAAAATAAGGGAGGTCTGCCCAGCACTTGTGATTAATTATAATTTTTCAAAAACCCACAAAGAAGTGAAAGGGCCCAGGTGTCAATGGAAAAGCTAATCAGAATTTAGAAGGGCAGTGAAAACCATATAAATGGGATTCACTGCCGAGGGTGAAGTGTTTGAGCAATTAATTCACTAGTAATTCAGCACAAGTTAGAACAAGAGGGCTATAGTTTCTGGAATTTCCTTTCATTCCTTCCAAAAAGAGGAGAAAAAACTTTGCCAAAGAACAGTACCCTCTTGCCTCAACCAAGTCTTGAGGACACAGGCAAACCTCTTCCAACAAACCAAATTCTATCCACAGAGGAAAGCTAAGAAGAGTACTGGACTGCGTGGTGACCAGGAAGAAAACTCATCACTCTGTACTTGACAACATCCTCTGAGAGAGATAAAGCTGATTCTCCTTGTTCTCCGTACTTATGTTCTATAGTCACCGCAAACACTGAATTGGTAAATACTAAATGACTGCTCCTTGGGAAATCGAGGGGTAGGATCCTGCAAGTATTTTTCAAATGATCAATACACCACTTTGTTTTCTGTGTGTTTTTGTTTAAAGACACCTCATTTAACATATATTTGTATTCATTAACATCGGTCAGGGTCAACAGTGCTATAGCTCATGCCTGAATGAAGCTTAACTAACACACATATTTTCTCCATAAGGCACGTCACAGCCTTCTTGCACGTAAGAAAACTAGACAGCACTTCAGCATTACACTTGGGGGCCATTTTAAACAATGAAATCGCCCAAAAAAAGCACAAAAGTGTGGAAAAACTAGCACTAAATAAGCCAGCAAAGGAACACTTGTTTACAGTATGAGAGCTGACACAAGAAGGCAGGGCACCACCTTGTTCCACCTCGGCGAGGAACATGTGTGTCAGGTAACTCAAATTTTTTGCCACGCCGCCCGTGCACGTGTCTTTGAACAACTACAAGAACACCTTGAGTATTGATTCTGGGGTTACGTATAACTTAGCAAGTAGACAAATGTGCAAGTACAGAATCCATGAATAATGAGGATTAACTGTAACTATTTCCCTCCGGAAACTGCATAAACAGCAAATAACGCCTTGGAGATAACACAGACAGATCAGCATTGCCAGAATATATAATATAAACATTTCTTAATTCTACAGACCTCAGGCACAAGTATCAAATACTGTGAATTCTTTAAGGGGAATGTCCAGTTGAACAGCTGGAATGAAAGATTTGTGAACAGGGAAAATGTTGATTTCTTCATTACCTGGCAGGTATTGTGTGCACAGTGCTCATTCTTGACATCCAGAAAGCTGACATAGTAATTGATTTCCCAGTTCTCTAAAAACCTAAGTACCTAAATTCCAATCTTAATTCCATTGTGCCCTGTGTGAGGAACCCTAAGGGGTTCTTGCAGTGTCCTTCCAAAAATCCTCAAACCTTCAGCACATTAATCTTGACAATATTAAAAGTCTCTAGGAATAAAACCCTGATGTGTAATAAATCTGTTAAAGACTTGAGTCAAGAAAATACTACTAGTTGAGAAGTCAACCAATAGTATTAGCTATTTTGTATATTGTACCAAAAAAAAAAAAAAAAAACAGGTTTCAGTGTAAAATCCTGCATTGTCTACATACAGCACATCCTTCCAGGTTATCAGATTCTAGCCTTTTGTTGTTTCTTAGCTCTTTTGTAACCCTTTTGAGTTATAGGTAACAGATAAACAAGTAAATTCTGGCCAGTCTGGTAGAGATTTAATTGATTTTTCTAATCTCTAGGGGGAAACACGGTTTTTGCCATTGGCGATTCATTTCAACATTGCTTTGCTTGCCAGATAAGTTTGTGCTATCTGATTTTTCCTTTGAACCAGTTAACATCTGCCTGGTTTCCTCTGTCTTTCCCTCTACCCTCATAGGTCCAGTGAATGGAAGAAGCCTGTGAATTAAATTAACAAAAGACAAGTTAGCAAGAGAAAAGTCACACAATTTGAATATTTATGTGCACTGGAGTTCACAGAAATGAAGTAAAACTCAAAGAAGTGATCAGACTTGAGAGCTTATATACCATTTTAACAAAGGAAAGGAAGTTTGAGCTTCAAGGGATAATGAATCACGGGGAAGTTACTAGGAAATATATGAGGAAATAATGGACAGTAAGGTCTTATTTTAGTCAGGCCCGTTTGTGCAAACTGATTTCGGTGTCAGTTCTCAGTCTCCTGTGATAAGCAGTCTTCTCTTCCTGGGGGTGGGGGACTGGAAGGAGGGTAGAGGGGGATGGACATCTCAAAAGGAAAATGTATGCCCTGCTTTTAGGTACATAAGGGGAAGGCAGAGAACTCTTTCTGCATCTGTCGACTCCCAATTGCCTTCAGCTCAAAATAATTCTTATGACAAAGTGGCATATTTGGGGATGATATATTCTGATCCTCTTCACCTCACAGATGAGTAAAATTAAGTCCTTAATGCATGTTCGTTCTTAGAATTTGTATAATTGTCATTATTTTACTTTACCTTTTTCTAAGGAGCTGTTCCCAGGGCGTTAATTCCATTGTGCCCTGTGTGAGGAACACAGGAGGACCAAAGCTAGATGTTTGCTAAGTCTTATATATCATAGTTCAGACACTACATACAGAGCAGGTACAGTATCAGCTCTACTCATAGTGTACAGTCTATCATTTGTGTTTGTGTCATACGGGGTGGGATGAGGGGAAGGGACACTTTGAAGAGTATTTCTGTGCCCTGGATGGGGTTTAAAGGGGAGATATCATAATTAACAAGAGTAGCCAAGGGCTGTGAACAGCTTCCTCAAAGGTCTGTCGAATCTTGGGTGGCACCAAAGCTTGGTACAGCGCTCTAAATAACTTCCCAAGATGACTATTTGAGAGCAACTCTGAGAAATGAGTTGGCTGAGGGACCCAAGAGGTTCTCTAGACTATTTAAATTGCTGGAACCTGAGGCATCATCTAAAGGTAGTTACTGGCCAACAAATTACCTTACTACTGAGAGATAATTCTAGTATAGTCTTTTTTTTTTGAAAGAATGAGTATGTGTGCGTATTTATGTCTGTGTCAGCATCTGTGCACTCTTGTGCCTATGAAGAGAAGATAAAGAGCAAGAGAGACAGAGTGATCCTCTATTATCTAAGTAACAGTCCAGATTGGTGGAAACTGTTGTACTTCTCGCTAAGGAGTTTCTATAACAATTACCAGTGGAAATGCAGAAATTCATGCCTGGCAAGGACTTCAGGAAATCTGAGAGACATTCTCAGACCAAGACTAATCATAGCTACTGCATTCCTTCTACTCTCCATACTTGGAGACACTTAATCACTACCTGGAAGCTCAGCCCAAACTTCAGAGTAGCTGTCACACAGCTCTTCTGACTTAAGGAAAGAGGTTCCTAAATGTACTAGTCCATTATGCCTGGATTCAGACTCAAACCAGTCCTGCTACTTAACCAACACAGATGCAATGTCTCATTTCCAATAGCTAGGCTTTAACTTTACTCCCAGTTCCCACTTCCTTGCAAATATCCCTTTTATATATAAGTGATGGGCATTTGTTCATACGGACCATCTAGTATCCAATCTCCTCCTTCCTATTCACATCCTGATCTCCTTTATGCAAAATTCTTCTTTATAAGTATTCTTGGTGGGAAGTAGTACTTATCTCCTACCTTATAACCAAAAGGGGCCATATTACTTTCTCCCTGTTTTGGTACAGTCAGTGAGATGGCTGCATGCTTTTGTGTCAGCTGACCAGGTATGTAATATGCATTTGCTTTTGAAAATATTCAATTCTACCAGATGTGTAGTTTATAAAACATAGGCAAAATCTTTTAAGGTGTTTTCAGTATAGGTAAGCAGCTAGTAAGCAAAAAGTTTGTTGGATATAGGTAGAGCTGATGAGGTGTCGTAAGCATAAGAAGCTACCAAGTACGGGTGTGTGTGTGTGTGTGTGTGTGTGTGTGTGTGTGTGTGTGTGTGTG
>NW_020837965.1:7536164-7571550 GCF_003676395.1 Aethalodelphis obliquidens | reverse complement strand
TGTGTGTGTGTGTGTGTGTGTGTGTGTGTGTGTGTGTGTGTGTGTGTAACAGAGAAGGGTGAAAGGACCAACAGATGCCTAATATTCATGAAGCACCTGGGTATTAAAAACACATGCAACTAAAAATACAAGAGGCAGTAAATATTCAGGATGTCCTAACTATACACAAGCACTTAATATATATGAGGCTTTAATTCATCGCCCATTGGTGACACCCATTCTGCCTTTCTGCGTTCTCTGCCCATGAAATACAAATAAAACCCATGGCTTCCCTTCAGGCTAATCGGCAAGCTCCAGCTGTGGCTAGCTGTACTGGTCCCTGTGTGTCTGCAATAGAGCAAGTGTTGTGGACCCAGAGCGTCACCCGTCTGTGGGCTCATTTGCTCAAACCTAAGTTTTGGTCCTTGTAACCACACCTTTGGTGCATAGCCTTTGGTGCATAGGAAGACTAATGTGGCATAGAGAGATGGGATGTACGAACACTGCATATCCTAAGATTTAGATTGGGCAGCCCTTCCATTCTGTGCGCACAAGGTAGGTTATACCTAACTTACCCCAGCTCTTTCCCCTTGCTTCTCACTGTGTCTTAATTTGATTTAGTAACTCATGTTATTTGAGCATCTTAATTTAGTCTCTGAGCCTTTCTGTTCTATGACCTCTGGGATAGCCTGCCTGCTAGTGCCTTTGGAGGCTATCACTGCCTCAAGGTAATGCTCATTTGTCCTGGGATTTGGGGTTGAGAATGAATGATACAAAGGTGTGTTGGAGCAGCCTGAGGACCAGGCTGTGCTTGCCTTGGAATCCTGGCTATGGTGCCTGCCTCAGTCCCCAGAGTCCTCCTGATTCCAATGTTTTTCTCTTTTTTTTAATATGAAAGATGACATACATAAGGGAAAGTATATAAAATATGTGTAAAATTTGACAAATAATTATAATACAGACAACCATGTAACCTCACCAAAAGGTAGGGAAATTAATAACAGATGTAGGAGTTAAGCTTGCCTAAGACTAATTCTCCTGTAAGTTGGCCTCAGAAAAAATTTTGTTTCCTGCATAGATAGCACCACAGAAGTGGGCTATGGCCTGGTGTAAAGGCAATCAATCTTGGTCAACATAAGAGTTGGATCATGGTCTTCTGAATATCTCAGGAGAGGGTAAATTTTGACTTCTGCAAGTCTTGTCACTTGTGTGCTATGTCATAGACCTACAACTGCCAGACTCAGACACAAGCCCCTGGATTTGAAGGCATGGTGCTACTTCCAACACAAAGACTAAGCTGGCAGGGTAGGGCTGGAGCCAAGGTTCTGTCATTGTAATTAAAAAGCCCCAAAGCCCAAGGGTTACAATCTCTCTCGCAGAGTCATATCTCTGCCAGATATGCGTGTGTTGCCCAGGGTCCTGCACATGTGTTACTGATAGTATCAGCATGAGTTTCTCCCAATGAATCCAACTCCAGTAGCAACGGTATGTGTTATGCCTGCTGACTTGTCCTCATCTGCATGACGCAAACACTCCAGCATCCCAATCTCCATTCCCACGAACGCTTCCCCTTCATAATCCTCTCCATTTTTCCTGGGAATAACTACAGTCCTGTCTTTTGTGATCATTATTTTCTTGCTTTTCTTTATAATTCTACTACCAAGAAATTCTAAACAACTCAGTTTAGTCTCTCTTCCTATTTTGGAACTTTATATAGTATATGAGATTTTTCTACACTGCTGTGTGTAGATAAAATTTATTCATTTTTGTTGCCGTGAAGTTATTTATAAGTTATTTATAAATCTATTATAGATGATCATCTCAAAGTGGAATTGCTGGGTAGTTGGGTGTGTTTGCACTCAATTTTGAGAAGATACTGGCGAAGAGTTTACCATAGTGCTTGCACCAATTTATGCTCCTGCAGTGGAAGGAAGCTCTCTTGTTCTACATCCTCACCTCCACTTGGTATTGGCTGATTTTTCAGTGTTTCACAATCTGGTGAGTATATAATGATTCCTCATTGTGGTTTTATTTTGCATTCTCCTTATTTCCAGTGAGGCTGAGCACATTTTCATGTACTTATCAGCCATTTTAATTTTCTCTTTTGTTAAATGCTCATTCAAGTTCCAGGTACAAATTTATATTGAGTTAGATGTCATTTTCACATTTCATATTAGTAGGAGCTCTGAATATATTTTGGCTCTAGAAATTTGGTTCTTAAGTATCCTAAATATCATCTCCTACTCTGTAGTCTCTCTTTTCACTCTTTTTAAGGCATCTTTTGATGGATAGAGTTCTTAATTTTAATTCAGTAAAAAAAAAAAGCAATCTTTTCCTTTATGGGTAGAGTTTTTTGGGTCTTATAACAAAATCCTTCCCAACTCTGACTTCATAAAGATATGTTCCTGCACTATCTTCTTTAAAAGCTTTATAGTTTTACCTTTCACATTTTGATATTCAAGCCACTGGGAATTGATTTTTTGGTAAATGATTCTGCTTTCTTTTTAAAGCCAGGTTCTCCAACCTCCAATCAATTTTCCAAGTCCCCAGTCACCTTATAATAAATCCTCTTTTTCCTTTAGATACCCAGCATCAGTTTCTCCTGCTTTCAATCAAGAGCTCTGGCTGATAAAATGGACTACTGCCTTGGCTCCCATTCCTGGAATCCTGCCTCTCAACCCCAGCCCAGTTCTGTGCCCCGTGACTTGATGCTGACAGGTTTTTGTCTGAGTTTTGGACTATGCCCAAAGATTGCCATACTCCACGATCTTGTGTCTTACCTAGCAGACTACTTCGTATTTCAGAACCTCCTGTTGGATTGGTTCCACCAGCTCCTGTCCCACTGCCCAGCTCCATTATGAGCTCAAAATCATATTCCACTTATTCTCAAGATATGAGATGAAACTGTACACCAGCCTTAGACTCCCGGCTGGAAGAGCCCGAGGCCCACAGAAAGAAGGTAATAGAGATAACATTCATAAACCTTTGCCAATTGACGTCATCTGCTAGGCCAGACAAGTGAAAGCAGGCTTAACTCCCAGCTGGGGATTTCAGATCTTATTGCCATTCTTTGTCTCTCTTATCAGGAGACCATGCAGGAAGATTCACACTTTACTTCTTTCCAAGTGGTTTATTGATTTGTGGATCCAGTGAAACATGCATCAATTGAACTAACTATTCCCTTTAAGTAAGGGGTCGATTCACACTGTGCTGGAATTAACAGGCACAACTGAACTGCCTATTAGAGTTCAACCAAAGCACAATAGATGCACACAATGTGAGGGCAATCTGGAAATTAAATAGCTCTACTTCATCCCTAGCCATCAAAAGCCAGTGTGCTCTTATTTCTGCTTTCTCTGACTTCCTCTTCCCTCCCCTAAGACACACAACTTCAAAGAGATTATGTACACTATTTAATAGAAAATAGATTTCTTTCCCATCCTTCCACTTTCTCTTTATACCTCTAGGTATTATTTTCTTCACTATTTCTTAAGTGGATAGCAAACTTTGGATCCTTTCTTCCTAGATGACTGCTTAACTTCACATCTTCTCTGATCAAGTCACACAGGAAATAACAGCTAAGACAAGATGGCAAATATACTGCATTTAATCAGTGATTTTTCCTAATAAAAAATGTAAGCACTGTCCTCATACATCAATATGATTCCACTGACCTATCAGGGTTTTTTTTTTTTCCTCTTGATAATAAATAGTCTTTCTACAGCTCCTGTGACTAATAGTTATAGTACTTGGAAATTTTATACAGACTTCAAAGTCCTATGAAGTCCTCATCATCAAAACCACTAATGAAATAGGTAAGACTTATAGCATTATCTTTAGCTTCTGAGAAGGAAACTGAGGCTCAGAAGGAATTAATGAATGATCTGAGGTAAAGCCAGGACTCAATCTTGACTTTAATGACTGCTTGGCTAGCGCTTTTTCCAAGATGACTGTCCTGTATTAAAAGGTTCTCTATGTAGCTATACCTATTTATTTTATGCAAAATTTACCAAGAATCAAACCCACAACACTGGCTACATTCATATCTTTTTTAACCATCTGATTCCGTTCTTGGTATAAACATGCTATTATATGGACTATGAAGACATAAATTGTAATAATACTATTAAAATGTAGCTAGTTAAAGACTAGACATCATAAAACTCTTAGAGGAAAACACAGGAAAAACACTCTTTGACATAAACCACAGCAAGATCCTTTTTGACCCACCTCCTAGAGTAATGAAAATAAAAACAAAAATAGACAAATGGGACCTAATGAAACTTAAAAGCTTTTGAACAGCAAAGGAAACCATAAACAAGATGAAAAGACAACCCTCAGAATGGAAGAAAATATCTGCAAATGAAACAATGGACAAAAGATTAATCTCCAAAATATACAAACAGCTCATGGGGCTCAATGTCAAAAAACAAACAACCCAATTAAAAAATGGGCAGAAGACCTAAACAAACATTTCACCAAAGACATACAGATGGCCAAGAGGCACATGAAAAGATGCTCAACATCACTAATTATTAGAGAAATGCAAATCAAAACTACAATGAGGTATCACCTCATACCGGTCAGAATGGCCATTATCAAAAAATCTAGAAACAATAAATGATGGAAAGGGTGTGGTGAAAAGGGAACCCTCTTGCACTGTTGGTGGGAATGTAAACTGATACAGCCACTATGGAGAACAGTATGGAGGTTCCTTAAAAAACTAAAAATAGAACTACCATACGACCCAGCAATCCCACTACTGTGCACATACCCAGAGAAAACCATAATTCAAAAAGACACATGTACTACAATGTTCATTGCAGCACTATTTACAATAGCCAGGACATGGAAGCAACCTAAGTGTCCATCGACAGAGGAATGGATAAAGAAGATGTGGCACATATATACAATGGAATATTACTCAGCCATAAAAAGAAACGAAACTGAGTTATTTGTAGTGAGGTAGATGGACCTAGAGTCTGTCATACAGAGTGAAGTAAGTCAGAAAGAGAAAAACAAACACAGTATGCTAATGCATATATATGGAATCTAAAAAAAAAAACGGTACTGAAGAACCTAGTGGCAGGGCAGGAATAAAAATGCAGACATAGAGAATGGACTGGAGGACACGGTGGGGAGGCGGAAGCTGGGAAGAAGTGAGAGAGTGGCATGGACATATATACACTACCAAATGTAAAATAGATAGCTAGTGGGAAGCAGCCCGCAGGGAGATCAACTCAGTGATTTGCCAGGACCTAGAGGGGTGAGATAGGGAGGGTGGGAGGGAGGCTTAAGAGGGAGGGGATATGGGGATATACAGTATGCATATGGCTGATTCACTTTGTTGTACAACAGAAACTGACACAGTATTGTGATTGTGAAGCAATTATACTCCTCTATTAAAAAAAAAGTTAATAAAAGGTAATTTACCAAAAAAAGAAAAAAAAAGTAGCTAAGATTCTGGGAGTGTTCAATGTATCAAATACAATCTAATTTGAGGTTTGGGGGGTTTTTTTGTTAGCAATTCAGATTCAAAAATTATCTTATTCATTATTGAGATTAAAAAACCAAACATATTTCAATAAAATGTGTTTAAACAAGAAAGGTCAAATTTCAGACTTCCATCTTTATTAGCATACAGATTGAGTAAACAGGCTTTTTGCAAACATATTTAGGTCTTTATAACTATTGAGAAGAGGCAGGGGATAGTTGGTTTCAGGGCACAAATCTGATAACACAATCTGTCCCTTTAATTTTTTTGAATACTTAGCTGTTAATTTCAAGGCTGGGTGAAATTCTACTGCATTAGAAATAAAGGATTTATTTAAATAGGATTACAAGAAATGAAAGAAGAATATTCAAGAAATTTTATTGTACATGTTTATTTTTAAAATCTTCTACTCTATTCTGATGACTCCTCTGAAAGAACAAAGGGAAATATTTTTCATGCTGTTGTTTATTCAATTCATTCTTTAATTTCACCCGCTTGTTAATTCAATCTCCATTATTCATATAGTAACTACCATGTGCTCCTTGCATCAGACGGCAGGCTATCAGTGCTGAGCACAGGGAGCTAAGAGGTTCCGCGGAAAAAGAACTAATCACCACCTTGAAAATCAGGGCAAGCTTGCAAGAAGAGATGACATCTACGCTCAGAGAACGAATAGAAGCATCCCACTATATAAACCCAATTTCATAAGCTGTCACGTGAGCATGAAAGCCTCTTTAGTTATTTAGTGGGATGCGAAACACGCAAGAGAACTAGAAGTCTATGATTTTCATGATTTCTACCCTGGGGTCTCAAATTCCTACAATTCCATAAACTAGTTCCAATACTTCAAACAACCTGAGAAAAACTGAACTGCTCTTCCTCACTCTTGTTTGTTGTTTACTGGCTGCCCTGACTCTGAACTTTTATATCAGCCAGATGTAGCCTACTTCCGAAGACAGCCCTTATGATAAGTCATATAATCCCCAATACTGTTCATAGAAATTACCCCAAACCCCCTTATTTTACTTCAAAGTCTACTCCTCTCCTGTGTTACTTAAACTAGTTTTGAGTGTTGGGCTTGTTTCTCAGTCTTTCTGTGGAGGAGCTTTAGCTCCTCGTAATTTTAATCACCCTCCCCCTTTCACACACACAAGTTACCCCAAGAAAGAAGAAATCCAGAATTTAAGAAAGAAATATGTTTATTTTTATACCCAACAACATAAATAAATCCCTTGGTCTCCTTTAACCAGGATGCTGGCTGTAGCTGATGCTGTTTGAGGTATCCCTAACAAAGTCACCCTTCTATCTTTGCTAAAAGAACCCCACTTTTGTGCAGGCAATGGACAGCAAAGTGCTCAGAAAAGATGGGCCACTTGCCCTTCCCCAGAGATTGAACTCTGACGGGCCTAAGTCTACATGCCAGTGATTGGCTCAACATCCAGTTCTATTCATTGGCATTTTAAGACAACACAGCTAGGAGCTTCTAGAAAATATTTTTCTCTATGATAAAAAAAAAAGATACCTTTTTTATTTCTTCCTGCTTGTGGATGTCTTTGGAAGCTTTGAGACCCCTTTGGGTAAGGATGTGATGCCATCTTGTGACCTTGAGTAGACAAGCATAAAGACAAAGCCAGCATGCTGGGTATGGTTACACTAAGAAATTAGAAAGAGCATGGATCCTACGTGACACCACTGATCTGTTGTACAATCTTAGAACTGCCCTGTCTCTGAAGTTTTTTTTTTTTTACAGCAGGTTCTTATTAGTTATCTATTTTAAACATATTAGTGTATATATGTCAATCCCAATCCCCCAATTCATCACACCCCCTTTTCCCCCCTTGGTGTACATACATTTGTTCTCTACATCGTGTCTCTATTTCTGCCCTGCACACTGGTTCATCTGTACCATTTTTCTGAACTTCTTTTTGATTGAAATACAAAATGTCCTTCTGGTTTACTCATCTTCTATGGAGAAATTCTGGAGCTACCACTGTCCTCCTGCCCTGCTGACCTGACAATGTACCTAATTTCCCTACCTTAAACTTTGCTTCTCCCTAAGGAATTTAGCTCCAACTCCCCTTCCCCACTTACCACCCTGTCTGGATCTCTTTCCAATCTAACAGCACCAAGAAAACATGCAGTTCAAGCTGATGGACCCAAACTCTGACTTTGAGTTGTCTGGCCCATCCTGGTAATTTGAGAGAAGACAGGAGATGAAGAATATACTTTGATGACAAATAAGTGGAAATCACTTATCACATAATAATCTTACTTTTGGGCAGACAAAAGTAGCTTAAAAGATGAAGTACATAGCTATTTTAAAATTTTCTAATAAGAAATAGTTTGAGAATCACTATCATAATTCAGGTATTCATTTTGGCCTCATGGAAAAAATTTGGAAGAGATGAGTCTTTAAGATCTGGCCAACTGAAACCTTTCAAAAAGTGACAGCCAGGGGCTTCCCTGGTGGCGCAGTGGTTGAGAGTCCGCCTGCCGATGCAGGGGACACGGGTTCGTGCCCCGGTCCGGGAAGATCCCACATGCCACAGAGCGGCTAGGCCCGTGAGCCATGGCCACTGAGCCTGCGCATCCGGAGCCTGTGCTCCACGATGGGAGAGGCCACAACAGTGAGAGGCCCGCGTACGGTAAAAAAAAAAAAAAAGTGACAACCAATTTCGATTCTGGGTAGTCAGTCACGAATAAAAAATTCCAAATCCAGAAAAATTTTAAGGCAGAAAAGCTATTTATACAGCCAAATATTAGAAACCATCTATATAATAACCAATGGTAGAAAATCAATTAAGTACATTACAGTGTAGCCATATGATACAGTAATTAAAATAGTATTTTAGGGACTTTCCTGGTGGTCCAGTGGCTAAGACTCTGTGCTCCTAGTGCAGGGAGCCCGTGTTCGATCCCTGGTCAAGGAATTAGATCCCCTGCTGCAACTAACACCTGGCACAGCTAAATAAATAAATAAATGAATATTTTCTAAAATAGTATTTTAGTATTTTATTAACATAAAAGTGCTGATTTGTTAATAAGGAAACAAAATATGGATAAGAAATTTATAATTTCTTATTTTAAGAACCATATTTTAATAAGACCACATATAGAGAAAAGATGACAAGAAAATATTACTAAAATGAACAGTGACCTAATAATAGAAAAATGGGCAATTTTCATCGTCTTTTTATTTTTCAATGCTTTCCAAATGTTCTTTTACAAACGTCTATGAGCTGCCAAACCCAAGGTCATTGCCACATTTGGTTTATTGGCAGCTTCCTTTCAGCCACAGCCTGACACTGGACACAGGGCTTGGCAAATGCTCCCAAGTAAATAAAGCACAATTAGTATACGTAACGCCAAACCAGATGAAAACTGAAAGTTTCAAACCAAATAATCCAGATGTTCCAAATTCCCAGATGTTTGTGGGAAAGTAAACTAAATCACCAATCTTTAACTGCTTAGTTTTGTTTCCATTACAAGTTGTGGCTTTAAGAAGCTGGGTGTTGAAACAATAGCAGCTAAGATGTCTGAGAAACTGGAGTAGGAAGCTCTGGCACAGACAGAAGTTTACCGAGCACCTGTCTAAACTGCATCTGTGCTAGAGCATAACTGCTGCCAAAGAAAGGTCCAGATTTTTAATAGAAGCATGTCTAGTACAGTAGTTTACAGGATGCCTCTACTGGTCTAGAGAGAAGGGAAGAAATACTGCCATTGACACAAGATGAAAGAATGGTTGGGTTCCATTAGGAATATTTTATAAACCTCTAATCCTGTCTTCAAGGACTGTAAAGAGTCACTTAACCAACCACAGGGACTGGGGTTTCCCAGAATAGGCACAGCTCCTCAGCTGCCTTCTAATCTCTCACTTGCCTGGAGAGGTGCCAAGGTATTAACATTTAAATCACTAAAAAGGGAACGTAGCCTCTCTCAGTTGTTTCTATCCCATTGAGGCTATTTCTCGATATAGCCTCAAACTTCCCAAGGGGATGGAAAACCTCACTCTATTAGTATCAGCATCAGCTTGCACAGAAACAGCTGCAGCATCCTGGAATAAGAATTAGATGGGGAATCTGGAAGCCTCTCTTCTAATTCTAGCTGTGCTGGGAACAACTTTGACCTTAGGCAATCCACAAAAACTCTCAGATTCACAGATTCTTCATCTTTAGGAACTTGATGAGTTGATCTCTAAGGCCTCAATAATTCTATTTTCTTATCCTTAAATGTAACCACCTGGTGGATGTCTGCCACCTGGATGCTCACAGAATCCTCCCAGAGTCCCCTTTTACCTTAAAGTGTGGAAATCCTGGTGCTCTCTCCACATTTTCTGCAAGTTCTCTGGAAATATATATTCTCACAGTCACCTCTTGCTCTAATTTCCTGCATCGCTGCATTTTCAGTCACCTCATCTTAAATCCAGCCATACTTCCTTCCCTCTACACCTTTTCACCCCACAGCGTGGCACTTCCCTTTCTTTTTTATCCATCTCTCTCCACCCCCAAAACAGGCAAGGTAAGGTCTGAAGAAAATACAGAATTGAAAACAGAGTCAGTACCCAAAGGAAAGCAGGCTGAGGAACTGGGATGTAGGCTGAACAAAATGTCCAGCCTAACAAGGGAGTCTAGGCAGGGGGATGAAAATCAGGTCCAGTTATATAAAGAACTGAATAAATAAATGTAGGAGAAGAGACAAATCTTTCTTACAGAAGACTTCCAAATAATTTATGTAGAAACTATAAGGGAAGAAAAGCATTTTTCCCTCTACCCTCCTAAGTTTTTGGACTGGAACTCTGCAAACTAGACTGAAAAAAGACAAGTTAACAAAAGAAAAACAAGAAGTTTATTAACACATGGAGAAAGCGTATACATGAAAGAAACTCAGTAATGAGTAACTCAAAGAAGTAGTTAGAATTGGGACTTATGTAGCATCTTGGCAAAGGACAATACATTTGTAGAGAAGTGACAAGACAAAGGAAAAGAGTTGAGGCTTCCAAGAGTGGCAAACCATGGTAACGTAAATACGTGCGGGAATCCAGTGGGAGATGAGGGCTGCTTTTGCAGGTCCATGTTGACACCAGCTTCCTGTCTTTCTCTTGGCCGTAAAATTTCCCCAGAAGAGAGAATTTATGGCCATTCTCATTTCTCAGAAGTTTCTTCTCTTAGTCAGATATAAGGGAAGCTCTGGGAAGGCTTCTTTCTGCACCTGTTGAATCTCAAATGCCTTTAGCTCAAAATAACTCATATACCAAAGTGCTGTATTTGGGGTGGCATATTTTGATCCTATATGATACTTTCCCCTCCAAGATGTGCAGCTTAATCTCTTCCCCCCTTCTTTGAGTGTAGGTGAACCGAATCACTTACTTCTAAAGAACAGAGAATGAAAAGTAACTTTACAGTGGTTAAACCAAACAACCAGCTCAGGTGATCAAGGTCAACATCCACAGTGATAAGTCATGTTGGTAGTATATGCACTTGATATGATGTGACAAAAAATGGTCCTTTACCTCTGTAATCTTCCTTCCAAAGACCTATAACCCCAGACTAATGATGAGAAAAACAAAATTTCAAGTTGAGTAACACATTAGGAAATACCTGACCAATGCTCCTCTAAACTGTCATGGTCATCAAAAACAAGGAAAGCTGAGAAACTGTCAGAGCCAAGAGGAGCCCATGGAGACAAGATGACTAAATGGTATCCTTAATGGATAAAGGGCATTATTGGAAAACTGGTGAAATCCAAAGTAACATGTGGAGTTCACTTCATAGTAATGTATCAATGTTCATTTCTCAGTTACAGCAAGTAAACTACAGTAACTTAAGATGTAAAAAATAGGGGAAACTGAATGGGGGAAGGTGGAGACTCTCTAAGCTCTTTTTGCAACTTTTCTGTGAATCTAACACTATTCTAAAATTTAAAAGTTTATTTTTAAAAATTCAGGTTCAAAGTCAACGGGCTGAATTTGGAGATGATCAAAGCAATCTCAGACGTAAAACAGGAGGTGGGCCTGGAGCGGTTATAGAAAGCAACCTCCAGACCCTTTGAAGGGGACCAAGGATTTACTTAGGGATAAGGAAGAAGCTGGGAAGGCACGGTCACTAGAAATCAGAAAAAAATTACTTACAGGTTTCTGCAAAATGATTTGCTCTTTTATTAATTCAAGCTGCAATATAAGGAACAATCCAAATGTCCAGAGAGCTGTATTTCCAACTTAGAAAGCCCAAGACAAGCCGTGTCCTCAGGAGCTAGCATTTACTTCCTTTAGCCACGCTCATAACAGAACTTTGCCCTATGAAAAGATTTTGAGGAAAACCAGAAAGCCCTGAAAAAAATACCTCGCTGAAACAAAGAGAAGTGACAGTGACTGAGTGGCTTGAACAATGCAAGATTAAGATCGTGCCTAAGGATAAAGTGACAGAAAAAGCCAGGTGGGAATCTGACAAAAATTGCCTTCTGTCTCAGAAAAGAGCCTGGCTGGAAACGTCACCTTTTCACTCAAGGCATTGGCTTCAGGCTCTCTTCAAGTCACATTGACTGAGCTTCCTGAAAAAAAAACAAAAAACTTTCCCAGCTATAAACCCCACAGCTCCCCATACTACTGTCTAGAGGCTGTGCTTTGCTGCCTTATTCACTGCCTTTCACATCGACTGACTGGAATGAGAGCTCTGTGGACAGAAGTGGGCCAGTTAGGCCTGAGGAACACCAATGTGAAAGGCAAGCTGCTTTTTCTCCCTTCTCTATTTCCAGGGCAGGGGCCAAGTCCCTAAAAGGGGCAAAAAAACCCATCTTATCTTTCTTAGTTAACACACCACCAATCACCAGCCCAGTTGCAGCAGTCGTCTGATTCCCACTTCCCCTCGTGCCCCAAACCTATCCCACTAGCAAATTACACCAATTTAAATGCTTGAACATTGCCTGAATCTGCCCACATGTCTGCACTTCCACTGTTACCTCCACAGTCCACCTCACCTGGACTTCTACAATAACCTTGTTTTGGCTTTGGGGTTCTCCAGTGTCCCTATATGTCTACATATGGATTTCTTTTCCTTTATTATGCTTGGGACTCACTGGCATTCCATAATCAGAAGATTGGAGCCATTCATCATTTTTGGAAAACTACAACCATATCTTCAACCAAATCCCAATGAAATTTTCAATTTATGCTTCATCCTATTTTCTCTATGATCTCCTGGAACACTGATTGGATTCATGTTGGGTCTTCTCATTCTCCTTCATGTTTCTTAAAGTCTCCTTTATATTTTCCAACTCTTTGCTACTCTCTATGCAATTTCTTTAGCTCCATCTTTCAGTTCATTAATCTTCCCCTTCAGTTATGTCTAATCTACCATTTATATCATCTTTTGATTTTAATGTCAATTATTACCGTCTTTGATTTAAAATAGGCCCCCTGTATCCAAAGGTTTTGCATCCACAGGTCAACCAACCATGGATTGAAAATACTCAAAAAAATAAATTCCAGAAAGCTCCAAAAAGCAAAACTTAAATTTTCTGCATGCCAGCAACTATTTATATAGTATTTACATTGTATTAGCTATTATAAGTAATGTAGACACTATTTAAATCATACAGAAGGATGTGTGCAAGTTATATGCAAATACTACACCATTTTCATATATGAGATGAGTATCCATGGATTTTGGGATCAGCAGGGGGCCTAGGGACGACTGTATAAGTTGCTGGTTCTTTTTCAAACCTACCAGATCAATGTTCATCGTTTCTTCCTATTGTCCTATTTCTTTAAAAATTAAATATACTTATTGTATAATCTGTACTTAATCATTTCTAGTATCTGTAGTTGATGCAATATGACTCTGTAGTTTGTTATTTCTGTTGATTCATACAAGCTTTTCTCCTATCTTTAGGATTTGGGGCTCATAACACTATTGTGAAATTTTTGAGGTTCGATTTTAAAATACATTCCTCCTGGGAGAGTTTGTATATGCATTTTCCAGAACCTTGGGAGTCTAACACTAACTTTTAGATTTCAGAGTTTCAAGGCATCCAAGCTGTGAGGAATTCAGAGACTAAACCTGCACAAGTGTAGGCTATGATCAGCAATTCTCAGGGTGAGGGAGACTTTTATTTTCAGCTGTACCCACAGCCAAAGTCAATATAGATAAGTGTCCCGTCACCCCTTCTCTGCGGGGGGCGGGGGGGTAGGTTTTCCCTGGTTCACTCAATGAAGGCATTATTCCTTGAGACTCCCAGCTTTGTGCACAATTTGCAAATATTACCCCCTACCATGCTTTGGCTTGATTAAAATCCAAACCACTGGCTGTCAGAATGGCAGACAACACAGAATACCAGGGCCAACTACTACTCCAGAGCCTGCTTAACCTGTAGATTCATATTTACTTTCTGACTTGGGAAGAATTCAATTATTTTTCCTCAAGGTCAGCCACACATTAAAGACAATGAGCCTTATTTTTTTTAATATCCAGTATTTTCAAGTATGCTGTGCAAAGAAGACTTTCTATGAACTTCTAATCTGTCACAGTTTCCAACATAGAACTTGCAATAGCCTCCTAATGGGTCCCTGATTCCACTCTAACCTCATATAATCCATCTTCTACCTAGCAGCCAGAGCTATCTTCTTAAACACACTGCCAAAGAGAGGTAATTAATAAAGATCTCACAGGCTGTTTTCAGAATCTTACTTGCAAACATCACTCTTCTCTTCCAGGTCTGCTTGAGGGAAGCCTCATGACTATGCACTACACGTTAGCGTCATACGTAACCTGGCTGTCAGCCTTGGACTTTCCCATATCTTTTAGCTTGCTGAATTTCCTTGTCCTTTAGGATGGAAGTTAAAATTTGGCTTACATTTCCAGCACTAGTCCCAGCACTAGTCCTTGGGAGTCTTAGAGGACTTACTTTTCTCTTTAGTATCTCAGGGTCCACATTCCTGCACCTTTAGAGTTAACAATCTCTGTCTTTCATCTTACCTCCTGAGTGTATTCCTACTCTGTCCTCGTGACCTGGTAGGTCACCACCCCAATCCTGTCATTCCCTATCATATCACTGATAAGTCATTTAAAGGACATAAGCATTGAAAAGATTAGGCTGCCCATAACCTCCTAATATTATAGATCAATAAAACCAAAATTTATTTTCGAAATGTCACAATTTACATGTATACTGAAATAAAAAGTCTTCTTATTAAATTTTCATAGTGGCAAATTCAGAATGTGTTAATGAAAATTAAACTTCTCGGTCTCTCAGTGTCTCAGAACGTACATGTTGTGTAGTGTACCAAGTTAATGTTACGTGTAGAAGATAATCCTGAAGGCTTATGCCAGTTGGGAAGTTTAGCTGGGAAATTTATGTCACTTTTTCGCAAGTATAGCCTGGCCAACAATTTAAATCTAAATAATCAACATTAATACCAGACAACACTGTTGTCAAGGTCCCTCGGCTATCCTCACTCACAGAATGGTTTTCCCGGTCACCGCTTCCTCCACTTGCGTCTCATTTCTGCCCCACTGTTGGGCCCCCAGTTCCTCCCTGTTGAGCTCCTCGTACTCCTCCTGGGGCCACTGCTCATTCCAAACACTCATAATTATCATTAACTCTGGTGAAGAGCCATTTACCCAACTCATAGCAAGTCTAGATTATGCTTGGAGGGACGAATTTTCAATATCAAACACTCCCATTACTTTGTATCCCAAAATAAAACCAGGCCTCTCCCTGAGAGGAATCCCAGCCTCAATTGCCAACAAACAAACAACAATAACAACAACAAAAGAAAACCTTTTCTTCCTATTATGGGGACTGAGTTGGAACCCCATAGTTAATATAAAGATTATTTTAAGCTGAAGACATTTGAGATTCAACAGATGCAGAAAGAAGTCTTCCCGGAACTTCCCTTATCTGAATAAAAGCAGCAACTTCTGAGAAATGGGGCTGCCATAAATTATCTTTTTAGGGTGGCTCTACTCCTAAGAGGAAGGAGAACCTACCATAAATCCCGCACTCTGGGGAGTTTTATAACCCTGAAGAAGGCAGAAAGACCACTCATATCTGCACAAACATCATCATAAACCTTCTTATCGCTTAATTGTTCTTCTAAGAACCCATTTCACTTTCCTAAAGGAATCTATCCTTCCCTTAAAAGCCTTTTCTCGCCCTTCCCTTTCCCCTACGAAGTTTCCCCTACTAAGCCTCTAACTTTAACCATTTAAAGAGCTACTTCTTTTGCAAGCTCCTATATGCATACAAATAAATTTTTTCTCCTGTTTACCTGTTGTTAACCAGTTTAATTGGCATGCTCCAGTCACTAAACTTAGGAAGTTAGAGGAAAAGTTTTATCACACACAGCTAACACCAATTTCTATATTTGGAAGCCATAGTTTTCTTTCTTTTTTTTGCCAGATGTGTTTTTGTTTTGTTTTAACCAGCCTTATTGAGGTAAAATTTACATATAATAAACAGCACACATTTAAATTATACAATTTGATGAGTTTTGACAGATATGTACACCCATGAATCTACCATTACATTCAAAGTATACAGCATTTCCATAAGCCCCCAAACATTCCTCAAGCCATTTAGCGGTCAATCCCCTCCTCCAACCCTAGTCCCCTGGCAAACAATGATCTTTCTGTCAATATAGTTTTCTATTCTTCTAATGTCTTTGTCTGGTTTTAGTATTAGGGTAGTGCTGACCTCATCAAGTGAATTTGGAATTACTCTACCCTCTGCAAGCCATGGTTTTCTTTTAAACCTAATATTAACCTAATATTAATATTAGCTTGTAGCTGTCACTTAGCACATGCCACCTGATAGTTAGATTTGGCCCCAGAAAACATTAATCACCAGCCTCAAAATAAAACCAAAAATGCCTTCTAGGATCTCCATTCCCCCAAATACCTATATAGTTAGCAGCATATAGTTTGGCTCTTTTGGAAAATTCTTCCTTGAATGTGACCTCCTTGCAGGTGATGCCTTTTTTTAATTCACTGGTCTAAAACCCAGCACTAGTAAAGAAGCGGTACTCAATTAATATTGGCTAAATTGAATTGATCAGGACATTGGTTGTAAATTTAATCTTGGCAGTAAAGTGAATCCTGTGATAATCATTTTTAGACATTTTATGAATGCACTAAAAGATGTAATCACCCAAAATTAATATTTACTGATCGAATAATGCTATTTAAGTACAACTAAGGCCCTATTAACCAGGAACTGCAGGAAACAAAGTAACACAAATAGTACACTCCCTCCCACAGGTTATGGAAAACTGAAGATCCCACCCCCAGGGCTAAGCATTTGCCTCCTCCACAGCTCAGCATATGGAGAATGAAAAAGTGTTCTTGCAGCTTCTTCAAAAGAATAGACTTTTACAAAGGAAAAGCTTAAATCCCCCCTTACTTATACCCAGCCCTTACCAAGGTGAAAAAAAGAGAATATTTGGAAATTAGTTACTTTCCTTGTATACTCCCTGCAAATTATGAATGCATCTTCTCTGATCAATTTTGCACTTGGTGAGATTTTTTAAAAATTTATTAAGTATCATATTCAAAAATATAGAATTGTTATCATCATAGTTGTTTTTTTAAACTAATTTCATCTCTGCACAAATTGAGTAAGGGACTGAGCTAAAAAGTCTCAAAATCTATACTTCCTTACCTCCTTTGGGACAGAAAGGAGGTCCAAAGGGAAAGGGCTGGTAAAATCTGTGTTTCAAACTCTTAATTCTATTTTTCAAATCTGCACCTACATCTATGATTCCTTAAGTGAAACTGAAACAGAAAAATCAGGAGAGACAACTTCTAACCCTGCCCCAAATCCTCCTGTTCTGTCTACTAGAATCATGAGATAAATAGTCCATGTTATAATCAATAGATCACACACACACATAAAGACCCATGAAGAACGACAAAGAGGGAGGGGAAAAATGATTGTAATATTTGTCTGTTTAGCCAAAGGGCTGGAGGAAAAAAAGACACTGAACAAAGATTTTTTGAGAAGTTACTGATCTCCCACTGGAGGCTGTAGTTGCTAACTGAGCTGCTCATTCCCAGCATATCAATTCATTGTGGTAAGAGATGTGGCCCGTTTCCATAGTAAAAGGAGAAATTAACAGCTTCACACAGCTTTTTTTTTTTATTACATCTGAGATATATTTGGTTATTCTAGTCAGCCACTAAAGGCAGTCACTGTTCTTCTCCCACTTAAGACTTGCAGTTGTAAAGACCCAAAAGGCTTAAACATGGGAAAATCTTCAGGGAATCTTCATGAACTTTCAGAGTCCTTAGTTTAGCTCTGTAAAAGTTCCCAAAGTCCACAATGCCTAGTGATAAGCAATTATTCAGGTTTAAATATTTTAGCACTAATTGATTCTCTCATTTTAACTGCAGAAGTAATTTCCCTGAAAGTTTACAATTTGTACTCACAGGGGAAAGTGGAAGAGAATGCCAAACCTGCTCAGGGACAGGACTTGAATGATTTCATCCTCAACAATTCTGCTAGTTATTTGTTTGAGGGTGACTCTAGCCTTAAGCATTGACAATTCCTTTTGATTTAGACTGTTGTTTTCGTGCTTGTGAATTTAGTCCCAGAGGACTAAAATAATGAAAATTCCTTATAACGTATGATGACATATAGTTAGATTACTCTTGTAATAATGTTCAGACTTCTTGTCACAGCATAAAAGACTCTTCACCTGCCACTCCCTACCTTATAGGCCCAGTTTCACTTCCCCATAAATACCACCACCTACCCTGCATCTAACTGCACTGGATCATTCAATGTTACCGAATGCTCACATGCCCTTTGGCAACTCCATATCTGTGCATAGGCTGTACCTTCTGCATGAAATGCTCTGCTCCACATTTTTTGCCAGACAAATTTATTCTTCAAAACAAAACTTAGATACCACCTCCTAGAGAAAGCCTTTTCAGACTTCTTTAGGGAGTTATTTGCTCCCTCTCCTGTGCTCTTGGAGCTCTATACACACCCCTCGATTTTTTATTGTCTGTCTCCTAAAACAGATCTCAACCTTTTTTAGCATAAGGTTTCTTCAAGCTCAAGACAGTGCCAGGCACATAGCAAGCATTAAAATGATCACTGAATGCATTGTGGGTGACTCTCCCACTTGTGAAATTCTGTTAACAGCTCTCAACACTCACCGCTAAAAGAGGTGCTGTAACATTGCTTTATTAATGTTTTCAATTAATACATGCTACCTGCCCTGTTTCAAAATGGCATTTTTAATGATTCAATTAACAACTTAAAAAAAATGTCCTCCTAATTTACTCCTTCCACTTTTACTATTTTAAACTTTGCCTCTCACTTTAAGCCTGTCCTCTCTGGGCAAGTATATCGAACTTTGAACATGGATCCAATTATCTAGAAGCACAATGGTGTTCTCACTGGGGCCCTGAGTATGACTGCGCGAGGGACCCAAATACTAGGCAGTATCAGGAGACCTAGTAAATGCTTGCCTCTTCCAAGAAATTACTAGGACCTAATTAAATTTCATTCACAAAGATAAAGCTTCCCAACATTTTTTTTTTTTTTTTTTTTTTGCGGTACGCGGGCGTCTCCCCGTCGTGGCCTCTCCCGACACGGAGCACAGGCTCCGGACGTGCAGGCCCAGCGGCCATGGCCCACGGGTCCAGCCGCTCCGCGGCATGTGGGATCTTCCCGGACCGGGGCACGAACCAGTGTCCCCCGCACCGGCAGGCAGACTCCCAACCACTGCGCCACCAGGGAAGCCCCCCAACGTTTATTTTCAGAAAGCAAATAGAGAAGGGATTTTATTTTCAAGGATGTTGAAGTAGAGGAAAGCGACACTACGTGGATTCTCTTCTACAAAATTCTTCCATTCACGCCCAAGCAAAAAAAGTCAGGTCTCTCTTTCTATTCAATTATTCCACATTTTGCCCTTGTCTTTGTCTCATTTAAAACCAATAGAAATCTGTGGGGAGCCTCCAGTTGGATGAGACAAATGACTGACCTTCAAAGAGTTTACAATCAGTGAGGAAAACCACCATATAATGTAACTTACTCCAATATGGGACAGTGACATATGGTACACTTAACTGAAGGAAGAATCCAAAGAAGGGCATATTAATTTTGACTATTAAGGAAGGCCTTTTAGAGAAAGTAGTGCATCAGGACTTAAGGAGGAGAGGAATTTATGTAAGTGGCACCATGAACAGAGACACGAACCTGTTTCCCCTGCATCGGCAGGCAAACTCTCAACCACTGCGCCACCAGGGAAGCCCAGTTTTTTTTTTTTGTTTTTCAGATGGAATTTTAATTATAGTTAAGATGCAAATTCCCTTTAATTTGAAGCAGGGGTGAGGGGGAAAATTTGGTTGAGTTATGCATAGTTTTAATTGGCTTCAAAGCTTCAGTCCTTGCAGAAAGGCAACTTTCAAAATCAGAACCTGGAAAACCCTATTGCTCAAAATATTTTTCCACTCCAGTCCTAAGTTTCCTTTCTTCTATTCCTTGTCTACTTGAAAGTTGCATGGGGCCATAGTGAATGGTTTGCACAATTTGCTATATTGACTGGCAAACATGCAACTTAACACAAAACAACATCAGTCTCTCATCATTTAAAGAAGGCTCATTACAAACCAGTAATTCATGAATTAAGTCCCATCCATAAGGAATAATTTGCACTAACTGTACTAAGTTAAGTTGATAAATTATATAGGATTCAGAGACAAAATCCTTGTTATGTCAATATGGAGATATTTTCCAATGTTTTGAAGTGTAGAATTTTACTAGCAGGTGCTGACAACTCCACTCTGTGATGTTCTTTCCAAAAGATTAAACATTAGTCCTCGAAAGTAGTTGTGTGGCTTGGAGGTAATCAGGAGTCTTCTACAAGCAATCTGGAAGCACTGCTGTCTGTTAACTAGAACAGAATGTTACTTCCTAGATTCTGGGAGCTCCCTTGGAATTGAACAAACTCTAGCAAAACATGTCAAGCAAATTCTTCCATTAACACTCTAGGAATGGAGTAGTTTCTGCCTTTTTTTTTTTTTTACCACCACCAGAAAACATTCAAAGCAGATTATTCTACAGGCTACTAAGCAACATAGGACTGCCCTCTGAAATACTCTGAACGTGGGTTGATTTCTTACTCAACAGAGCGATTTTATAGTCCCTCTTGAATTTTGCCCTCTAGTAGCATAGCCACAATTTGAATAACATTTACAACTGCTCAGTTATGAGGTCCTGTCTGATCACAAACGCATGAGAATGGCAGCGTGAACAGTGTAGCACAGTGAAAATAATTTGGGCTTTGGAAACAAGCAGAGCTAACTCTGACACTGTTGGTTTTCAATTTGGGGCAAGACTATGACCACTGATCCTCTGTTTACTCATCCTTAAAATGGGGACAAATGATAGGATTTACTACAATTATTCTGAGAGTTAAATTAGATAATGCATGCAAATAATTACATGCAAATAATAACTATTATGACATTATGCCCAGGTTATAGGAACAATCTCCACTGGATGATAATCTACTGGATCATCCTAAGTGTGTAAATAAATACAAGTCAACACTCCTGATATGTAGGGAGGAGAAAAAGTATTTCCTAGAATGAAGGACCTAGAAATCGTGTTTATCCAGCTTCTATCTGGTTAGTGAATGAATCAATTCCTTTTTTGGTTGACATATATAAGCATGTATGTATGTATATATGCATAAAATCCCAGTTTTAATAAAACAATCATTTATTAATCTCCATTAGGTAGGAGATATGTCCCAATGCCTAGTTTCAACACACTCAATTAATATAAATAAATACTTGTTAATCAATAAATGTAGATCAGGTTTGTATTATTTCCTACTTGGAATTCTACTTGGAAAATGTTATTTGCCAAGACATAGAGTAAGGTTTCTTCTAGTAAAATATCATAGTGTGGTTTTATATATCCAGAAATGCTTTAAGTATTCATAAAAATATGAATTAATAACACAGGATTTTAAAAACTTAACTTGTAGACCGGTTTTACTTTGGGGAAAAGCAGGAAGCCAATCACACTGTGGAGAACTAAACATTACTTGACAAAGCAACTTAAGTTCTGGCAGGTACTGAGATTTCGATTTCACCTACTCTCTCATGTTCTCAGAAGAACTCTTGAGTTAACCCAAGCTGAAAATAAAATTCCAATTCCAATCTGTCATTTTTTTTTTATTATAGTTCAACTTAAGGGGCATCATGGAGCTTTAGGGAAGGCAGCTGATGAGAACCCTTGAAGATATATAATTTAGAGATGACATCTGGAAGTAAATAAAGTCCTTTGAGAGGCTGATTTAATGAAATGCAGTAGTTGTACGACTGTCATTTAGGTGAAATAAATTTTAAAAGACGTGGTTTCCTCCACCCTGAACAAAAAGTCCTTACTCAGCCTCAATTTTAAAAGGTAATGGGGGCTTGCCTGGTGGCGCAGTGGTTGAGTGTCCGCCTGCCGACGCAGGGGACACGGGTTCGTGCCCTGGTCCGGGAAGATCCCACATGCCGCGGAGCGGCTAGGCCTGTGAGTCATGGCCGCTGAGCCTGTGTGTCCGGAGCCTGTGCTCCACAACAGGAAAGGCCACAACAGTGAGAGGCCTGCGTACCGCAAAAAAAAAAAAAAAAACTGTAATGGGAAACTTTTCAAAATTCCATAGTAAAGGTAATGCAAAACGGAACTTTTCAAGATAAAATTTGTAGCATGGAATAAAGTTCTGAAGAAGTATGGAAGCCAGGCTCTAGTGCACTAATGGCCAAAAAGCTCCCTATTTTCTTCTCATCTATTTATTCCCCTTGTTTCTTCTCCTAGTAAGAGGGTGAGAGATAATTCAAAAAGAGTCATGTACTACAATGTTCATCACAGCACTATTTACAATAGCCAGGACATGGAAGCAACCTAAGTGTCCATCGACAGATGAATGGATAAAGAAGATGTGGCACATATATACAATGGAATATTACTCAGCCATAAAAAGAAATGAAATTGAATTATTTGTAGTGAGGTGGATGGACCTAGAGTCTGTCATACAGAGTGAAGTAAGTCAGAAAGAGAAAAACAAATACCGTATGCTAACACATATATACGGAATCTAAAAAAAAAAAATGGTTCTGAAGAACCTAGGGGCAGGACAGGAATAAAGACACAGACGTAGAGAATGGACTTGAGGACACGGGGAGGGGGAAGGGTAAGCTGGGACGAAGTGAGAGAGTGTCATCGACACATATACACTACCAAATGTAAAATAGATAGCTAGTGGGAAGCAGCCGCATAGCACAGGGAGATCAGCTCAGTGCTTTGTGACCACCTAGAGGGGTGGGATAGGGAGGGTGCGAGGGAGACACAAGAGGGAGGAGATATGGGGATATATGTATATGTATAGCTGATTCGCTTTGTTATACAGCAGAAACCAACACACCATTGTAAAGCAATTACACTCCAATAAAGATGTTAAAAAAAAAAAAAAGAAGGGGGTGAGAGGACGGAAAATGGCAAGAAGGGTGGAATTAAATAAAATCTTCATGATTGATTATCTCCTCATTGGTCTCCTTCAGCTCCATTAAGAAATAGGGAAAGGTGAGAGAAAGAGACTGAATATTTAAGGTTGTCTTCTTCAAATTCAGGAGGGTGACTCACTATCACTATAGGTAAAGTTTCCATTTATTCATATATTCTCAGATGGGAAAATGTCTCAGAGATACCTAGTCCTCAACCAAAGCTTAATATTTAATGATTTTCAAGCAGTGTTCCATGGAACCCTGGGATTCCTCAGTGGTGCTTTAGCCCCAGTCCAACCTGAGAAGTACGTTGTTTACCTGATTTATATACTGGAATTCCTTCCAGGACATATTTTATGTGGGGTGGCGGGGGTGTCAAGAGTTACACTTACAAAAAAATTAAAATCTACTTTGAAGTCACTGAAGCCCAAGTAATAACAGTCCCATATAAAAGCACAAACACCTTCAGTGGTAAGGAGCTGACTACCTATGAGTCAGCCCATGCAAATTTTATATAGCTAAGTTGTTAGGAAACTCATTCTTATGGAGAGAAGAAATGTTCCTTCTTATAATTTCCACTCTAGTTTTGTCCTCTTAGAGCACAGAAAGAAAGTCTAAGCCTTTCAAAACGGCAGTTTTTCATTATCGGAAGATGATTCAAGGGATGTCTCTATCCTCTCTCTGTTCCTCAACGAGAGATTTCCAGGTCCTTAATGCTTGGTAGAGTTTTAGGACTTTCCATCTTCCAAACCACTCTGCTCTGGGCACACTCAGTGTGTCGAACCCTACTCTGTGTTCTTTTATGTACAATGTTAAGAGAGGTGGGGTTGACTGTCAGATCTTTTCTGCCTCCTTCAGTTCCCTTCAGACAAAGACAGGCGGACAATAACGGCCAAACACTTGAGGCTCTTTGATTTGTCCATGGTCTAGCTTGTACGTGGCTGGCAATAGTGTTAACACAATGACACTTTTTTGAAGACAAATTTTGTTACCAACAGAAAACTATTTTGCTCTGGGGCAGAACAAGAAATTCCATAGAGGTATAGCTGTCCATCTCCAGACCTTTAATGAGCAAATAGGTCTCTACCTGTTCACCACACATGTTCCTTTCTCCCAGAAAATGATGAGACAGAGCCTCATAATCATTCTAATCATCTCTCATAAGTCCCAGACTTTAGCAAGTAGGCTAATCAAGAGGAACCTAGTATTACAGTGTTGTGAGGGGAAAAAAGATAAGGTTTGGGGGCCAGACAAAACTGGGTTCAAATTTTGTCTGTTCAATGATAACTTCGGTCACTCACTCTACCCTTCTGAACCTCAGTTAACTCATCATGCTACTGAATTGTTATATTTGGAATAATGTCTGTTAGAGACCTAGTACTGAGCCTGACACTTAGTAGGCTCTCAATAAATATTATTAAAATTACTGTAATTTAAAGTACTTAGATATCCTTTATTTCAATAGCACTGTTTTCAATGGCATCTCATTTCTATGCATCAGCATCAGAGAATGGGAAATTTCCATGCAAATTTCCAGAGATGTGAAGCTTACACTTGTAGGAACAATGTATTTTAATTGGAATTTATCCTAGAAAATATTATCTCCTTTTGTGACTGTAAAAAAGAGTGATAAACAAAATTTAAGTATTTATTGATTTTTTACTGTAATACCTATATTGCAGTATTAACAGTATTATGTAGTAACATTGCGATACCTCCAAGAAAATTTGAGATGGAAAGGACCATTTCCCTCTTCACTAAAGGGTCTCTGGCTTTTTACAGTATTTGAGATTTTATTCTTTTTTTTTCTCAATAAGTCTAATGGCCCTGTAAGTCAGACCTGTGACTCATACACAGTAGCAAATGCAATTAGATGACACACTTCAACAGTATCTGTTTACTTTACGGTTCTCCTATTTTCATGAGGCTAATCAATTTTTGTTTGGAAAAGTTTGGGGACTATGATATCTGAAGTGAGGCCTGCCCCCCGGAATCAAATTTTGTAGCTTCTTTTCCTCAGCTCTGGGAATTCTCACTACAGTGGATGTGGTCACATCCCTTGACTTACAGAATTGCATGACTATAAAATACTGTGGGCTACAGCATGGTCAGCAGCCCAAGGATAGGGAGACCAATTGTCTAACTGTAATTAGTAGCTCAGAAGGTGAGAGTAGGCAGCATCAGTGACGGTCAATAGAGCAACAGCAAGTACTGGCTAAAAGCAGAGTGTCAAGAGAAGCACTTGGAGCAGAGAAGCCAAGAGGTCCATGCAGTTGATTTCAAATGTGGCTAACTCCTCCCTCCCACCCAGCGCCACCTCCAAGGCATCCTAGAGGAAAGCAAAGAAGGAGGATAGCTGAGGTTCTGCCGTTTCACACAAGGGGCTATTGACGGAGCAGACTTAGAGGAAACTGTTTAAAATATCAGGCCTAAGGTCTACCAACAAGTAAAACTTAAGTGAGACTGAAGTAATACACTCAACTCTCTTGTGATGATTTTCCCCAAACTGCTAAAAAGCTTTCTGACCATTCTGACTATTGTCAGAACAATTTCTTCTTGTGTTTTTCTGCCTCTGACCTTCAATGAACTCTAAAAACAAGTAAATAAGCATTATAACATTACCTAGAATGAGTCTGTTGACACTGTATGAGCACTAGGGACTACTTTGAGTATAGCCTAGCATCTTAATTCAGAGACCACGTGGCATCTGTTTTTAACTACTCAGGACAAATTTAGAGTTGGAAGAAAAGGGCAAATAAAGCCAAGACCAAACTAAACCAACTTGTCTTTCTCTGCCTCCTAAAAAGATACTAGTTCTACAATTTCACCAGGAATCTAAGAGCCATGAAAGACATCCATTATATCATTTTCAAAAATTACAACAGCCTATATTTTACAAGTATACCTAGAACTATGAAAACATTTGACTTTGAAAATCAGAGAAAAATCAGCTAGGGGACTGACAGCTCTCTAAGCATTTCCAGGTCTCTTAAGGTATCACATATTCAATTTTCAGACCAATAAGCTATCACTGCAGCTTAATGGTCTCTCTAGGGTCCTATCTTCTATAATAGGGATTCTTGTATTTGCTGTATAGTTGCATAGCTATGATAAGATTAATTAAAAATGACTAATTTTAAAATGGATTTGAGCTGAATTGCATAAACTTCTAATATGCAACATTTAAACACTACCTGATTTCATTAAAACAGCTGGTGGGCTATAGCATAAAAAGAGACTTTAAAATATGGCATTTAAGTTTTGTGTGCATTTGAGAATGGTAATTGTTTTATGAAGCCTCTTTCCTAAATTACTGACCCAGTGATAAAGTCATCAAATGAGGCATCAATAAAAACTTAAGTGAACATCTATTACATGAAAAGCTATTTTGCTAGGCATTGGGTAAATGAAGAGGTATGGAGTCAATCACTAAATTAATCTCTAAATTTTATAAAGCAAGTTGTAATTCAAATATTAATATAAATTACCATCAATGCTTAATAATGATTCTTAGCTACTAGATCATCTTGAAGACCTTTGAATTTTATTTTATTTTATTTTTTTGCGGTATGCGGGCCTCTCACTGTTGTGGCCTCTCCCATTGCGGAGCAACAGGCTCTGGACGCGCAGGCTCAGCGTCCATGGCTCATGGGCCCAGCCGCTCCGCGGCATGTGGGATCTTCCCGGACCGGGGCATGAACCCGTATCCCCTGCATCGGCAGGCGGCCTCTCAACCACTGCGCCACCAGGGAAGCCCACCTTTGAATTTTTGACTCATAAATTTAGAAGAGAATTTAGAGTCCAACACTCCCTTTAAAAGTAAAAAAATTGAGGCCAGGGAAGTGAATGATTTCCAGTAAGTAATCCAGAACCTGCCTCATAGAAGGAACGCTGAAAATACTTATTAAGCAAATGAATAAATGAAATTATTTGTACAGAGTCATTCAGTGAGAGGGAAACGTATCTGACCATAGAATCCAGATGTCCTGACTCAGCCCTGTAGTTGAATGTTCTAGACTTCCACTTTGGGTCTATAACATTAAGCCACACTTGCTTTGTTTTGCTTTTTTTATTGAAACTTTTCATTTTGAGATCATTGTAGATTCACATGCATTTGCAAGAAATAATACATAGGGATCCCATGTAAAGGTATGCTTTCCCCTTATTGTTTCCCCTTAATCGTAACATCTTGCAAAACGATAGTACAGTATCACAACTAGGATATTGAGATTGATAGCTAAGATATAGAATATTTCCATCATCACAGGACTTCTCCTATTGCACTTTCATAGCCACACCCACCTCCTTCTGCCCCATTCCCTCCTTAACTCCTGGAAACCAACAATTTCTTCTGCATATCTATAATTTTGTCCTTTCAATAACATCATGTAAGTGGAATTATATAGTACATAACATTTAGGGATTGTCTTTTTCTTCATTTGGCATAATTCCTACAGAGATTCACTGAAGTTCTTTCATGTATCAGTAGTGAAGTTCTTTCATGTATCAGTTTCATGTATCAGTTTTCATGTATCAGTAGAAGTTCTTTCATGTATCAGTAATGTATCAGTTCCTTTTCATTGCTGAATAGCAAGCCATGGTAAAGATATACTATAGTTTGCTTAATCATTCACTCCTTATAGGATACCTGAGCTATTTCCAGTTTTTGGTTATTATGCTGCTATAGACATTCATGTACAGGTTTTGATGTAAATAAAAGTCTTCATTTCTCTAGGATAAATGCCCAAGAGTGCAATTTCTGGGTTGTATGTTAGTTGCATGTTTAGTTTTTTAAGAAACTACTAAAATGTTTTCTAAAGTAGCTGTACCATTTTATATTCTCATCAGCAATGTATGAGTAAATCCAGTTTCTCCACAACCTTATCATCAGCTTTTGGTGTTATTACTACCACTATTCCATAGATGTATAGTAATAGCTCGTTGTGGTCTTAAATTGTACCTCCTTAATAGCTAATAACATTGAACATCTTTCCTTGTGCTTATTTGGCATCATATATCATCTCTGGTGAAATGCCTGTTCATGACTTTTGCCTATATTCTAATCGGACTCTGGATTTGTGTTTTTTTCTGTCACTTAGCTCTCTTGAATGTATACTTTTCCAAAGTGGGGAAGTTTTCAGCCATTATTTCTTTGAGCAGTTTTTCAGCCCTGCCCTCTTTCTTCTCCCTTTATGAGACTCCAATGACATAAATGTTAAATATTTTGTTATAGAACCACAGGTTCCTAAGGCTCCATTTAACTTTTTCTTTTTTAGTCTATTTTCTGTTTTTGCATATTGGGTCATTTCTATTGTTCTTTTAATTCAATGACTCTTTTCTCTCTCCCTTCCCTTCCACTGTTGAGTCTATCCAGTAAGTTTTTAATTACAGTTATTGTATTTTTTAATTCCAAAATTTCCATTTGGCTCTTCTTTAAATCTTCTATTTCTTTGCTGAGACATTTTATTTATTTGTTTCAAGCATGTTCAGAATGGCTCCTTGAAGCATTTTTATGACTGCTTTAAATTCTTTGTCAGATAATTCTAACACCTCTGGTATCTCAGTGTTGGAATCTATTGATTGTCTTTTATCATTCAGTTTGAGATCTTCCTTGATCTTGCTATAATGAGTGAATTTCAACAAACACTTGGACATTTGGGAGTTATGCCATGACACTGAATCTTTTTTTTTTTTTTTACATCTTTATTGGAGTGTAATTGCTTTACAATGGTGTGTTAGTTTCTGCTTTATAACAAAGTGAATCAGTTATACATATACATATATTCCCATATCTCTACCCTCTTGCATCTCCCTCCCTCCCACCCTCCCTATCCCACCCCTCTAGGTGGTCACAAAGCACTGAGCTGATCTCCCTGTGCTATGCAGCTGCTTCCTACAAGCTATCTGTTTTACATTTGGTAGTGTATATATGTCCATGCCACTCTTTCGCTTTGTCACAGGTTACACTTTCCCCCTCCCCATATCCTCAAGTCCATTCTATAGTAGGTCTGGTTCTTTATTCCCATCTTACCCCTAGGTTCTTCATGACACTTTACTTTTTTTCTTAGATTCCATATATATGTGTTAGCATACGATATTTGTCTTTCTCTTTCTGACTTACTTCACTCTGTATGACAGACTCTAGGTCCATCCACCTCATTACAAATAGCTCAATTTCGTTTCTTTTTATGGCTGAGTAATATTCCATTGTATATATGTGCCACATCTTCTATATCCATTCATCTGTTGATGGATACTTAGGTTGTTTCCATCTCCTGGCTATTGTAAATAGAGCTGCAATGAACATTGTGGTACATGACTCTTTTTCATTTATGGTTTTCTCAGGGTATATGCCCAGTAGTGGGACCGCTGGGTCATACGGTAGTTCTATTTGTAGTTTTTTAAGGAACTTCCATACTGTTCTCCATAGTGGCTGTACCAATTCACATTCCCACCAGCAGTGCAAGAGTGTTCCCTTTTCTCCACATCCTCTCCAGCATTTATTGTTTCTAGATTTTTTGATGATGGCCATTCTGACTGGTGTGAGATGATATCTCATTGTAGTTTTGATTTGCATTTCTCTCATGATTAATGATGTTGAGCATTCTTTCATGTGTTTGTTGGCATCTGTATATCTTCTGTGGAGAAATGTCTATTTAGGTCTTCTGCCCATTTTTGGATTGGGTTGTTTGTTTTTTTATTATTGAGCTGCATGAGCTGCTTGTAAATTTTGGAGATTAATCCTTTGTTAGTTGCTTCATTTGCAAGTATTTTCTCCCATTCTGAGGGTTCTCTTTTGGTCTTGTTTATGGTTTCCTTTGCTGTGCAAAAGCTTTTAAGTTCCATTAGGTCCCATTTGTTTATTTTTGTTTTTATCTCCATTTCTCTAGGAGGAGGGTCAAAAAGGATCTTGCTCTGATTTATGTCATAGAGTGTTCTGCCTATGTTTTCCTCTAAGAATTTGGCCTTAGAGGCCTTACATTGAGGTCTCTAATCCATTTGGAGATTATTTTTGTGTATGGTGTTACAGAGTGTTCTAATCTCATACTTTTACATGTACCTGTCCAGTTTTCACAGCACCACTTATTGAAGAGGCTGTCCACTGTACATTCCTGCCTCCTTTATCAAAGATAAGGTGACCATATGTGTGTGGGTTTATCTCTGGGCTTTCTATCCTGTTCCATTGATCTATATTTCTGTTTTTTGTGCCAGTACCATACTGTCTTGATTATTGTAGCTTTGTAGTATAGTCAGAAGTCAGGGAGCCTGATTCCTCCAGCTCCGTTTTTCATTCTCAAGATTGCTTTGGCTATTCAGGGTCATTTGTGTTTCCATACAAATTGTGAAATTTTTTGTTCTAGTTCTGTGAAAAATGCCAGTGGTAGTTTCAGAGGGATTGCATTGAATTTGTAGATTGCTTTGGGTAGTAGAGTCATTTTCACAATGTTGATTTTTCCAATCCAAGAACATGGTATATCTCTCCATCTATTTGTTTCATCTTTAATTTCTTTCATCAGTGTCTTATAATTTTCTGCATACAGGTCTTTTCTCTTCTTAGGTAGGTTTATTCCTAGATATTTTATTCTTTTTATTCCAATGGTAAATGGGAGTGTTTTCTTCATTTCACTTTCAGATTTCTCATCATTGGTGTATAGGAATGCCAGAGATTTCTGTGCATTAATTTTGTATCCTGCTACTTTACCAAATTCATTGATTAGCTCTAGTAGTTTTCTGGTGGCATCTTTAGGATTCTCTATGTATAGTATCATAACATCTGTAAACAGTGACAGGTTTACTTCTTCTTTTCCGATTTGGATTCCTTTTATTTCCTTTTCTTCTCTAATTGCTGTGGCTAAAACTTCCAAAACTATGTTGAATAAGAGTGGTGAGAGTGGACAACCTTGTCTTGTTCCTGATCTTAGTAGAAATGGTTTCAGTTTTTCACCATTGAGGATGATGTTGGCTGTCGGTTTGTCATATACGGCCTTTATTTTGTTGAGGAAAGTTCCCTCTATCCCTACTTTCGAGAGAGTTTTTATCATAAATGGGTGTTGAATTTTGTCAAAAGCTTTCTCTGCATCTATTAAGATGACCATATAGTTTTTCTCCTTCAATTTGTTAATATGGTGTATCACATTGATTGATTTGCGCATACTCGAGAATCCTTGCATTCCTGGAATAAACCCCACTTTATAATGGTGTATGATCCTTTTAATGTGCTGTTGCATTCTGTTTGCTAGTATTTTGTTGAGGATTTTTGCATCTGTGTTCATCAGTGATACTGGCCTATAGTTTTCTTTATTTGTGACATCCTTGTCTGGTTTTGGTATCAGGGTGATGGTGGCCTCGTAGAATGAGTTTGGGGTGTTCCTCCCTCTGCTATATTTTGGAAGAGTTTGAGAAGGATAGGTGTTAGCTCTTCTCTAAATGTTTGATACAATTCGCCTGTGAAGCCATCTGGTCCTGGGCTTTTGTTTGTTGGAAGATTTTTAATCACAGTTTCGATTTCAGTGCTTGTGATTGGTCTGTTCATATTTTCTATTTCTTCCTGATTCAGTCTTGGCAGGTTGTGCATTTCTAAGAATTTGTCCATTTCTTCCAGGTTTTCCATTTTATTGGCATAGAGTTGCTTTTGGTAATCTCTCATGATCCTTTGTATTTCTACAGTGTCAGTTGTTAGTTCTCCTTTTTCATTTCTAATTCTATGGATTTGAGTCTTCTCCCTTTTTTTCTTGATGAGTCTGGCTAATGGTTAATCAATTTTGTTTATCTTCTCAAAGAACCAGCTTTTAGTTTTATTGATTTTTGCTATCATTTCCTTCATTTCTTTTTCATTTCTTACTGATCTGATATTTATTTCTTTCCTTCTGCTAACTTTGGAGTATTTTTGTTCTTCTTTCTCTAATTGCTTTAGGTGCAAGGTTAGGTTGTTTAATCGAGATGTTTCCTGTTTCTTAAGGTAGGATTGTATTGCTATAAACTTCCCTCTTAGAACTGCTTTTGCTGCATCCCATAGGTTCTGGGTCGTCTTGTCTCCATTGTCATTTGTTTCTAGGTATTTTTTGATGTCCTCTCTGATTTCTTCAGTGATCACTTCGTTATTAAGTAGTGTATTGTTTAGCCTCCATGTGTTTGTATTTTTTACAGATCTTTTCCTGTAATTGATATCTAGTCTCATGGCATTGTGGTTGGAAAAGATACTTGATATGATTTCAATTTTCTTAAATTTACCAAGACTTCATTTGTGACCCAAGATATGATCTGTCCTGGAGAATGTTCCATGAGCACTTCAGAAAAATGTGTATTCTGTTGTTTTTGGATGGAATGTTCTATAAATATCAATTAAGTCCATCTTGTTTAATGTATCATTTAAAGCTTGTGTTTCCTTATTTATTTTCATTTTGGATGATCTGTCCATTGGTGAAAGTGGGGTGTTAAAGTCCCCTACTATGAATGTGTTACTGTCGATTTCCCCCTTTATGGCTGTTAGTATTTGCCTTATGTATTGAGGTGCGCTCTTATGTTGGGTGCATAAATATTTACAATTGTTCTATCTTCTTCGTGGATCAATCCCTTGATCATTATGTAGTGTCCTTCTTTGTCTACTCTAATAGTCTTTATATTAAAGTCTATTTTGTCTGATATGAGAATTGCTACTCCAGCTTCTTTTGGTTTCCATTTGCATGGAATATCTTTTTCCATCCCCTCACTTTCAGTCTGTATGTGTCTCTAGGTCTGAACTGGGTCCCTTGTAGACAGCATATATATGGGTCTTCTTATTGTATCCATTCAGCCAGTCTGTGTCTTTTGGTGGAAGCATTTAATCCATTCACATTTAAGGTAATTATCGATATGTATGTTCCTATTACCATTTTCTTAATTGTTTTGCGTTTGTTATTGTAGGTCTTGTCCTTTTCTTGTGTTTCTTGCCTAGAGAAGTTCCTTTAGCATTTGTTGTAAAACTGGTATGGTGGTTCTGAACTCTCTCAGCTTTTGCTTGTCTGTGAAGGTTTTAATTTCTCCATCAAATCTGAATGAGATCCTTGCTAGGTAGAGTAATCTTGGTTGTAGGTTTTTCTCTTTCATCACTTTAAATATGTCCTGCCACTCCTGTCTGGCTTGCAGTTTCTGCTGAAAGATCAGCTGTTAACTTTATGGGGATTCCCTTGTGTGTTTTATTTGTTGTTTTCCCCTTGCTGCTTTTGTTTTCCTGTATTTCATTTTTGACAGTTTGATTAATATATGTCTTGGCATGTTTCTCCTTGGATTTATCCTGTATGGGACTCTCTGTGCTTCCTGGACTTGATTAGTTATTAGTAGTTATTTCCACTATTTTATCTCCCAGGTCACTTATCTGTTCTTCTGCCTCAGTTATTCTGCTATTGATGCCTCCTAGAGTACTTTTAATTTCATTTATTGTGTTGTTCTTTGTTGCTTGTTTCGTCTTTAGTTCTTCTAAGTCCTTGTTAAATGTTTCTTGCATTTTCTCTATTCTATTTCCAAGATTTTGGATCATCTTTACTATCATTATTTTGAATTCTTTTTGAGGGAGACTGCCTATTTCCTCTTCATTTTTTAGGTCTGGTGGGTTTTTATCTTGCTCCTTCATCTGCTGTGTGATTTTCTGTCTTCTCATTATGCTTATCTTACTGTGTTTGGGGTATCCCTTTTGCAAGCTGCAGGTTCGTAGTTCCTGTTGTTTTTGGTGTCTGTCCCCAGTGGCTAAAATTGGTTCAGTGGGTTGTGTAGGCTTCCTGGTGGAGGGGACTAGTGCCTGTGTTCTGGTGGATAAGACTGGATCTTGTCTTTCTGGTGGGCAGGTACACAGCTGGTGGTGTGTTTTCGGCTGTCTGTGGACTTATTATGATTTTCAGCAGCCTCTCTGCTAATGGGTGGGGTTGTTTTCCTGTCTTGCTAGTTGTTTGGCATAGGGTATCCAGCAGTGTAGCTTGCTGGTCATTGAGTGAGTCTGGGTGTTGGTGTTGAGATGGAGTTCTCTGTGAGATTTTTGCCCTTTGATATTACGTGGAGCTGGGAAGTCTCTTGTGGACCAGTGTCCTGAAGTTGGCTCTCCCACCTCAGAGGCAAAGTACTGACTCCTGGCTGCAGCACAAAGAGCCTTTCATCCACACAGCTCAGAATAAAAGCGAGAAAAAGTAGAAAGAAAGAAAGAGGATAAAGGAAAATAAAATAAAGTAAGATAAAAAATAAAGTTATTAAAATAAAAAATAATTAAGAAAAAAATTTTTTAAGTAAAAGAAAAAACAAAACAGACGGATAGAACCCTAGGACAAATGGTGGAAGCAAAGCTATACAGACAAAATCTCACACAGAAGCATACACATACACACTCAGAAAAAGAGGAAAAGGGGAAAAAATAATAAATCTTGCTCTCAAAGTCTACCCTCCTCAAGTTGGATGATTCGTTGTCTATTCAGGTATCCCACAGATGCAGGGTACATCAAGTTGATTGTGGAGATTTAATCCACTGCTTCTGAGGCTGCTGGGAGAGAATTCCCTTTCTCTTCTTTTTTCTCACAGCTCCCGGGGCTCAGCTTTGGATTTGGCGCCGCCTCTGCATGTAGGTTGCCGTTGGGAGTCTGTTCTTAGCTCAGACAGGACCGGGTTAAAGGAGCCGCTGATTCGGGGGCTCTGGCTCACTCAGGCCTGGGGGAGGGAGGGGTACGGAGTGCGGGGCGAGCCTGCGGTGGCAGAGGCCAGCGTGACGTTGCACAAGCCTGAGGCATGCCGTGCGTTCTCCTGGGGAAGTTGTCCCTGGATCCCGGGACCCTGGCAGTGGCAGGCTGAACAGGCTCCCCAGAAGGGGGATGTGGCTAGTGACCTGTGCTCGCACACAGACTTCTTGGTGGTGGCAGCAGCAGCCTTAGCGTCTCATGCCCGTTTCCAGGGTCCGCACTTTTAGCTGCAGCTCGCGCCCGTCTCTGGAGCTCCTTTAAGCAGCGCTATTAATCCCCTCTCCTCGAGCACCAGGAAGGTCCAGACTTTTCCCCGGACTCCCTCCCGGCTAGCCATGGTGCACTAACCCCTTCAGGTTGTGTTCACGCTGACAGTCCTCTCCCTGCGCTCCGACCGAAGCCCAAGCCTCAGCTCCAGCCCCGCCCGCCCCTCTCAGGCTGGTGAGTGCCAGTCGGCCCTGATCCTCTGTGAGGGAATCTCCCCGCTTTGCCCTCCACACCCCTGTTGCTGTGCTCTCCTCCACGGCTCTGAAGCTTCCCGACTCCGCCACCCGCAGTCTCCGCCCGCGAAGGGGCTTCCTAGTGTGTGGAAACCTTTCCTCCACAGCTCCCTCCCACTGGTGCAGGTCCCACCCCTATTCTTTTGTCTGTTTATTCTTTTTTCTTTTGCCTTACCCAGGTATGTGGGGAGTTTCTTGCCTTTTGGGAGGTCT